>NW_006399821.1:15537096-15548571 GCF_000299155.1 Elephantulus edwardii
AAAATAAAGACAAAGATTCTGACCAGTGGGCCAAATGGCAGCACCATGACAGAAGAGACTGAGGTTCCATAATCAACACTCTTGCATCAGGAATCAAAAGGTGATTAGCATTAGGTAAATCTGCTGTCAGACACCTTTCCAGAATACTGAGAAGCAATGTCAGTCTAGACTAAGGTGCGCCTGATCCAGTCCATGGTCTTTGCAATTACTTGTTATGCATCAGAGAGCTGGATTAAGGATAACAAAAGAATTGATGACTCTGAGTTCTGGTGCTGGAGAAGAGTTTTGAACATATCATGGATCACCAAGAAAACAAATACATTTGTCTTGGAGAGGGTGAAACGTAGTGTTTCCTTGGCGGCTTTTTGAAGCTCCATCTCACATACTTTGAGCATGTGGCCAGGAGGGACTGATCCTTGGAGAAGGACATCATGCTCAAAAGGGTGGAGGGACAGCATAGGAGAGGAAGACGCCAGATGAGATGGATTGCTACAGGAACTAGGACAATGGAGGTAGTCTTGTTAGTCAGTGAGACTGGCTCAGGACAGGGAGGGCTTCAGAGCAACTGTAAATAGTGTCGCTATGAGTTACAGGTGATTTGACAGCACATCACCAACACGACGTTGGTTTTGTTTTAAAAAAGCTGTACTTTATTCTAATTCACACTTACACTTCTCTTGGTTACCTTATAATGAATCTAAAATAATAAGTGTATTCTTCCACACAGGTCGTAGGCATCTTCCTTTTTTGTTTTTCCCCCTCCATAGTTATTTTAAGTGTTAGTTATGTGATGTAAAAAGACAGTCTGCCTCTGCTCTTAGGAAAGTAGGATAACCATAGTATGATAATGTCACTACTAGAATCAAGGAAAGGGACATTAATTGGTCAGGTTTGTTGGTTCTGATTCACAGTAGCCCTCTGTTGGCTTTGCAAGGCTGTACGTCTTTACAGAAAACTGGTTATCTTTCTTTCTTGAAGTAACTGGTGGATTTGAATTATCAGACTTTTGAGTTAGCAGTCTGAACTGTTATGTACTACTTTGCTAGCTTTCTTCAAAAAAACTCCAAAAATCCCACAAATGGAAAAATAAGAAACCAACACATGTACGAAGCAAGTTCTGTTTTGTTTAAACAAAGACTTATTGCAATGGATAAATCTGCTGCCAAAAGCTTCTTTGAAGTGCTAAAGAACAAGGCAATCACTGTAAAAATCAAGATATGACTGACCCATCCATAGCATTTTTCAGTTGCTTCATATGTCTGTTAAAGTTGAACAATGAATAAAGAACAAAGTAAAACAGATACTTTTCAACTGTGGTTTTGGCGAAGAATATTGAATATACTCGATTAAAAATTCACTGCTGTCATGTTAGAACTGACTCACTGTTGACCTTCCTCCAGTGGGAGGCTATAAACTGCATCAGAAGAGACTGCCCATCTCTCTCTTGAGGAGTCATTGGTGGATTTGAACCAACACAGGGGCTCCACCTCTGGGTTGGCAGCAAAACTATCTATGACTTCACCACTAGAGTTCCACTGGATCATATGCTTGGTAAGTGATAAAAACAAGACTCAACCAAGGGCCTTTCCACTTGAACACATATAATTAAAAATGTGTACGCTAATCTAACATTAGCACCAAACATTAAACATTCTTTAACGTACAATTGGCTCTACTTTTATTTGTAATGATCAGCTCTTTAGTCTTCATGAATGTGTAGTTATATAGCCAATAAAACTTAGAAATTTAGAAAAAAGTGTCTGTTCAGACAGTGCTTTAGCAGCAGTCTTTCTAGAAACTTGGCTTTCCGTTTATAAAAATCTAATGAATCTAATGAATACTAAAATTTGTGAGATAGCTGGAATTTCCTTTTAGGCAACTGCACATTTCATGAAGTCGTACCAACAATGGAGTCATTAACTCAAGAGAACATATCTTATTCCTGTTCCCTCTAGAGCAGGTTGGTAGTTAGTTTTAACTCAGTGAATACTGATTAAAGGATCAAACAAAAGAGTATTTCTAACAACATTCAGTAGTTCACATAAATTATTTGAAAAACACATTTATTCCTTTTTGTATCCTTGACACAATTTATTATAGATCTTAATAAACTAGCCAAATGTACAATGGAGGAAATTACATTTAAAATATGAAAAAGATGTCAATAAATAGCCAAATACTTCAACAAATAAAAGGACTATTTATATTTTCCTTTAAAATAAGCTGCTGATTTAGAACTTTAATTAAAAGAAATGTCATCTATAAAACAAGGTAATTTACAACCTGATCCTTAATTTTTAATAGCAGTTGAATTTTTACATTAAAAATTGCAAAATTTCAACTAACAAGCAAGTAAACCATTTAGACACAAGTACACATTTGTAAAAAAATTTGTGTCTATATCAACAAATAAAAGAAAAAAACCCAAAAAACAAAAAAACCCTGCTTTATCAATTTATGTTAGCCCTGTGGTTCAGGATACACTTTCCATTTGAAATGTTTTCAAACACTCTTGCCCAGCATGAGCCTCTTCTAATGTGAACTGGTATACAGTCTGTTCTTGACGAAGACGATAGTAGGCAGATGTTGCCTGATGCCCGGATAATGCTGAATGTGACAAAACCAGCGAGATACATTGAGGTATTTCTCTTTTTCTTGAACTGTCAGGTCAACCTAAGTAGAGATTAAAATCACATACATATAACACATACAATATATAAGCACGATTAGTATTATTGCTAGAGCAGGAAAAAGACACCGGGGAGTGGAGAGCTATCAAAAGCCAACACACCTGTTTAATTTTTATATGGTCGGCTTAAAATCAAATGAGTTTTAAAGGATATTTTTAAATTCCCACAAATGCAAAATGTATATTATACCCAGGAACTAGAAGTACCAAGGGAGCTTTCGTGGCTTAGTGGTAAGGAGATACACAGCAATTCAAACCTACCAGGTGCTCCATGGAAAAAAGATGGACAACTTTACTGTCTCTGAGAAGAGTATTCGCCTTTCTATTTTTGTTTACACTAAAGCTGACCTCTATTTTTAGGAGATGCAGTTTACATAACTACCAAGTTGTTAAATAAAATGGGAGTTTATATAATAACAACAGTTTATATACATTTCCATTGGAGTGATGCTGCCATCCCAAAGGCAGGTGATCTGAATACATGAGCTGTTCGGCAGAGAAAGATAGGAAGTTATGAGTTAGTTCCAACTCAATAGTAATGAATGAGTGAATGAGTATTACAAGAATGTCGAGGGAATTGGTTTGAGAAAGAAGTAATAAAAACTATGGATGACTATATTAAGGTTTGAAATTCATAATCCAAGGTAAGTGACTCATGGACTTTAAGACAGACCTAGAAATGGACTCAATTAAAATAAGAGTTACTAGCAGTAGAGCTGGCAGTAACTTAGCAGCCATGGTATGCAGATTAAAAAACTAATAAATTATGACCATTTTGGCATCCCTCTTGATTCTGTCCACTCGTTTGAAGAGGGTGACATCCTAAAAGAGGAAGTTGTCCTTTGGGCAGCGACAAGCATGGGAAAGGTGGTACCCTGCCTGCTAGAATCTCCAAACAAGCTCTCAAGAATGCATATTTTTATATAAGTTAATTTTATATATACATAAAAAAGAATTCATGGTTTCATGTGTGTGTGTGTGTGTGTGTGTGTGTGTGTATCAATGGTATTATTCCCATTAGGTTCAAAATGAAACCTCTTTGGTATGAAGTACACAGAAGACACTTAAATTTTGCGGAAGAAGTGAATGTCATTTCATATTCCAAAAAGCAAAATACATTTTGCATAATAATGACTTTATTGTTCTTTTTCTTACCATATGTTAATTTCACTATTAACTTTAAAGAAAAGATAAGATTTTTAAAAATCACAACCACCAGTGAACCCACCTGGAAATCTAATAAAGGTGTGTTTTCTCACTAAAAAAAAAAAAAATTCAAATCTAACTTTGGCAACTTTCTTCTAGTAAAAGTAAATAGAAATTACACAGTAAGTGTCATTCAAATATGGATTCATGTCACCTGCTAACACATAGATGGTTTTGATGTGGCCAATTTTTTGGGTTTCACCTCCCAATTTAGTTATTTCAAAGATCATTTAATGAAAACAAAATTTCTATTTATTTTATGAGCTGTTACTCTTCAGAGCGAACTAAAATACACTGAGAACAAAGCATTTCCAAACAAAAATTCTTCTCTAGTGCTCAAAGGGGAAGGGCTTAAACTGCTTCTGTAGAAGATCAAAAGCTCAAGGTTCCTTGACTGCTTGTTGATTTTACTGTTCATTCACATTTTAAACCAAGGCTAGATAGAAGGCCAACATTTAATATTTTGATTTTAGGAAGGCAGTATTACTGAAGTTTTAATGGAGCAATGTAAAGTAACATCAAAAGATAACATACAGTGAAATCAGTACACTTCAAACCTATATGTTCATAATTGAGTGTAAGTCTCTAGTATAAAAATTATAAACAGACAGCATAAAATAATTTTCACTCTAAGAGCTTCTAAAGTATATGCTATTTTTTTTTTTAGAATATGCTAACTCCTAGTTTATTCCAACAATTTTTAATTAGATGCCTACTGTTATTATTTAAAAAGTGTGTTAAGGTAACCAATTTTCAAGAACATAAATGTGTTCATTTTCACTTGGAAATTCTGCCAGAAATATAAAAAGCCCTGTATAGGGCTTTTTGAAAAGGGTCAGGTACCACCTCAAGCATCCTCTTAACAGTTTACATTTTGTAGCTAGCACTGTGAATTGTGGAATACTATGACTGCAATGTTTTTGTGCCTTCTGCTCCCCTTTTTCTTGGACATTGTATCTGTGAGGTTTACTGTAAATAAATAATAAAAATGACTTTTCACTCCACCAAGTTTACAGGGCTTCATCATTTCTTTCTAGTTAGCACAAGCAATTACTTTCCTTTCTTATAAAAAACACAATGTCCTTGTTACCATTTTCTGCTGCTTCTTGTTGGTCTTCATAAGGGAACTCTGGTTAAAAGAAGCATCTGGTTGTTCGTGTGAACCCACCAGTCACTCCTGGTGAAAACTTAGCTTCCATCAAGATTTACAGTCCAGGAAACCTGAGCAGGTCTACTCCTACAGGGTTGCTATGAGCTGGAACTGATTTCATGACGGTGGGTATAGTTTGACTTTTGGCTGATCTACATTCCAGTCTATCTACACCAATGTTTGGCTCCTTCCTTTGTAAGTCTGTAATTAGTTTTAGACTGGAAGAAGATACTTTTAACTTGAAAGCTAGGCAGGTAATATTCCAAGTCCTTAGTTTGTGAGAGAAAGTTGGAAGCCTCTTACTAGATCAAAGAGATGCTGAGTGCGGCCTTTCCAACTGGAACATGCTGCCATTTGGACACTGTTTATGGCTCATTTTCTTGGTTTACAGCTTTTTCTTTTATTTTTCCTAAAAAAACTATAGAGCTCCATTTACTCTTCAAACTTCAAAACAAATGCATCCAAGTTGGTAACAATCTTATAATCTAGTACATAATGCTGTTGTTAGGATCATTGGGTTGGAGTTGGTATTGTCTCATACTTAACTCATCCAGTGAGTTTTCAGAGACAGTAAATCACATGGAAGGAGACTGTCCATCTTTCTCCTGCGAAGCAGCTGGTGGATTCGAACCAAGTGTCTCAGGTTTGCACCACAGCAAACCTCTAGGACACAAAAGTTCCTCATACATAAGATTACAAAGGATTTTTGTAATGTTCACAGTCATCATTTTCTACTTGTGAAATCACTTTGAGAAGGCAAGGAGTCATTGGTTTATCATAAACAACCCCAAGAACTGGAAATTTAAGAAGGAAAGCAAAACATAACATTCTTCAAGGGGGTGGAGATTGGAGACAAAAAAAGGGGAGGTGGAGATTAATAAAATTTCATTAAGTGAATGAGGCTGGATGTAAAATTGGGTCCACATCAAGATAAACTGGGACTATATGATGACTCAAAGCTCCTTCACTGTTGATATTTTAATGAAAGTTTACAGAAACTTGGATTTCTATTCGTGTGTTGATAGTGTTAATATTTAAAACTGCGAGCAAATAAAGAATATATGGGTGTGTAAGTCAATATATCACCAAAGCAAATTAAAACAACAACAACAAAAAATATGAACCACAAGCAAAATAAGCCAAATGCCATTTAGTCAAGTCCAATTCAGAGAGAGGGCTATCCATTTGATTTCTGAGGCTATAAATCTTTATATACAAGGGGAATGCCCATCTTTCTCCCATGGAGTGGATGGTGGACTAGAACTTCTGACCCTTTGTGCAGCAGCCCAAATAAGCCACTAAGGCTCTTTCAAAAGCAAACATAATAAAGCAGAGAATGTGCTGAAAGAGGAGGTAGCCAATCTGTACCTCTACTCTTCCTGAACTGAATCCCTTGCAATAACATTTTCTTTCCACAAAAGGCATGGGCAAAAAATAAGGCCTTAGGATTTGATGGAATATTAACTGACATGTTCTGACAAGCAAATGCAGCCCTGTATGTGCTTACCTGGCTGTGCCAAGAAATCTGGAAGCGGTTACCTGCCCAACTAATGGAAGAGATCTATATTTGTTCTCATTCTCCAAAAGGTTAACAAACAGAACATAGAAATTCTTGAATAACATTACTATCACATGCAAATAAATTTTTTTTGTTTTTGCAAATAAAATTTTGCTGAAGATTATTCAAAAGCAGCTAGAGTGCTGAGGAAAAACTACCAGGAATTCAAGTTGGATTTAGAAGAGGCCATGGCACTAGGGTTATCGCAGCTGATGCTGATATAAGATAGATCTTGGCTGAAAGCAGAGATTATCAGAATGTCTGTGTTTTATTGGTTATGCAAAGGCATTTGACGCTGGATCACAAATTATGTGATCCATAACTTTGAGAAGAATGGGAATTCAAGAATACTAAATGGTGCTCATGAGAAACCTGTACGTAGACCAAGAAGCTGTTGTCTGAACAGAGTAAAAAAAAGTGTACGGTTTAAAATCAAGACAGGTGTGCATCAGGGATGTGCCCTTTCTTCATACCTATTCACTCTGTATGCTGAACAAATCCCCTGAGAAACTGGTCTCTATGAAGAATATGACATCACGATCGGAGACCTTTCAACAACCTGTGTTATACAGATGATACAATTTGCTTGCTAAAAGGGAGGAAGACACAAAATACTGCAGAAGATCAAAAACTAGTCTTCAATATGGATTACATCTCAGTATTAAGAAAACAAAAATCTTCACCACTGGACCAATACACAACATGGTAACAGACTGAGAAAAAAAAAATCAAAATTGTCAATGATTTAATCTTACTTGGATCCACAATCAACCCTTTTGGTATCAGAAGTCAAAAAATCAAAAGATGCATGGCATTGGAAAACCTGCTGGCAAGGACCTCTCTAACGTGCTAAGCTCCACCTGATCCAAGCCATGATATATCCAATTACTTGCTATGCACATGAAAGGTGAACAATGGGTAATGAAAACAGAAGAATTAATGCATTTGAGTTGTGGTGGTAAAGAATACTGAATATCTGCCAAAAGAACATTCTTTCTCGGACAAAGTGCTACCACAATGCTTGATAGAGACAAGGATGATGAAACTTCATTTTATATTTTTGGGCATGTTACTAGGAAAGGCCAGTCCTTGGAAAGAGACATCAAACTTGGAAGGGTGGAGGGTTAGTGAGAAAGAAAGGAAGACCCTTAACAAAATGGATTGACATGGTGACGGCAATAATGGGTTCACGTGTATCAGAGACGGTGAGGACGGGAGACGACAGGGCAGGTTCAGATCAGTTGTTCACAGGGTCGCTGTGAGTCACAGTCAACTCTACAACACACACCAACAAGAAGAACGCAAATTTATACTTGACTGGGCAGGGATGTGAGTTAATAAAGCAATTGTTAAGTATGAATTTCCATTTATGAGGCCTGTAATCTGAGGGTGTTTATTCATCCTATGCATGTGAGGAAGACGGGGAGATGCTTTGGTTATGAACTTAGGACATCAACCCAGAGGGGATAGTCAATAGAGTGATTCATAATATTTCATTCAATTTTGTTTTAAAAAGATTATGTCTTTTAATAAAAATATTCTAGTCACAATAATCACTATATATAACGAGGATATACTTTATAAAACGGGAAATACAAACAGGAACAGATTACTAAAGGTTGCTATTACAACCTTAATTTTAACCCAAAAACCAGAATAAAACACTTTTAATTTGCTTGAAAACAAAATGTCTCCTGGGGCACCTAGATTTTTTTTTTAAATTCTTTTATTATGTTTGTGTGTGTGTACTGTCAAATCAGATCTGACTGGTACAGGAGGAGATAGACCCTCCTCCTCCAGCAGAGCATCTGGTGGATTCGAACCGCATACCTCTAGGATTGCAGTGCAACTTCTTGCCACTAGGCCACCAGAGCTCCCTGGGGAACCTAGATTTATATGAACTGTGCACATGGTGACATGACTATATGGAATTATGAACTTGTTAATGCTGATGCCAAAGAAATTCCACATAAGGTTACTTTTCTCTTAACATTATTTCCTTTCCTTACAATCTCAATAAGCCAGAAGACTTTTTTTTTAAAAAAAAACCCAAACAAACAAACTAAAAATATGCACTTGGTTTGCAAGGCTTCATTTTGCCATCATTTTTTATTTCATTTTATTAGAATGGAGATATTTCCTCTGTACTAACTCAATACGCCACAAAGATAGATCTCATGATATTCTCACATTCGATCAGTATCTGATTTGTACAGAATTATGTATGTCATTTCTCCCAATACTAAACTTAACAAAAAGTAACACCAAAATTTCTATTATATGTTCTTTCTAAAATGTTAACAAAGGTGGTGTTGGAGATAGAAACTACTTTGGCAACCTACTGCATGGTCACCATGCCTGTAGCAGTCTTGTTAGGTGGCGCTGAGTACAACTCATAGTGATGCTATGAACAGATCTGAACCCTGTCCTAGCCTGTGCCATCCTCATGATCTCTGACACACTCTAGCCCATCGCTGTAGTTACTGTGTCAATCTGTCTGGATGAGGGTCTTTCTCTCCTTTAATGTCCCTCTCCTAACAACACCTCTCCTAGCTACATGCCCGAAGTATGTAAGACGAAGCTTTATTATTTTTGCCTCCAAAGAGAAATATGACCACACTTTCTCAAAGACATATCTGTTCTTTTGGTAGTCAGTGGAATATTCAGTGCTCTTCTCAAAGGCGTCAACTCTTCTTTTGTCATCCTTATGCACTGTCCAACTCTCAAACACAAAGCAAGCGAATGAAAAGACCAGAGCTTCAATCAGACCCACTTTAGTCTTCAAAATCACAATTTGGAGAGGTTCCTGACAGCGGACTTTACAGACACAAAACATCTTATCTTCGGACTGCTAGTATCAAGGGTTTTGATTGTGGATTCAAGTAAGATGAAATATGGTAATTTCTCAATTGAATTTTCTCAATCTATTATGATGTTACATACTGGTCCAGTAATTCTTGAGGTTGAGATGCAATCTATATTGAAGGTTGTAGTGCTTGATCTTCTGTAGAAGTCTAGTGTCATTTAAATCAACACAAAAACCACATATCCCCTGTACTGTGGAGGCTTTCACTGTTTGAAATGATGTAGGGTGTGCCACAGCATCACTCTTAAGTGAAAAAACTACTAAAATACACCTAGAATAGAATAAAAAGAAGTGTGATAAAAATATTTCAGTATCTCTTGAAGGTTCTTCACATTTAAATATTTAAATTTGAATATTTAAAATTTAAATATTTCTTTAGAACTATACTTAAGTATATAAAGTAAGAATTACACTTTAAATATAGATGGACAACCTAAAATAGGAAATTATTCATAAATAAACAGATAGTTTGGTGTTGCAAATCTTAATCAACAATTCAGAAGAATGAGGCATTGTACTAACAGCTTCGAGGAGGATAAATACATCATTTGTCATCTCTTTATTGTGTTTAAACAGTGTCATCTTTATTAGCATGGGGACTATTTGTCCCACAGCACTCCTGCTGTCTCTATATATATCAGTGGGCTCCGTCTCACAGTCAAATTGTGTTATATTGAATGAGAAATCATGCTCATCCTATTTATATCTGTAGTTCAACCTAGCATAAGATTTTTAAATCTACAAAATCTCTCAAAAAACTGCAGATAGTTTCTTTAGTCTACATCTGACCCTTCTCTTGATTGATCTCAAGGATCAACCCTGGACTACATGCTCTCTTATTCACTAATTATTTTCTTGTAAAAAGATTGTATTTATTCAATGAGGTCAACAATTCCTTAAAACTAGCCTGAATCAAATACTGTACAGGACCATTATTGTAAAAATAGAAAGATTACTAGTAAGATGTGTACAAAGGTCCATAAGGGGAACGGAAGGGAGGAGGGCGTATGAGGGTGGGAAGCAGTGAAAATCATGAACTTGCAGAGTTTGGATGAGAACAGTACAAAATTCAGAAACACAAATGGGCTCTTTTTTCCTACATGGCAAGATTCAGTAGCAGGTGATAAGGAACTGAGGAGTTTTCAGATAGAGATACAGATGCTAAAATGCACCAATTTCAGAGCAGACTACCTGCTTTCCAGACCTGACCTCTCTGCCTCAGTTAGGAACTCTAGTAGTATTATGATTAAAAGCATTTAGTCATTAATCAAAAGGTTAGCAGTCTGAACCCACTAGTCATTCCACAAGAGAAACATGAGGCAAGCTGTTTCCATTTATACAGCCTTGCTAACCCTATGGGGAATTCTACTTCTTTTCAACAAGATTACTATAAGGTAAGGTCTGCATCAATAATAGCACTGGATCCAGTATGTGTTAGTTTCCTAATCTGGAAAATGGGAATCTAAATAATTATTTCATTGGACTATTACAAGAATTAAAACACTTACATTTATAAAGCAGATAGAATACTGCCTAAAAATAGTTCAGAGTTACATAAGTATTTGTAAATAAGCTTCATTTAAGATAGAACACAATGTATAGTAAAGGGACTGACCAAACAGAGGAAAAAAATCCTGAAACTCTTGAGAAAGGACATTGAATTTAAGACAAGTTCTGGAAAGCACACAGAAGGAGGCAAATGGCTTAGTCCAGGACAAAAGCAAGATGGTCCATTCTTAGATGAGAAAAAGGAGACAGGCTGGATGAAGATGTATAAGACAGAAGACCAGAAGACTAGGGGATGTAACAGACAGCTGTACTAATGAGGAAGGTCATCTGGTCATGCTTGAGACGGAAGGGGACAAAGAGGGATGGGTCCAAGAGAAGAGGCTACAGTTGGGAATTTTCTGAGAAGGAAAGAAAAATCAGTATGAGAGCCCAGCTGAAACTGGGCTCCTGTAGTAGCACCACTGGAGCTGTGTAATTTCTCCAAGATATCACATCTT
>NW_006399821.1:15548674-15553631 GCF_000299155.1 Elephantulus edwardii
ATGCATTTATTGGAACTGAACTGGGAGATATATAGAGAAATGATAATGAATTTAGAGTACACCAAAGGAGCTGATGATGTGAAGAAGAAGATAGAACTGAAGTGATGGAATCTGGGTTAGACTGGAAAGGAATTATATTAGGAAAAAGTGATAAGAATAGGGAGTTACAAAGTGAAAATCTAGGACAGGTTTTATGGAAGGTGGAGTATTGAATTTATGATCTGAAAGGAGAAGATAAGGTTGAGAGGGCAGTTAGAGAAGGAGTTGCTGAAAAAGAGTGCAAGTAATGGCTGAGAGTTAAGAAGCTCAAGAAAGGCCTGTCTTGCTGTAGGCTGATTATTCAATGTGACTCCTTCCTCTTGTGTAATTAGCAGAGGTCAGATCTGCCCACCACCATGTGGTTCAAATTCGCCAGCTGCTTTGTCTGGAGAGGGATGAGCAATCCTTCCTAAGTACTTTACTGCTTCTGAAAACACCCTGGAGGGTCAGTTATGCATCGATTCCAACTCCATGGTACACAACAGCAACATGATGGAAGGAATTTTTGCATAAGATTCTTGTATAGAAAGAAGTCCTCTCATTTTTATTTTATAAATTAAAATGCAAACTTAAATAGAAGACAGATATCAAAATTAATATTTTTTTCATTCTAAATGGCAGTGGGAAAAGATAGTACTGAAATACTCACTATGAAGCGATGCAGTCCGTAATATAACAGAATATCTGCTAAGGTAAAGTTATAGCCTGTAAGGTAGACTTTGTCTTCAAGATACAAATTAAGGTCCTAGAAACAAACAAAAATTTATTAATTTAAAAATATAAGGGGAAACACCCCCCCCCCTGACATTCAGAAGGCTATCAGAAAACAAAATACTGGTATTTAACAAACATGATATTTAACACTAAGATTTTTTTCCAAAAAAAGGACCATCTTAGTCATATTTAAAAAGGTTTTAATAGTATCATTTTTTATTTCAAAGAAATAATAAGAGAAATATTAAGTGCCAACTTTGATAATTACAAAATACTTCAATTGTAAATAACATTTAAAGCTAAGGAAGGTGAGGATTCACTAGATGATGAGCACCAATTTTTAAGATTATTTTACTGTAAACATATTAAAATAAATTTAAAGATTAAAACTAAGATAGCTTCCAAAAGTACAAATTTAAAAAATGAAATTTTACATTAAAGAATCTCAAAAGGTCCTAATCTAATCTAGAGGTAATATGTGATAGATCAGCATGTAAAATCAGTTCATTTCTTGGAAGAAAAAAAAATTTAGATAAAAACATTAATTAGTATTTTACTTCACGCTTCTCTCAAAATCAACTGCAATTTGAAAGAACAGGAATCTGTATTAGATTACATTCAAATGAAATGTGCAAAAAGAAAGAGCACTTTATGAAGCTCATTTAAGAGGTTTCTCTCGCTAAAGACTAACTGCAAAACATTTCCTAATGATCAACAGCATTTATTTACTTTCTTAAATTTCAAAGAAAAGCATTTTGTTTTTATTCTCAAATCACCTCATGAAGTACTGACACATATATTGGGTAAGGGTCCGTAAAGGTTGCTGAATGGAATTTAATCTCTTTTAGTTTATGCAAGACAACAGTTAAAGACACAAGAATACAGCTTCAGAAGAATCCATAACATGTGGGTGGCAGGATATATTCGCATGTTAGGGTTTACCACCTAAATTCTAAAGCAACATGTCATACTTTCTCTCATTTCTTCACAAGAATCAATTCTGGTAAATTATAAAATATATTGCTATCACATTATAAAGGGAGCTCTGGTGGCCTAGTGGCAAGAAGCTGCGCTGCAACCCCAAAGGCAAGCAGTTAAGAGGCCACCAGCTGCTCCACAGGAGAAGGATGGGCAATCTCTTTCCATGCAATTAACTGCCTCTGAAAACCTGCTGGAAGGTCAGCTATGGGTCAGTTCTGACTTGATGGTACACAACAACAACAACAACAACAACATCACATGATAAGAAGCATTAAAAACAGATCTGAAATGAGTTATTCCTCTTCTGAGTTATATGTAAATTCTAGAAATATCTCCAAGGTTTAGTTAAGATTCTTAAGGGAGTGAACAAATGGAGTTTTAAAGCTGTGATTTGGTAGTATTTCATGATTAGGTATAGAAACCAAATTTTTTCTACCAAACAAGATTCTACATATTCAAAATATTCACAAAACATACTAATGTCTAATGTTCATTTCTAGTTTTTTTTTTAAGTCAATAGAGCTCCTGCAAGAGGAAAGGAGGATCCTCTGGTGAAGAGAGCCAGAGTGAGGGCAGGCAGAATCCTGTCAGCTATTTCAAGGATTTGGTTACCCTGTAATATATGTGTGTTTGTTTGTGTGTGTCTTTAGGAGCAGGCAACAGTGATGAAGGGAGAGTCATTAGCATAAAACAAAGGAAAATGGTTTTATTTTCTAATCTGCTCCTATTCTACAAGAGTTAATGCACTGTTTGACAGGAAATAACAAAGTTATGGTAGTCTGTGTAACATGCAGTGGCATAATGTCACCAAAATATGACAAAAGTTTTGTCAATTAGTATTTTTCTAAGAAAAACATATAAAGTTGGGAGTCTTTAAAGTGAAGCAAAACCTACAGAATTTTAATATCTTCCCCACTTAGCAATGTAGGAGTTGCTTTCATTTAGTCTAAAAAGATGTCACTTCTGAGCTATGAGAAGACATGAGCAGCTTGTGATGTTACTAAGTGTCATCAAGTCAATTACTGACTCACAGCAATCCCATGTGATAAAGCAGAACCACTCCATAAGGTTTTCTACAATTTACACTTCACAATGTGAATGGGTCGGCCTTTCTCCTAGAGCCACTGGGTGGATCTGAACTTTCAATTTTTTCAGTTAGTAACTGCTTAATTGTTGTACTACAATGGCTCTTAACAAGCTTTTACTAGGGATCCAGTATGTACTGGATATGCACTGGATGTTTAGTCTTTTAATTTTATCAAGTCTCACATCTGACCAAGTGCATCTGAGCCCCAGTTGACTGGGTAAGATGTCGTAATCATATATACACCAAACCCAATTGTTCTCTAGTAGAGTCTTTCTTACAGTGACTCTCCACTGGGTTTCCAAGGCTATAAATCTTTGTAAGAAGAAACTATTCATCTGTCCACCTCAAAGCAGCTGGGAGATTTGAAGCACTGACCTTCAGTCAGCAACAGCAATATGTAACACCCTAAAACACATAGAGAGTTTTTAATATTAAAAGCTTGAATGTACTGTTTCATGTATTTCTATAGAATGACTTAATTCTTGTATTTATTCCTCGCTGTGCTGTGCAGGCTATTATAATCTTTATTTTAACATAAGGAAGCTAAGGCACAGAAAGAGGATTAGTTACTTGCCTGAGGTCACCATCTATGAGACTGAGATGCAAACACATGCATTTAGATTCAGAATCTATTCCTAGCCAGTATATAAAACTGATACATAAGAGGGTTAAAAAAAAAAAGTCCAAGAACAAGGTTTATTTGGTTTTTTTAAAGGAAGGAAGGATTCATTTTTCTTAAAAGTCTGTATTGCTTTACTGTCTTCTTAGAAGCATAAACTACAGATATTCACACAGATAAGTTCTAAAAACACTAAATTCAGAAAACAAATTTAGTACCTATATCAATGTCAGGGCATGCACCTTGGATTTAGATCTTTGCTGTATGAAGATGGAATTATAAAGCTAACAATGGACCAGGAAAACAAAAAATAGCAATGTAATATGAGTCACAATAAAAAAACAGGTGTGCTTTGAAAAGATGAAGAAACAACTGACAAAACAGTCTCAATAAAAAAACATCTTGCTTTCTCTTTCAAAGTACTTGTATTGACCAAAATTATTGTATACGAATCTTATATTTAACACATTGAATTTCCTAATCACTTTACATAATGTTTGGGAAAATGTTTTGTCATGATTTAAAAAAAACAGAAGTATAAACTCCTAGTACATGAGATTATTCAGACAGTCGTCTCATAATCAAAGTGAACCTCAGTGCACACATTGCAGCTAAAAAGAAGTCATGATACCTTCAATAGAGTACGGATGTCGTCTTTACTGGAGTGTCCATCAATTTGAGTTACCCTGTATTCCAACCACTGTTGGACGACTGCTTTTTCCTCTGCTGTGCTCCCGAGCAAATATTCTTTGTTAGCCTGCTTGACTAGATGAGCTGCTATCGTAGTCAATCCTGTTAAACTTGGACCATTGTTTGTTTGCAGAACTGGAATCTTAAGAGGAAAAGAAAAGTCCTTCAGAGAAATTTAAAAACAGGTATCATCATGACTGCAAGTTCTAAGTAATGGTTAAATTACTGTTTTTCAAATACCTTGGATTTTGCTCTAATATACCAAATGAAACGTGAGAACCAATAGCTATAGAATTTATAATCTGACAAGACATGCTAGGTAACAATGGAACTCATAATAGCAATTAAAAAAATAAGTAAATTAATCTCTCTATACAAAAAATACGGAGTTTCTGTGGCCCAGTGGTAAGGATCTGTGCTGTCAATGAAAAGGTTTATAGTTTGAATCCAGCTGCTCTGCAGGAGAAAGATGGGCAATCTTCTTTTGTGCGATCTACTGCCTCTGGAAACTTGGTGATGTGTCAGTTATGGATCAGTTTCAACTTAATGTTATACAACAACACAAATAATATACATGAATATGTTATTCGTAACTATCCCTCCCTCTTTACATTCAAGTTGGAATTGCTTCATTGCTGACCCTCTAGTGGGATTTCAGAGGCAGAATGCATAAATATTGACATATTAGGCATTGGAGAGATGAGATGGACTGGCATGGGGCATTTTGAGTCAGATGACCATAAGATATATTACTCTGGAGATGGAAAGACAAGGAAAAATGGGGTTGCCTTCATAGCAAAAAAAGTAATTTCTAGATCCATCTTGAA
>NW_006399821.1:15557441-15560696 GCF_000299155.1 Elephantulus edwardii
CTCAAACTGACATCACTACTCCTCAATAGTTTGGGAAGGTCCCTAACTGCAGATTTTCCCAGTGCAATGCATCTCATTTTCATGCTGCTCGTACCCAGGGTGTTAACTGTGGATCCAAGCAAGATGAAGCTGTTGACAGTTTCAAACTCTTCTCTATCCATCATGATACTGCCTACTGGGTCCAGTAGTAAGAATCTTTGTTTTCTTGACATTGAGATGCAATCCACACTGAAGGCTACATTCCTTGATCTTCTGCAACAAGTGCTTCAAGTTCTCCTCACTTTCAGCAAGCAAGGTTGAGTCAGCTGCCTAATGCAGGTTATTGATAAGTCTCCCTCCAATTCTGATGCCACACTCCTCCTCATAAGAGTACAGCTTCTCGGGTAATTTGCTCAGCATATAGACTGAATAGGTATGGAGAGAGAGCACAACCCTGGTGTGCTCCTTTCCCAATTCTAAACCATGCAGTGGTGTCCTGCTCTGTTCGCACAACAGTGTCCAGGTCCAGGTATAGGTTCTGCATGAGCACAATCAAGTGCTCTGGGATTCCCATTGTTCTCAATGTCAGCCACAACTTATCATGATCCACACAGTCAAATATAGTTAATTTCTTCCAGAAATTGCATCATTTTTTTATTAGACAACAGCCAAACTGCCAATCCTTATGAAAAGAGCTACTCAAAAACTGTCTGTGCCACTTAGGCTCCTCCAAGCCAGATTATTCATGCCCTAGTTTTAAAGAGGAAGCTCTGGTTCATACAGTCCCGAAAGTCTGAATCCACCAGAGACTCTGAGGGAGAAAGAGGGGCCAGCTCTTCCTGTGATATTTCTAGCATCTAAATTGAGAAAATGAATTTTGCATAGTGAACTAAACGTATTCACTAAATAGGTAATTCTTGCTTCCATAATAACACAAATAACAATTATAGCAATTCTGACTTCATATTAAAATCACCAAATGAAATGTAAACAATTTTTAATGCTCTGTGATTGAATAAAACCATTATCTCTTTAACTAGGTGAATAGGGTGATGATGACTGGGTTGCCATGAACTGCATGCTCATTAGTTTTAGAAGCTTTGAGAGTTAAAGTTATTGTCAGCCAGTATTTCTTGTTTCAAAATATAATTCTAACCTTGCTTTTTATACAAAGCTATGAAACGTTAGGAGAAATTTAGAGGAAATTAGAAGATGAACGAATCACAAATAACAAATTCCCACCTAACAGGTGATCAAACAAAAAAGGAATATTGGCTTGAGAGGACTGCTGTTCTTTAAAGCTGCAAAATTGTTTCTTGTACAGTGATTTATACTTTGCTGACCAAGTTCAAGTCACATTACTTCAATTCTCTGTAAAGTATATGGGAAAACTAAGGTTACTTCCTAAACGGTAAATGGTAACTAAAGGAGTTCTCTCTGTATTTATCATTTCCTCACTTGAAATGAACCACATTTAATTTTTAAAAACCTCCCCAAAACAATAAATCCACTGCCATTAAGTCAGGTTTGATTCATAGTGACCCTCCATCAAATCTTTATAGGAGGAGACTGCCTATCATTCTCCTGCAGTGGTTGGAGGATTCAACCAACTACCAACACCAGAGCTCAAGCTCAACATTTTGGTTAGCAGCCTAACGTGTAAAATTTACTTAACTTCCTATAATTCCCAAAGTCAGAAAATTAAAAGATGTATTGCTATAAGAAAGTCTGCTGTTATGGACCTCTCCAAAGTTCTGAAGAGCAATGGTGTCTCTCTGGAGACTAAGGTGCATCTGATACAGGCCATGGTCTTTGCAATCACTTGCTATGCATTAGAGAGTTGGACAATGACTAAGGAGGATAGAAGGAGAATTGATGCCTTTGAGCTGTGGTGCGGGAGAAGAGTATTGAGGGTACCATGGACTAATAAGAAAATAAACAGATTCACCCTGGAGAGGGTTAAACCGAGCTGCTCCTTGGAGGCAAGGATTCTGAGGTTTCGTCTGACATACTTTGGACATGTTGTAACAAGGAATCGGTCCATGGAGAGGGAAATCATGCTTCAGAGGGTGGAAGGACAGAGCAGGAAGGGAAGAGCAGGAAGGTGGATTGATTCAGTGACTGGGGTAATTGGGAGTTGTAGACAATGTGATTGGCACATGACAGCAGAGTTTAGGGCTGTTGTACATAGGGTCACTATGAGTCGCAAATGACTCAACGGCACATAACAACAACAACAACAAAATCCCCAAAGTCAGAATTAACACTAACACTTACTAATGACTATGCTATGACTACTAGTCATAGCATCATCACTTTGGAAGTTCCTAAATCTGCTAAGAGCCTGGATATAAACTGAAGAGCTGGCAGTTCAAATACACCCAAAGGAGCCCCAGAAGAAAGGCCTGGTAAGGTATAATAAATAGATCAGTCTTGAAAACTCTCTGGAACATAATTCTACCCTGAAACAGAGTTGCCAGTCAGAAGTGACTCAATGACAATTTCCTCCCTTTTTGATTCTTTTGTTTTCACCTTCAAATGAAACCACTGCCTCTAAGAACACCAAAGGATGGGTAATCTCTTGTGTGATTTACTGTCTCTGAAAACCCATCAGAGGGTCAGCTATGGGTTGGCTTGGACTCTATGGTACACAACAATAAAACTGGTTAAGGAACTGTGCTGCAATCCCAAAGACATGCAATTTGAATCCACCAGCTTCTCCACAGGGGAAGGATGGACAATGTTCACTCATGTGATTTACTGTCTCTGAAAACTTGCTAGTAGGTCAACTATGTGCCAGTTCCAATTAGACAGCACACAACAAGAAAAAGATTGCTTAAATAATCTCATCTTAATTTTACAAATGAAAAATCAAGATCATCAAGTTTCTAATGGCCGTGTTTGAATAAAGTATTATACTACTCCACAGCAGATGAAGCTTCAGAAACCTTACCTCCAAGGAGCAGCCTGATTTCACCCTCTTCAGGTTGAACCTGTTCTTTTTCTTAGCAGTCCATGGAATATTCAATACTCCAACACCACAGCTCAAAGGCATCAATTCTTTTATCCTCCCTAGTCACCGTCCAACTCTCTGGCGCATAGCGAGTGACTGCAAAGACAATGGCCTGTATCAGGCACACCTTAGTCTCCAGAGTGACATTATTGCTCTTCAGTACTTTGGAGAGGTCCCTAATAGCAGACTTTCCCATTGCAATACGTCTTTTAATTTCCTGGCTGCTGGTGCCAAGAGTGTTGACTGTGGAGCCAAGCAAACCA
>NW_006399821.1:15562001-15564865 GCF_000299155.1 Elephantulus edwardii
GCACCTTAGTCCTCAAACGTACATTATTCCTGCTCAATAATTTGGAGAAGTCTCTAACTGCAGATTTTTCCAAGTGCAATGCGACTCTTTATTTCCTGACTGCTGGTAGTAAGGGTGTTAACTGTAGATCCAAGCAAATGAAATTGTTGACAGTTTCAACCTCTTCTCCATTCATCGTGATATTGCCTATCGACCCAGTGGTAAGAATCTTTATTTCTTGACACAGAAGGGTGCTTTTTACCTATGCTTTTTACTGTCTCTGGAAACCAGCCGAAGGTCAGCTATAAGTCAGTTCCAACTCAACAACAACTACTACTCCTCTCTACCAGGGATCCTTCAATAGGTGATTAATGTGTTTTGGTGTTTTTAAAGAAAAAGTTTTAAATAAAACCAAATTTCAAAAGCCCGAAATCCTGACCTCCAAGGTTAATCTTGCATTGTCTCACTCAAAACACTAGTCCACTGTCTTGTTACAATTTTCTCATTTATTTAACTTACTAGTCTCACATTTTTCAAAACCTGACCCTTTAAACATCATCTTTTCCATGAAACATATAAATTTTTTCTTAGAACTGACTTCCTCCTCTATATTCTTTGAAAATAGATTACTCCACTCCAGGACATCTAGTGTTCTGTTCATATTAACTATTCATGTATCTGTCTCTCTTAGTAAAAAACCTTCTGAAGGTAAGATTTGGGTCCTGACAATGTTCCCTAAAAATATAATCCCAGCTGCTGAATAGCTGTCAAAGGGAAAAGAATCAGCATAAGAAGAAAGGAAAAAAAGGAAAAGGAGGCCATTTTGTTGCCAATATCTACTGTGACACTTAATCTTGGCCATGTCATTTAATCTTTTTAGGTTTCAGTTTCTTTCTTTGTAAGAACTACATAATCCTACTTTTGAGACAAGATTTTAATGGATTAAATGGAAAAATGCAAAAGTATAGAAAGAAAATAACATCTCAAAAGAGCAAAAACCATCTGTTTTTTTTAAAAAAAAACAACACAAACACCAAACACCTTGGCTTCCTACATCCATTCTCCTCTAACACATTATCTGTTAAGGCAAACAGCTAATTACAAAAACTAGAATGCTCACCGCCTGACAGACACAACTCCTTTTTCACCACCAGTCAATTCTCCTCCCATATAACGTATCCCCTCATTCCCTGCCTGCCACAGTGAACGTGCTATCAAAAACTCTTCAAAAAATGTCTTCCCTGAATCCTATGACCCATTCAAGGATCCCGAGCAATCTGTATACTTCAATGTCCAATAGATTTAGATTAGTGTTGAAAACACTTTGAAGATCAAGGTGAAACTGTGACTCAAACTGTAACAACACAAAGTGACAAACCCCTCACTATCTGACAGTGGGTTCAAACAGTTTCGAAGGCTGTAAATTACAAGAAGAAAATGCTCATCTTTCCTCCCTAGCCGCAGAGAATCCCAAACAACCTTGCTACAGATGAGGCCATTTTCAATTACTTCATAGGAATGTGAGAGGTGGACAGTGAATAATGAAAACTGAACAAGAACTGAAGCCTTTGAATTGTGCTGGCAATAATAGTGAATATGCCATGGACTGCCTGGAAAATGTAAAGCCAGTGTCCTTAGATGGTTCAGATTCTGTCTCACATACTTTGCATATATAAGGAGTGCCCAAGGCCTGGAGAAAGACATAATGCTTTGCCTGTATAAAGCAGCAGTCCGTGAAAGAGATGGAGTGACTCAGTGGCTGCAACAACGGGCACAGCTGCGAATGTGAGGATGGCACAGGGCTGGGCAAGGTTTCCTCGACTGACACTTAACAACAAAAGGAGGATAGAGAGATGGGTATGCCATGGCTCAGCACAGTGGTGCTTTCTCCAGATCAGTTCTTAGGAAGCAACTGCATCAGTTCAGAATGGAGCTGTCCCTAAACGTAAGTGTGGTCACTCAACACATTAGGCCCCCAGGCAGGTCTAACTAAGCGATGATTGGGGGCCCTTCCATAACTGGTGACGCTCTCCTGGAATAGGCTCCGATAGCTGGCAGAAGGAAAAGCTCCGGCCAAAGCCTAACAGCTCCCCGGCCTTCTTCCGCGGGCTACAGCAGCTGCCAGCGGGCAGGAAGACGCGGCCGGCCCCGCGGGCACGTGGGGAGGCAAAGCCCGGCGCCGCGTCCCCGCTGCCCCGCACGAGTCCCGCCCCAGACTCGGCCACACTGCTTCCCTTTACCACCACCCCCGCCACTCACCTGGCGTGCGCCCTGGGCGCTGTATTTATTCCTTTTACTCAGTCCCAAGGACTTCTCAAGCAGCGTAAGCTCTGCGGCTGCCGCCATCTTTCGGCGAGAGCTTTTGGCAGGGGCGGGACCATGGCAACATAAGCTTCCGCCATTGGCGGAGAGGGGCGTCTTCGCGGACGTCTCCAGCCATTGGCTGAGTGTAAGGGAGATGAAGGGCACACCTGCGGGGAGGGGCGTGCCAAAGGGAAAGGCTGAAGGTGTATGATTTTCTTAGCTGTTGTTGTTGTCATGTGCCCTCGAGTCGTTTGCGACTCATAGCGACCCTATGTACAACAGCCCTAAACTCCGCTCTATCCTGTGCCAATGGCATTGCATCTGACACACCCATCCCGATTACCCCAGTCACTGAATCAATCCACCTCATAGAGGGTCTTCCCGTCCTGCTCTGTCCCTCTACTCTACCCAGCATGATGTCCCTCTCTAAAGACCTGTTTCTCCTTGCAACATGTCCAAAGTATGTCAGAAGAAAAACCTATATTTTCTTAGCTAGGATAGTTAAAGAACTTGCTGGTCTGTCTAATACTTCTCTTAATCTGAACATTCACATTGAGACAGACTAGGAAGAAGGATTGGCC
>NW_006399821.1:15568760-15582863 GCF_000299155.1 Elephantulus edwardii
AACAACAACAACAGGATAGTTAAAACTAGAATATTCCATAGAGGTTAGAATATGGAGACCTCTACTCACTTATTTTGGACTTCATCAGAAAAGACTTATCACTCTAAAAGGACATCTGTCAATGAGATGGATTGTTAAAATAGCCTCAATGATAGACTGAAATACACTAATGCCCTTCAACTGTGGTGTTTGAGAAGAGTATTTAATATGCATCCTATGGATTACCAAAAGAACAAAGTTACCTTGGAGGAAGTGCAAATTTCTAGACAAAGACTTTATCTCATATGATTTGAGCATGTTGTCAGGTGGTATCAGTCCTTAGAAAAGTGGAAATCGATGCAAACTGTATTACAGTAAATAAAGAAATTGTTAACGCTGAATTTGAATATCGGCATGAACTCATTGATTTTACGTTAAAGAAAATGGAAAAAAAATCCTAGCTTTATTCACCTACAAGCCATGATTACAGGTTGATTTGATGGCAACTACAACAGAGCATTATTTAGGAAAATAATGTCAATGACCTGTAAACCTGTGAGCCTAAGAACTTTGATGGCATAGTTCCTATACATTCGCACTGTTAACCCAAAGGCCATATCTCTCTGGAGATGAAAAACCACTGGTAGCTCTTCTGGAGAAAAATGAGTAAGCTCCTGTTCAATTGTTAGTTGTTGTCAGGTGCCATTGAATCGAGTACGACCCATAGGGACCCGATGAACAATAGATCTAAACCCTGTCCTATTCTGTTCCATCCTTACACTTTCTGATACATTGGGGACCATTGCGGGAATCCCCATGTCAATCCACCTGATGGGGGGGGGTCTTCCTCTCCTTAGCTGACTCTCCACCTCATGTTCCTCTCCATCAAATAGCCTCTCCTAGCAACATGCCCAAAGTATGTGAGTCAAAGTCTCATCATTCTTGCCTCCAAACAGCACTCTGGTTGCACCGTCTCTAAGGTATATTTGTTCTTTGACAGTCCATGGGTTGTTCAGTACTCTTCTCCAACACCACAGTTTAAAGGCATCAATTCTTCTTCTGTCATTCTTATTCCTTGTCCAGCTTTCAGATGCATAGCAAGTGACTGGAAAAACCCATGACCTGCATAAGATGCACCTTAATTCTCAAACTGACATCATTACTCCTCAATACTTTAGAGAGGTCTCCAACTGCTGACTTTCCCAGTACAATACATCTCCTGATTTCCTGAATGCTGGTACCAAGTGTGTTAATTGTGTATCCAAGTAAGATGAAGTTGTTAACAATTTCAAAAGATTTTATTAATCTATCATAATGTTATCTATCAGCCCTGTGGTAAGAATCCTTATTTTCTTGACGTTGAGATGCAATCCATATTGCAAGCTCTACTCTTCTGCAACAAGTACTTCAAGTCCTCCTCATTTTCACGAAGCAAAGTTGTCCCATCTGCATATAATGCAGGTTATTGATTAATATCCCTCCAATCCTGCTACCTCTTCCCAGAGTCCAGCTTCTTGAATAATCTGCTCCATATACAGTTTGAGTAAGTATGGAGAGAGAATACAACCTGGCATGCTCCCTTTAAACATGCAGTTTTCCCTTATTCTTTTTACTGGAGAATTTCAAAAGGGAAGAAGAACTCACCTGCTTTTCTCAAGATGAGAGAACTGAAAAACAAATTCAAGCCTAAAGTCTTAATATTGAAAGATGCTATGGACAATTTATTGAATGACCCAGAAAGCATCAAAAGAAAATGGAGGAATACACAGATTCACTGCTCCAAAAAGAACGGACTGACATGGAAGTATTTCAGGAAGTACCATATTAGCAGGAGCCAATGGTAATGAAGGAGGAAGTGGAAGCTGCATTGAAGGCATTGGCAAAAATAAGGCCCCAGGGGAATTGATGGGATACCAATTGATTTGTTTCAGCCTGATGCAGAGGCAGCTCTGGATGTGGTCAACAGTCTATGCCAGGAAATTGGAGGACAGCTGTCTGGTCAATGGGTTGGAAGAGGTCCCCATATTTGTTCCCATTCCCAAGAAGAGTGATCCAATAGAGTGTGGAAACTATCAAAATATCACATGCAAACAAAATACTGCTGAAGATAATTTAAAAATGAGTAAAACAGTACAAAAATAGAGAACTTCCAGCAGGATGTAGAAAAGGCCGTGACACCAGAGATATTGCTGATGTCAGATGGGTCCTGGCTGAAAGTAAAGGATACCAGTAGATTGTCAATTTGTACTTTTTGACAGTGCAAAGGCATTTGACTGTGTGCATCATGAGTCATGGCTAACATTGAGAAGAATGGGAATCCCAGAGCACTCAATTGTGCTCATGCAAAACCTATACCTTGACCAGGAGGCTGTTCTGCGAGTAGAGCAAGGGAAAAATACATGTGCAAATTATAGCCTCAGAAATCCAATGGAAGGTTTGGTTTGAGCTTGTTGAAATTTTCTATTTGCTGAATTCTACTCTCTCTTCTCTCCCTTTTCATCCCATTTTGGAAAACTATCCAAGAGTGTTCCTTTCTACATGGAAACCTTTTATAATAGCAGACTCATACAAAATGTGTCCTTTTGCTGGCTGACTTATTTCACTCAGCATAATGTCTTCTAGTTTCAGCTATGTTACACAATATTTTGTGAATGCTTCCTTATTCTTTAGCATTGCATAAAATTCTATTATATGTATATATCCTAATTTGTTTATCCATTCACCTCTTGGTGGACAATGATATAATTTTATATCAACTAAGAATGGTTGCAGAGGAAGATATGTTCTGAATTGGGGTACTGAAGAAGAATATTAAAACCGTTAGTACACTAGATAAATTTATTGGCACAGACTGAATTTCAGTATGCCTTTAAAGAAAGATATCCATGTTACTCCTCTAGAAATTAAAGTGGTGAGAGTTTCTCATGGACATGTTATAAGGAGGGGTCAAGTATCCAGAGAAGCACATCATGTTTCTTTGTTTTCAGAAAAGGCCTCAATAAGATAGATTAACACATTGGTTGCAGCAATGGCCTTACGGAAAGCACATAGTGAGAATGGTGCAGGACAGGGCAGTGTTTCCTTCTGTTGTACAGAGTCACAATGAGTCACGCTGACTTCCGGGGAATTTGGCAGCACTATGATGGATGAAGAAGAGATTGAGGTTGTTAACAGTTATAGCTTGCTTGGCTCCACAATCAACACTCTTGGAACCAGCAGTCAGGAAATCAAAAGATGAATTGCGTTAGGCAAATAGGTCAGGGACCTTTCCAGAGTACTAAGAAGCAAAAATGTCAGTCTAGAGACTAAGATGTTCCTGATCCAGTCTATGGTCTTGGCAATTACTTTCTATGCATCAGAGAGATGTATAATGACTAAGGGTGACAGAAGAAGAATTGCTTCCTTTTAGTTGTGGTGCTGGAGAAGAGTCTTCTCCATGGACTGCCAAGAGAACAAACAAGTTTCTCCTTGGAGGCTAGGGTTTTCAAATATAAGGTCCTATAGCTAGAGCCAAAGAGGAAGAAATAAAATTTTTTTACCAAATCTTGCTGCCAAAATTGAATGGACATGCTATAAAGATGCATTAATGATAATTGGTGACAGGAATACAAAAGTTGGAAACATGAAGAAGGAAAGTTGTTGTTGATTGCATGACTCATAGCTAGGATTTTAAGAATTTTTTTCATCTATATTCATGAGAGATATTGGTTTGTAGTTTTCTTTCTTGGTAATATCTCTGCCTGATTTTGGTATTAGGATTATGCTTACTTCATAGAATGACTCTGGAAGTATTCCCTCTTTTTTCTAATTTTGGAAGACTTTAAGTAGAATTGGTGATAGATCTTCTCTGGATGTTTGGTAGAAAGAATTCAGCTGTGAAGCCACCTGGTCCGGGACTTTTCTTATGGGGTAGTCTTTTTATGATCTGTTCAATTTCTTCTTTTGTGACGCATCTGTCTGTTCAAGTGTTCTACATCTGCCCATATCAATCTGGTGGGGCATGATTTTTAAGGAATTTATCCATTTTTAACTTTCTTTTTTAAAATTTATCAGAGTATTGCTTTTCACAGTATTCTGATATTATTGATTTAATTTAATCTGGCTTTGTTGTGATGTCACTAATATAATTTCTTAATCAAGTTATCTATGTCTTCTCTCACCCCCCCTTTTGTTAAGTTTGCCAGTGGTTTATAAATTTTATTGACCCTTTCAAAAATTTAACTCCTGGTCTTATTGATGGTTTCAATTGTTTTTCTGTTTTCTATATCTTTATAATCACTTGCTATGCATCTGAGAGCTGAACAACGAATAAGGATGATAGAAGAAAAATTGATGCCTTTGAGGTATGGTATTGGAGAAGAGTGCTGAACATACTGTGGACTGCCAAAAACAAAATATTCTTTGAGAGGGTGCAGACAGAACGCTCTTTGGAGGCAAAACATCACATACTTGAGCATGTTGCTAGGAGAAGCTATTCCTTGGAGAGGAACATGATGTTCAGAAAGGTAGAGGGCCAACGAAGGAGAGGAAGACCCTCGATCAGGTGGATTGACAAAGTGACTACCACTATGTCCTCTAATGTATCAGTGTCAGGAAGTGTGAGGATGGCACGGGATAGGACAGGATTCAAATCTGTTGTTCATAGGATTGCGATAGGTCATACTCAATTCAAGGGCACCTAACAACAACAACCAAGTTAAACTGAGCAGACTTAGTAGTGAAAGTAAGACTCTCACTACCAGTAAGGAAGAGTAAACAGGGAGTGCAGCCACATTATTCAGAGTCTGAGATTCCTGTTCCAGTCAAATTGGGATCTGCATGAGAGCAGCAGAAACCTCAGCAGAGAATTGAAATAAATATTAAACATAAGTGACAAGCTTTATGACCCATAGAACCAGAGCTAGAGAATTTTACCTAAGCTTGATGGAGGCCAGAGGATCATAATTGGGAGTACTAACAGAACTTTTAGGGAGCTCTGATGGCCTAGTTGCAGTAAGCTCTGCAACAATCCCATGGGCATGAAGCTTAAATCCACCAGCTGCTCTGTGGGAGAAGGATGGGCAGTCTCCTCTCATGTGATTTACTGCTTCTGAAAACCTGCTGAGGGTTAGCTATGGGTCAATTCCAACTGGAAGGTGCACATTACTGCCACCACCACCACCACCACTAAAAACAACAGAGCTTTGTAACCCTGACTTCAACCATAAGGGTGAAGGTCAAAGGGCCTTTGAGCAGATTTGAGAAACTATCTGGACTGAGGAATTGTATTCTGTTGAGGAATTGTAATTTGTTAACTTCCCTAATAAGCCCCATAACTCTTAGTATGGTTCTATGAGATCTGTGTGGTCATTGCAACAGATTTCTGATCTATTAGAACAGTAAGCTTGATATTGGAATTAGAAGTAGGTGCAGGGCATGGATTGAGGCTCAGAATCAAGAAGACAAAGGTTCTCCCCAATGCCGATTTGCAGCACCACAATAGGTGGAGAAGAGATTGAAGTTGTTAGCAATTTCAGCTTGCTCAGCTGCACAATCAACACTTCTGGGACAGCAGTCAGGAAATAAAAGATGAGGTGAATTGGAGAAATATGCTGTAAGAGACCCCTCCAACGTTCAAAAGAGCAATGATGTCAATCTAGAAACTAAGGTGCTCCCGATCCAGGCCATGGTCTTCACAATTACTTGCTATGAATCAGAGAGCTGGACAATGACTAAGGATTCTAGAAGAAAAAAAAAATCAATGCTTTTGAGCTCTGTTCCTGGGGAAGAGTAATGAATATACCATGGATCACCAAGAGAACACACAGGTTTGGCTTAGAGAGGGTGAAATTAAGTTTGTTTTGGGAGGCAAGGATTTTGAAGCTGTCTCACATACTTTGAGTATGTTACCATGAAGGAATTGTCCTTGGAGAAGGATATCATATTTGGAAGGGTGGAGGGACAGTGCAGGAGGGGAAGACCCTGGATGAGATAGATTGACATAGTAACTGGGATAACGGGAGCAGGTGTGGTAAAGTCAGTGAGACTGGCTTAGAATAAGGCAGGTTTCAGAGCTATTTTACATAAGATCGCTATGAGTCACAGATGACTTGAAGGCAAATAACAAAAACAAGTGCAGAAGAATGAAAGACTATGACTGACCTTAAAGAAATAGGTTTTCTATTGTGGATGTTGTTGATGGAGACAGTTCCCCTTTGTGAAGTTAGTAAAGGTTAGATATGACCACCTTCATGCTGCTTACACTTTGTACAAAGAATGCCAATAAATGTATCCTTTTTAAAAAATTTATTTAATTTTACTAGTTATTTACAAAATTTGAATACATTGTTTTTCAGACAAGATTCTTCCAATTTTCCTCACCCTCCCACTCATCAAATTGTACAACCTCATGGTTAAGTGTCCCCTGCCCATGCACATCCTCATCCCTCTGTTCCCCCCTCTCCCTCAATCCTCATACTCATTCTACAATAATGGTTTTATACAGGATTTGTCCTTATGGAACTGAGTTAGTTCATTCAGCATAATGCTCTCTAGTCCCTCTCAAGTTAGGTAACAATTTACAAAATCATTGCTTCTGTGTGATGTGTAGTATTCAATTGTACGAATATATCATAATTTCCTCAAACCATTCAATTGTGGTTGGACATTTGGGCTGTTTCCATGTTCTTGCAATGGTGAATAACGCTGCTATGAACATTGGTGTACAAGTCCCCGTTTTTGCCTCAGTTCTAATTTTCTCAGGGTATATTCCAAGCCGTGGAATAGCTGGGTCATATGTAATTTCTGTGTTCAGCTTTTTGAGGAAGTGCCAAACTGTTTTCCAGAATGGTTGTACCATTTTATAATCCCACCAACATTGCAAAAGTGTTCCTATCTCTCCACATCCAATCCAAAATTTATTATTTACTGTCCTGTTAAACTTTGCCACGATTACTGGAGTGAGACGGTACCTCATTGTGGTTTTGCCCTGCATTTCTCTTATTGCCAGTGATTTTGAGCAATGTATATTTTTAGATAAGTTGTGTATTTGATTATGAGCTAACTCTAAGAAGACAGGCTTACTCATACTAAGAACAATTGGGTAAAGTGACTCTGACAAATAATCCTATAATCTGCTGTCATTTGGCTGAAGTTTTAAAGAAACGATACCTTAGGATACATATTAAATGTCAAATGAAATGAATTTGGCAAGTGGGCATGAGTTGGATGAAGCTGAAGCAGCCTGAAAACTTTCTGTACTACTGTATGTTTCAGCTGACATCTCTTCAAATGAACTGTCTGTGGCATAAACTATTACAGTATCAGACTGCTCTTAGCAATGCCAGTGCCATCATCTGGAGAGAATTCCAGCTTTAGGAGAGTTTAACTTTCTATTGCAGGATATGTTGATATTTGAAACTTGTGTTTAAATGGTATCAAGTGTGTAGTGAATGAGTGGTGCAGGGTTTACATGTGCCCTTATTTATAAACATATATATATTTACGTGTATCTTGCATTTATCTCATATTCACTGAGCCATGTGCTTGCTGCTGCACCAACAACTGGGACATAGTGATGAAAATCTTGAGGAAAGTCCAGGAAATAGTTAAAATGGCATGATAAGAGCAGTGAACGTGAAGCAGAGAAGAAACAATAAAAACACAAAACATTTGTCATTAAATGGACTATGACATAAGACAACCCTGCATGTGTCAGAACAGAACTGTCTTCCATAAGGGTTAATTTTTTTTAAGTTTCAACACTTGTAGGGATCCACGGTCTGACCATCATTTGTTGTGTGATTCCAGTAAATTCTAACTCCTAGATTGGTGAGTTCTGGTGGCATAGTCCATAGGGAGCTATGCTATTCAATCACACTTCTCTGGTGGTTTGAATCCATAAGAGGCTCCTGGGAAAACAAGGAAAATCTTCTCCCAAATGATTTACAGCTCCAGAAACCCATTGGAGAATCAGCTCTGAGTTGATTCCTACTCAATGGCAATGGGTAAGTGAATGAGAACAGTTAAAATGATTAAGTTTAAAGACTAAAGTGTGTCTGACCCAAGCCATGCTATTTTTTTTTCAACTGCTTCATATTAATGAGAAAACTGGACAATGAATAAGGAAGACAGAAGAATTGAAGCCTTTGAATTGTGGTACTGACAAAGAATATTGAATATGTCATGGGCTGCCAAATTAGCAAACAAATCTTTGTTGGACAAAGTGTAACTAAGTGCTCCTTATAGAAAAGAAAGGTAAAACTTCCTCTTACAAACATTGAGCATATTGACAGAAGTGTCCAGTCCTTGGAGAAAGAACATAATACTTGGGGGGGAGGGGGAGTAGAAGGTCGTTGAAGGAGAGAAAGACCCTCAATGACAAAGACTCAAATAATGAGTCTCTGGTGGTTTGTAAGGATGGCAGAGGACTGGGCACAGTTCTGTTGTACGTAGTGTCACAATGAGTCAAATTCCAATCAACAACACATAAGGGGAACGTAGTGACCCTGTAATACGGAGTAGAACCTCCTTATTAGGTTTCCTTAGCTGGACTCTGTGGAAACAGATTATCAGATGTTTTCTCCCATGGAGTGGCTAGTGGGTTTGAACCTCTGATCTATTGGTTAGCAGGTGAATGCTAAACCACCAGGGAACCTTTTCCATCAGGCTTTCAGTGACTGAAATTTTCAAGATGGTTTGTTAGGCCTTGTTCTTTCATGATGCCTCTGAATGGACTTGAATCTCCCACCTCTTAGTAGCTGACCACTCAGACTTCCCAAGAATGTACAAGTAACACTTAATCTGGAGCTTAGGGATGTTACTAAAGATTCTCTGGGAGTTGTAGTGTCCAAGCTGAGATATGAAGAGTGAAAAAGGGTCAGACAGTTGATAGAGAGTGGGTTTTAAGGGAATATTCCTAATGGCAGGGATTGCATGTGCAAAGGGAAGAACAAGATTCTCTGTAGGAACTGAGTGGTTGAAGATGAGTAGGTAAAAGATACCAGACCAGGAGAGCCCTGAGTGGTTGAAGATGAGTAGGTAAAAGATACCAGACCAGGAGAGCCCTGAGAAATCATTGTTCAGAAATCATGTCAAACACAAGTATCCAAACTGAACTCAATATATTTTATCCTATGTCCTATGCCCTTTCCACCTATTTCCTCCATCTCTCTTAGACACTATCTCTCTGAAGATTGGACAGCCAGTTCTCTAAGTCAGATGTTTAAGTGTGGGATCCATTTGTGGCTCTTCCTTCTCCTTAACATTCATTCCATCTATAGACAGCAGAGAGAATACGAGCCCACATAAAGAAATCTTGCCACTCCAGCATAAGTCTTTATACTGGATTTACATTTGGGTCCAGGCTATCTCATCATCTCTTCTAATATTTCTGATAGCTGTCCCACCCTTTCTGCTAAGACCCAAGTAGAGGAAATAACACTGGACACTTAAAGTTCTTCAGCGATCTCCTTCCTAGCTGGGGACCCAATATTCATCTTTTTACTTGATTCCATTTGTCTTGCACAATGCAGCCAGAGAGATCTTTCTAAAGGGTCAAGTGACTTAAGTTACTCCTCTGATAAACCTATTCTAGTGACTCCTCAGCGGACAATTATTTAGTCCAGACTTCTTAGCAAGTAAATGATGCTATGAACTGCTTTACTTTTTAGAGGTATCCTGTGATACTTTTTATCTGGCATGTCTGCTCTAGCCTTGTTCGCCGAGTTACAGCTCCTAAAAAACCATTAATAATATCTTCCGGTTTTGGATGGCTACTCCACTTTCCCCTGAGCTTCCCTCAGAAACTTGTGAGTTCTCATGGCAACTCTGGGAACAATTGTTCCAATGTACTAAAATTGTTTTCCACCTATCTTTCTATCTCAAGACTGTAAGCTCTTTGAAGACATGAGTATATATGTTGCCAAATTATCAATTCCTAACATAATAATTGGAATAAAGTAGATACTTCACAAATATCTGCTGAGTGAATAATTGTACGTGTAGAGACAGTAATTTGTTGAGAACTAAGCAAGTGGGTAAAAAAATTGCTAACATGTAAATTACTAACATACTGTAAAATCCTGCAATAGTAATTATTTAAATTTTAAAAAAATTATACTAAAAATATACTGGTTTATTTACAAAGTTTGAATACATTGTTTTTTCACACCAGATCTTGCCCTTTTCCTTTACTCATCCTCAGTCCTCTGCTTCTCTCCTCTTCATGGATATTCGTTCTGCAATAATGGTTTATACAGTATTTGTCCTTATGGGACTGAGTTAGTTCACTCAGCGTAATGCTCTCCAGTCCTTCTCAAGTTAGGTAATACTTTACAAAACCATTGCTCATGCATGTTGCGTTCCACTGTGTGAATGTGCCATAATTTCTCAATCCATTCTATTGTGGTTGGACATCTGGGATGTTCCACGTTCTTGGAATCGTGAATAATGCTGCTATGAACATTGGTGTACAAATCTGAGTTTGTGCCTCAGTTCTTATAGTCTCAGGGTGTATTACAAGCAGTGGAGCAGCTGGGTCAAATAGAATGTCTATGTTCAGCTTTTTTAGAAAGTGCCAAACTGCCCTCCAGAGTGGTTGTACCATTTTGCAATCCCACCAACAATGTATAAAAGTTCCTATCTTGTCACATCCTCTCAATCTTTAAACTTTAAATAAAAAAAAGTAACCCTGAAGTCTTCTTAAAACAAAATAATAGCTTCTCTTAACTTGAGAAAGATGTGGCCATAAACATTATCCTCTTTTACAAGTATGAGATCAAATGGAAATCATCAATTAAAATTATTAGATAGGATGCTTAGGGGGCAATAAGTTTATGTTAATAAGAGGAATATCTCAGAAAAGGAAGGTAGAAATTATTGCATAACTCAAAGAATATCATCTATATCATTAAAATGAACATTTTGTTGTTGTTTGTGCCATCAGGTCACCTGCCATTCACAGTGACCCTATGTACAATACATCTGAACCCTGCTCTATCCTGAGCCAGTCTCACTGACTGACACACCAGTCACCATGTCAATGCTTCTCTTCCAGAGTCTTTCTCTCCTGCGCTTTCCCTCCACCTTTCCAAGCATGATGTCCTTCTCCAAAGACTTATTTCTCCTGACCACATGCCCAAAGTATATGAGATGGAGCTTCAAAATCCTAGCCTCCAAGGATAAACTTGGTTTCACTCTCTCCAATATAGACCCATCTGTTCTCCTGGAAGTCCGTGGTATGTTCAATACTATTCTCCAGCACCACAAATGAAAGACATTGATTCTTCTTTTGTCATACTTAGTCATTTTCGAGCTCTTTGATAGCAAACAATTGAAATTATTGTGGCCTGGTTCAAGTGCACCTTAGTCTCTAGATTCACACCATTGCTCTTTAGTATTTTGGAGAGGTCCCGGAAAGCAGACTTCCTCAATACAACCACACATAAAGACACTTGAATTGGTATATGTTTTAGTCTATATGTTCTGATGCTTCATCACACATACTCTGAACATGTTGCAAAGAGAGACCACCTGTCTTTGTAGAGGGACATCATGCTTGGGAGGGTGAAGGGACAGCAAAGGAGAGGAAGACCCTCAATGAGGTGCATTGATTCAGTGACTGGGGTAATGGAGGAGGTAAGTGTGTGAGAGACAATAAGATTGGCACAGGATAGAGCAGGGTTTAGGGCTGTTGTACATAAGAATGCTGTGAGTTGCAGGTGATTCGATGGCACGTGACAACAACATTCTGAACAACAACTAAAGACTTAATTTTTTAAAATTAAAAATAGGAGCAGTCAGGACATCCGTGATTCTAAGCAATACTGTTAGAAACATGCACCACTCTTTTTCCTTTTCTTTAATTATAGTTCTTAATAGTTTTAAATATGATTTATTTAATAGTTACTATTAAGTCAGCTTCAACACATGGCTGATGCTGTCCATTCTTCACAATCATTGACAGGCTCCAGTTTACTGTTGTCTTCCAACCCAGAAGCCTTGCATTCCAGCACTGTGGGAAATGATTTCAGAGGTGGATTTCCAGGCTTCACACTGGAGTCTGTTTTAGTCTGGAAGCTCCACTGAAACCTGTGAACCATAAGTGGCATCTGAAATACCAGTGGCATAGCTTTCAGCTGTGCACATAAAAAACTTTTTCCAACAGAGTGAAAAGAAAACTTACCGACTGGGAACAAATGTTTGGCAATATCAACTCAGGCAAGTCTCACAACAAAAGTTTACAGAATATTCCTGGGCCTACACAAGAAAAAGACTGATAACCCAATTACAAAATGGGCAAAAGACATGGAAAGAATTTTCACAGAGGGAGAGATTTGAATGGCCAATGGACACATGAAGAAATGTTCAAAATCACTGGCAATAAGAGAGATGCAAATCAAAACCACAATGAAATACCATCTCACTCCAGTAGCAGTGGCAAAGTTTAACAGGACAGCAAGTAATAAATATTGGAGAAGATGTGGCAAGATAGGAACTCTTATACATTGTTGGTGGGATTGCAAAATGACACAATCACTCTGGAAGGCACTCTTATGCTTCTCAGAAAGCTGAACATAGAAATTCCATATGACTCATCTATTCCACTGCTTGGAATATACCCCGTGAAAATGACTGAGGCACAAACTGAGACTTGTACACCAATGTTCATAGCAGAGTTATACACCATCACAAGAACATGGAAAAACCCAGATGTCCAACCACAATCGAATGGATTTAGAAATTATGGTATATTCATACAATGGAATACTATGCAGCATGCAGGAATAATGAACTTGTAAATTACTACCTAACATGGAAGGTCCTGGAGAGCATTATGCTGAGTGAACTAACTCAGTCTCATAAGGACAAATACTGAGTAAACCATTATTGCAGAATGAATATCCATGGAGGGAGGAGGGGGAAGCAGAGGGGTGAGGATTGGGGGGGGCTGTTAATCATAGGCTTGCAAAATTTGATGGGTGAGTAAAAGAAATGGGCAAGATCTGGTGTGAAAGACAGTGTATTAGAACTTTATAAATAAACCAGTATATTATATATATAAAAGTTTAAAGACTACTGCAGGGTAATCAGAGGTTCATCAGTCTACTTGGATCCACATAATCTGGAGTCCATGGGAATTTGGAATTCTGTTCTGCATTTCCCCCCTTTAAATTAGGATTCTTCAAAGGAATGTCACTTTGGCATCATTCAATACTGGTCTTACAGCAAAAGAGATAATTATCCATGTAGACAATTAGACATACATTCCATTTCCTATTCATAATTCTCATCATCTATTATCCTATGTGAATATAGCTCAATCATTGTGCCTTGGGTGGCCACTTTAAAACTGTTAAGACCCAAGACACTATGCTTAAGAACGAGGGTATAGAACAGAAGCATTAAACAAATATGTTATTTAAGTCAGTCCTTGTTGTGGGATCAGAACCAACTCTTAGTTGACCTTTCAGAAGATTTTCATAGTCTAAATTAATTTCACTAAGTGAGACTTCCCACATTCCACATCTCCCACACCCCCGTCCCACTCTCTGTCCCGAATCCCTGGTGGATTCTAAGTGCCATAGAGGCTCCACCTTTGGTTAGCAGTGCAACTCTCTACAGATTACACCACCAGAGCTCAAAACATGTTATTACATCACCGAATTTGAATTTTATGTGAAGCTGTGCACTTGAACCTTTGAAGGAACCAAATCCTGTGATTTTTCATTGAATATAAGCTTCTTCAGCAGTAATAAATATTTTTGTCATTGTTGTAAATAATTTGTTATATAACTTGACAGCAATTATAATGTTAGACTGGTTCAAGCCATGGTCTTTCTCCATCTCTCTTGCTATGAATCTGAGAGTAGGACAATCAATGACAATCAATTGCAGAAAAATTGATGCTTTTGAACTGTGATGTTAGAGAAGAGTACTGAATATACCATAGACTGCCAAAAGAACAAACAGATGTATCTTAGAGAATGTGTAGCAAGAGTGTTCCTTGGAGGCAAAGAAGATTAAGCACCATCTCATATACTTTAGTTTGCTTGGCTCCACACTCAACACTCTTGGCACCAGTAGCCAGGAAATTAAAAGGCGCATTGCCATGGGAAAGTCTGCTGTTAGGGACCTCTCCAAAGT
>NW_006399821.1:15583710-15586348 GCF_000299155.1 Elephantulus edwardii
CAACCCTCATTGCATACTCTTACGATAAAAATAGTGCCCTAAAATATAATACTTTTAGACTATTCTCTCCCCCATAGACTTCAGTAACAACCTTATTCTTAATCAATGAGATTTCCCCATCACTTTTAATCCCTCTATTTCTCTTTCTCTCATTCCTGATAACCACCAATAAACCTCGGTCTGTTCGCGTCATTCTTGGTTTTTGCATCAAATTAGGCTACTGATCTTCTGTACTTGGCTTGTTTGCATATTAAGCATCTTCCATCTTAAGATGCTTCTTTCAAATTCCCTGAGACTTTGTGAGCAATATTCTTCCAGGAGATTTTGCCATTCTCCTCCTGACATGCATACTTTCATTAGTTGACAGCTCTTTTCCATCTCAGTGGTGTTAGATTAATAACAAATTATTTGGAGCTGACAAGTAGGTGAAGACAGAGAGCACCATGATATCAAAATACAATAAAAATTAATCCATTATGTACCATAAAGCACAACATTTTGTCTGGTTTTGTCTGTTGTTGTTAAGTGCCATTGAGTCATAGATGACTCATAGAGATCCCATGAATGAAAGACCTGAACACTTGTATGACATTTATCGTTTCTCCAAGTTCATAGAGTTTCCAGAGGCAAGATATTTTGGAAGTGGATGCCAATCCTACTTCCAAGCTTGTTTTAATAGGGAAACTCCACCAAACATTGTCCACCATGGGTAACCATTACCACATTTGACATATCAGTGTCACAGTGTTTAATGTCACAACAACCATCAGTTACCTCTGTACGGCAAATGGACAGACCATTGCTATACCACTTAGAAGAATATTTGACCAAAAAACCAATTTAAACCAGACTTGAGCGCCACAGATTAAAATCACCCACCTTTGGCTTGGTAGCATAACTTTCTATCCATTAGGCCAATTGAGGTCTTTCTATGCTGTTGTTGTAAAATGCCATTGAGTTGTAGATGACTCATAGAGACCCTGTGAGTGAAAGACCCGAACACTTCTATGACTTCCATCCTTTCTCCAAGTTCATAGAGTTTCTAGAGGCAATTTAAATTTTACTTAAATATTTTGCTCATATCTTTTTAACTTCATTGATGGAAACATAAACTTTAGCATCTCTCTTGCAGACTTTGGAGCATATATTAGTGTGTATAAACTTTACCAGCTATTTGGGATCATTTAAAAACACACTGAGGAAAATAAAAGAATAAAAATCCTCTCCTATTTTTGTGGAGTCTGATTCTCACTTGAAATTATAAGGGAACATCTTTTGAATCAATATAAACTTATTTCCTAAAGACTACCTCAAAGTTAATGCTCTCCTTGTCATTGTTAGTATGTAATCAACAGCGGATTACTTGCTAAGAATTTATTAGAAAGGATTCTTAGCAAATATAGAAGATACTACAATAATTTTTGATAGATTTTAACCTTTATATATTTAACTTGTTTTAAAATATAATTTTACACTGCACATTCTCTTTGACAATGTTCTAATACTAAAAATTTCGAATGTACACACAAGGAGAATGAATAATACAATGGGCCCCTATCACTGATCATTCTGTTTCAACAATTTAAAAAGAGCTGCTACTGCTAAAAAAGAAGTTAAAAATTGTAGCCTTTTGTTAGTATGTTAAGTCTCTGAAATTCTATTTTATAAGCAATTGTCTTAGTTCTTTAGTGCAGCTGTGTGGAGTTTTTCTTTCAAAATTACTTTCCTAGCCATTAAATTTGAATTTGCCATGTGGGTGGGTGATAAAATGCTAATAGGGTATGTTAGCCTATCCACAAGGGGATTGGCTAGTCTCCCCATTAAACTGAGCAGATCTAGAAGCAGAAAGGAGGAGCCTCACTACCCAAGAAGAGCAAGCAAGAGATTGCAACTCATTCATAAAGAAGACTAGAGAAACAGCCATAGCAGTTATAGTGGAGAACAAGAGACTGTCCCCTACAGACAGAACTAAAGCTAAGCTAAGAGCCTTTGCTTGTTTGTGTGACAGCTGGGGGGGGGGGCATAATTGGCAGGACTAAGAACATTGTAATTGGCAGGACTAAGAACAATGAGGGATTTATCATTCACTGTTCTATAAATTGCTTGTCTGTCAGATACTCCTGTAAATCTGAACATTAAGATTAAGACAGACTAGGAAGAAGGACTGGCCATCCACTTCTGAAATAGCAGGCCTCTGAAAACCCTATGTACAACAGAACAGACTAACAGAGAGGGCAACAAGGTAGAACTTTCAAGTATGGAAATACAAAGGAAGAGGAACAGTTGTAAGCAGACACTAGTGATTGAAGCATGGAATGTGAAAACCATGAATGTAGGAAAATTAGACATTGTTAAGAAAGAAATGGAACGCATAAATATTGACATACTAGGCATTGGAGAGATGAGATGGACTGGCATGGGGCATCTTGAGTCAGATGACCATATGATATATCACTCCGGAGATGAAAAGGCAAGGAAAAATGAAGTTGCTTTCATAGTTAAAAAAGTAATTTCTAGATCCATCTTGAAGTACAACATTGTGAGTGACAGGATAATATCCATATGCTTACAAGGAAGTCCAGTGAATACCACTATCATTCAGATATATGTGTCAAAAACCAAAGCCAAAGAAGAAGAA
>NW_006399821.1:15587713-15588231 GCF_000299155.1 Elephantulus edwardii
TAGCTGATGTTAGGTGGATCTTAGCTGAAAGCAGGGAATACCAGAAGAATTTCTATCTGTGTTTCATTTTTTATGCAAAGGCATTTGACTGTGTGGATCATAACAAACTGGCTGACTCTCAGAAGAATGGGAATCCCAGAACACTTCATTGTTCTAATGTGAAACCTATACTTGGACCAAGAGGCCGTCATCAGAACAGAGCAAGGAAACCCTGCATGGTTCAAAATTGGGAAAGGTGTGTGCCAGGGATGTGTCCTATCTCCATACCTTTTCAACCTGTATGCAGAACAGATTATCCGAAAGGCTGAGCTCTATGAGGAAGAAGTGTGGCGCTAGGATTGGAGGAAGATCAATCTGTGTTATGCAGATGACACAACCCTGCTTGCTGAAACTGAGGAGGACCTCATGCACTTACTGCAGAGGGGCAAGGAGTGCAGCCTTTACTTTGAATTGAGGCTCAATGTCAAGAAGACAAAGATTCTCACCACTGGACCAATTGGCAGCATCAGGATGGATGG
>NW_006399821.1:15588867-15594684 GCF_000299155.1 Elephantulus edwardii
GCAAGTGGCTCGACAGCACATAACAGCAGCAAGAACATTGTAATTGGCAGGACTAAGAACACTGTAATTGGCAGGACTAAGAACATTTTAACACTGGTCTAAAGTGAGGCTCAAGGCTGAGTCACCTGCATGCACATTTCAGAAGTTGCCCTGACTGTATTCTACTACTCAGGTGAATTAATAGCCTCTTGACATCCCCAATATGGCTCTGTGTGTTCTGTGAGCGATCTCATGGGAAGCTGGACCCAGTAAAGCAGTAAGATTAGTGTTGAGATGAGTAGAAAGAGGTACAGAAGCATGGGTGACATGTCTAAGCTCATGGGAATTGGTTTTGTGTTGCTGATGTTGTGGCTGGAGACAGCTGCCTTTTGTAATGTTGGTAAAGGTCAGATATGGCCGTCCCTACATGGCCCTTGTTCTTTTTATAAGATTTAACAAAAATATCACCGGTGGTCGATTTTAAGGAAAATGAATTTATTTCCCCAAAGCTCGTTGTGGTTACTGAGTGCCATCGAGTCAAGTACAACTCACAGACACCCTTTAGTCAGAAGTCCAAATTCAAGACACCAGTTTTAGGGCTTTCTCTGACTGATTTGGGCGAAAATTCTTAACTTAGATTCTCTGGTATTCTTCTCTCAATTCTTTGGAGATCTCCATGTGGCATTTACCTTTCCTCTATTTGTGCTTGTTTGCTTCTCTGCCTCATCTGCTCTTTCTCTATTTCAGAAATGAATGTAGATTTAAGATACAGTCTACACTAATAAGGAAGTTCTAGTGGTGTTGTGGGTAAGGTGTTTCACAGGCAGGTAAAATTTATCACCTGCTCCTTAGGAGAAAGATGGGCAATTACCTCCAGAGCAATTTAATGCATCTGAAAACCTGCTGAAGGATTAGCTATAATTAGCTATTAGCGCATTCTGACTCAAAGGCAATTGACTTTGAACTTTTTCTTTTTTAAATGAGATTACACTCATAGATATAGGGGTTAGGTTTCAACACATTTTTAAAAAACATTATTTAATTTATAACAGCAACATAAGGGCCAATTCATCTGCTTGTAAGGAGTTTGGTACCATCATGATGGTGAAGAGATCGAGATTGTTAACAGCTTTACTTTGCTTAGCTCCACAATCAACACTCTTGGCACCAGCATCCAGGAAAGTCTGCTGTCAGAGACCTCTCCAGAGTACTGAAGAGCAATAACATCAGTCTGGAGACTAAAGTTCTCCTGATACAGGCCATGGTCTTTGCAATTGATTGCTGTCCATCGGAAAGTTGGACAATGACTAGGGATGAGAGCTGTGGTGCTGGAGAAGAGTATTGACTATATCATGGACTGCGAGGAGAACAAACAGTCTGCTGCTGCTGGCCCTCCAGCTCCCCGCATCCCTCTCACCAGTATTTGGTGGGGTTAGAGGGGCAGGGGGACTACTGTTGTGACTGAATGTAACCCACCACCCTTGCTACAGCCAATGCAGGGGAAGGGGCCTGAAACTCTTTCTTCCCTGTCTCCTCCTTCCTCTCAGCTGAAGAAACTGAACTTTGGGGGCCCTTGAACCTGGAGAGGCCTTAACACTGAGGAAGTGTAGGGGGAGCCCTCTCCCACCTCCATTCCCTTCTGAAAGTGGTCAATATTTATAAGCCCCTGAGCCCTCCAGCCCAGGGCCTCCATTGCTCTCCTTTCTTTTCTGATCCCAGCTTTCCTGGGCCCCATCTACTCTCCAGCCCCTCACCACTGCTTCCCGGGGTTGGGTTGGTGCAGGGGCCATTCTGTATCTCTTCCCCTGCCTCTCTTGTTCCACAATCTTCCTATGCCCTCTCCCATGTGATTCCCCTTCTTTTACCCAAGCTTGTAAATATTTCTCTTCTTAGAGTGGGTGATATCAGGCTGCTCCTTGGAGGCAAGGATTCTGAAGTTTTGTCTGACATACTTTGGACATGTTACAACGAGGGACCAGTCTTTGGAGAGGGACATCATGCTTGGTAGGTTGGAGGGACAGTGCAAGAGAGGAAGACTCTCGATGAGATGGATTGATTCAGTGACTGGAGTAATGGGGGTAGGTGTGTAAGAAACAGACAATAAGATTGGCACAGGATAGAGCAGATTTTAGGGCTGTTTTACATAGGGTCACTATGAGTCGCAGGAGACTTGACTGCATGTAACAACAACAATGTGTAGGAAGGTAATCTCTGATGGCCTAGAGGTTGTGGAGTTGCACAAGTGTGTCAAATCTGCCAGCTGCTCTGAGGAAGACTTCTAATCTTCTCCCATGTGATTTGACACAGTGACTGTGGCAATGCAGTCAGGTGTGTCAGAGATGGTGAAGTTGACTCAGGATAAGGCAAAGTTCAGAACCATTGCTCATGGGGTCACTATGTGTCACAGTTGGTGAAGTTGACTCAGGATAAGGCAAAGTTCAGAGCCATTGCTCATGGGGTCACTATGTGTCAGTCAACAGCACATAACAACAACCTGTGTAATTTCTAGCTTCTTAGCAGGTAAAGAGTTGTGCTGCTAACCCAAAGCTAAGTGATTTGAATTGACAAGCTGCTCTGTGGAAGAAAGATATTATGCAATCTCTTCCACATGATTTACTGCCTCTGGAAACCTGCTATAGGGTCTGCTGTGAGTCAGTTGCCACTCAACAGCACACAACAAAACATATGTAAAAAATTGAGATTATATTTCTTTTGAGATATCTTCTTCCTGGGCTGCTGACCTACTTTAACTTCATTCCCAACCTTGTTCAGTTCTCTGCAGGTTGATATCTTGAAATCCTAGACACAACTCCATGAGCAATTGCTGCCTCTTAAACATCTGTCTACAGGGGTGAAGGTGCAACAGGCTTCATGCATTTCCCCCCCTCTTCCTTTGTTACTTTCAATATTTCTATGCTTAACTGGTCAGTGAAGCAAATATAGGGGATTATATCTAAACGAAGAAATTGAAAACTATTTGTCAAACTTGACTGTCTCTTTAGTTCAAAAACTAATGTTAATTCCATAAGTTATGTCCTTCTCTAGAGTTTTCTCGGGACTTTCCCAAATGGTGATCTTATTTTACAAGCTCCAATGATGGAATGTATTTTCTGTTGGGCTGTTAACAATAGAGTTAATGGTTTGTATTTCTAGCCACTCCACAGGAGAAAGATAAGGCAATATCCTCCTTTAAAGGTTTACAGACATGAATAACAGATACAAGGTCATCATAAGTAAAAACTGGCCCAAGGGCAATGGGTTTTGGGGAGGAGTATATTAAACAGTTGCTGTAGAAGTTTAAGGACTATTCCCTTCAGTCTAGATTGCATCTCAATATCAAGAAAACAAAGGATCAACAGTCAACATATACTAGATGGAGAAAGTATTGAACCTGTCAGTGATTTCATCTTGCTTGGATTAACAGTCGATACACTTGTTACCAGAGTCAGGAAACCAGGAGATGTAAGTCTGCTGTCAGAGACCTTTCCAGAATGTCCAAGAGCAATGACATCTGTTTGGATTGCTAAAGAACAAACAGATATGTCTTGGAAAAAGTGCGGCCAGAGTGCTGCTTGTAGACAAAGATGGCAAAGCTTTGCCTCCCACACTTTGGGCATGTTGCTAGGAGAGGCTATTCCTTGGAGATAGACATCACGTTTGGAAAGACGGCAGATCAGTAAAAGAAAGGAAGACCCAAATCAGATGAATTGACACAATAACTTCACCAATGGGTTCTAGTGTGTCAGAGATGATGAGAATGGCACAGGATAGCAGAGGTTCCAGGTTGGCTGTTAATAGGATTTCTAAGAGTTGCACTTGACTCTACAACAACAACAACAATCTTTATGTGACTTTCAAAGGTTCTCCTTTTTCTTGAAGTTCCTTGTGGTTTTGAGGTTCAGAAAATGGCACCCTATGATTACATGGATCACTCGGTTTCCTCCAATCAGTTCATTTCCACAAGTCTCTGGCTTTCACTCCAGAGAGAAGGTCTATGAAGGCAAGGGAATTTTGGTCTCGTTAGTGATAACTCCATGGAACAGTTCAAAGAAGATTTAAGTGCTCCACGTCTGGCAACTGGGTCCCACCATTCCCTCTTTGTTCAGGGACTATTAAAGTCAATTCAATTATCCTTCTTCTAAGGATGTACTTTAATTTTCTCTTTAGGCTATATTGGTGTACTTGAAGGTCTCAAACATTTAGTCAATGAATCTGATTCAGTACACAAGTGTATTTGTAGTTAGCAAATATAGTATCTCTGTCTTTCCCATTTATCGGAAAAATATATTGATCAAGGCTATTTGTCGAATAGAGAAATCACTCTATCAATTCCACTGCAATATCACTTTGCCTCCCTGATTCCCATAAGATATTGTATCTCTGCTCATGGAAGATCTTGATTCCCCTTTGCACTTTCCAGGAAACGGAATCTGTGGCATGATTACCTCTTTATGCTTCTTGCTACTAAATCCTGTTCTATGCATCTGATGAGTGGAATACAAGTCATATAACTTGAAGGGAATCTGAGATTCAAATTCTAGTCTCTATCTTGAGTAGAGTATAATAATGAGGGAATAAGTTGAAGCTGCACTGAAGGCACTGGCAAAAAAAATATGGCCCTAGAAATTGGTAGAATACCCACTGTAGCCCTTTGCATCGTGCCTAGTCTATTCCAAGAATAGACAAGGAAGCATGTGCTTCCAAGATGTCTTTGGAAAATGTCTATTAGGCCAACTGACTGGAATAGATCCATATTTGTTCCCATTTAAAAAAAAGATGATCCAATAGAATGTGCAAATTATCGAACTGTGTCATTAAGTGCAAGTATAATCTTACTGATGATTATTTAAAAATGTCTAGGACAGTACATAGAGAGGGAACTGCCATTCAAGCTGGCTTTAGAAGAGCCTGTGTAAGGAGAGATATCATTGCTTAAGTTAAATCGACCTTGACTAAAAACAGAGAATATTGGAAAGATGCTTACTTGTATTTTATTGACTATGCAAAGACATTCGACTGTGTGAGTCATAACAAATTATGAGTAACATTGAGGAAAAATGGAAATCCAAGAACACTTTATGGTACTCATGTAAAACTTAAACACAGACCAAGAGGCAATTGTATGAATAGGACAAAGGGACAATGCATGGTTTAAAATCAGGAAATGTGTGAGTTAGGGTTTTATACTTTCTCCATATCTTTTCAATCTGTATGCTGAGCAAATAATTTTGAAAACTGGACCATACGAGGAGGAATGTGACGTGGAGGTTGGAAGAAGATTCATCAACGACCTGCAATATACAGATGATACAACTTTGCTTGCAGCAAGTGAAGAGGACTTGGAATATGTGCTGTAGATCAAAGATCAAGATGGATTATATCTCAATGCTAAAGGAGAGGGGAGAAGAGGGAAAGAAAAAATATGCAACAAGAAAGGGAAAAACTATAAATTTGAAAAAGTTAACTGGGTGGGGGGGAAAGAGGAGATAGAAGAAGATGTACAAACATTAATACATGAAAATCCATCTTTTGTAAAGTTTAAAAAAAATGACAGTAAAATAAAGTTTTTAAAAAGGAAAACAAAAATCCTCACAAGCAGGCCAATAGGAAATATCATGATAGAAGAGAAAGAAGGGTGAAGATGTCAAAGATTTAATTTTACTTGGATTCACAATCAATACCCATGGCATAGCATTCAAGAAATTTAAAGACCTGTTATATTGGGAAAATCTGTTGTCAAGGGCTCTCCAAAGTGCTAACAAGCTCAGTGTCAGTTTAATGACTAAGGTGTGGCTGATCGAAGCCACAATTTTTAAAATTCTTTTCTTTTTTTTTTTT
>NW_006399821.1:15598539-15604076 GCF_000299155.1 Elephantulus edwardii
GGGATGGGTGTGTCAGAGGCAGTTTGGTTGGCGCAGGATAGAGCAGGGTTTAGGGCTGTTGTGCATAGGGTTGCTATGAGTCGCAAATGACTCGACGGTACATAACAACAGCAACAACAACAATAACAATAGCAACAACCTTAAGAAGGTACATACTGTAGAGAAATTGCTATACACAAGGGAGGATTTCTGAGATGTTAGTTGGTCACATGCAGTGGTTGTTTACTGTAATTAGGTGACCTGTATTCTCTTTCACTTTGAGATCCATCTGCATCACTGCTACCAGAGTTGTCTTTTAAAAAGAGTACTCTGCATCATTTCTCTGCTTACACATATACCCACCCATGTTCACTTAATGCTTAGAAAATCATTTTTCCGTCCAGGAATTCATCATCATATAAACCTCATTTATTTTCCAGTTTACTTTTAAATTTTTCTCACTGTTGTTATTTGTTCCAAGAATGGGCTTGACTGATGAATGTATTGTTGGTGATTCAAATCTACCAGCTGTGCCATAGGAGGAAGAGGAGACCATCTACTTCCATAAAGATTAATGGTCTTGGAAACCGTTTAAGGTAATTCTGCTCTGTCCTAGTGGGTAATTTTGAGTTGGAATTGATTTGACAGCAATGAATATGATTTGGAGCTACTTTCTTGACATGGTAGACCTCTTCCACCTTCTTGAATAGGCCATGTACTTTGATTTCTTCATAAATGTGGCCAAATGGATGTCAGAAGAGACTCCAGAAGTTTTCCATTATTTATTTTGTTTTTCTTCATTAGTAATAAAATCCATGATTCTTACTTGGGCTCATGATTTTCCCAAGTGAAGTCTACCTTTCCCAGCATCCTTTGCCTCTAGATGAGGTTATATGACTAGGTTCTGGCAAACGCGACTTAAGCTTAAGTGTTATGTGGAAGTACACATTCTTCTCTGATCTTCTAGTAGTTAGAATATCTATCTATCTATCTATCTATCTATCTATCTATCTATCTATCTATCTATCTATGATACTTCAACTGGAAAAGTAATTTTGGAGCATGAAGTGGAGTCATATGGACAAACTATGTTATGATGTCGTAACCCACAGGAAGTTGCACTGCTAACCCAAAAGCCATGCCTTTCTAATGTTTCAAATCCATTAGTGGCTTCTCAGAATAAAGGAGAGCAATTTCCTTGCATACAGTTTTTTGCATTGTAAATCCAGTGGAAGTTAGATATTAAACAGTTCCAACTCATTTGCAATGAGAATAAACAACATATAAAATATGTTCTTTTTCTCTTTCACTTCACAAAGTATTTTGAGGTTCATCTATGCTGTTGTGTGTATCAGTGATTTATTACTTTTCTTTGCCTGAGATGAACTCTATTGCATGACTTCACACACTGTTCGCGAATTCACTTGTTTGTATACAACCAAAGGAGCTCTAGTGGCAAACTATGGTAGTTATTGAGCTGCCATCTAAAAGGTCAGAGGCTTGACTCTACCGGCTACTCTTTGGGAGACCTATGGACAGTCTCCTCTTGTAATAAAACTGACCTACTATATGATTTTCTGTTTATTTCTTTTGCTTCACATTCTGTTTGCAAAGTTTAGTTTTAGCAGCACATTTGTGGTGGAAAAGGGGTATGATATTATGAAGCACTCTAAGGAGTAAAATTGCACCAGAAAGGATGATCTAAATTTAGTACGAGGTCAGGTTCAACATTAATTCTTAATTATATCTAATTAAGTCTGTAATTTTTGAATAATTGGTTGTGTTTTTATGATAATACTGCACTGCCCAAAAAAAAAAAATCTACATTTTTAAGGCTTTTGAACTTTTTTAATGAATCCCCTCATTCTTTCTTTACAAATATACTTTTTTTAGTTTTCAAAATGTAGATTAGATTTAATTAAGAAATGCATCATTTCCCAAGTGTCTAGGCTATTTCATTTAGTACTACTTGGTCATTGATATTTCCCCATTAGAACGTATGAGGTTTTAAACATTTTTTTTTAAACTTTATTTCATGGCTCTTGCTGCTATTTGCAGGGTTTTTAAGGCTCCATTATTACAGAAGTGATTGGCGACATCTGCTTTGTCTCACTTACTTTGGTAATGTGAGAAGGCCAGTTCCTGGAAAGGACATGACACTTGGAAAGAGGATTGGGAAAGGAGAGGAAGACTCTCAATGAGATGAATTGACAAGGCGAGTACAACAATAAACCTACGCACAGAAGAGATTGCAAGGATGGTGCAGGATTGTACACAGGGTCACTATGAGTTGGAGACCACTCAACGGTACCTAACAACAACAATGACAACAACCATGCATCTCAAGAATTTTCTGAACCTCTTGCTGCCCTCTTCCTTGAGGTACGGGCTTAGTGCTCTAGAATTTTCTTGCATTTCTCCCTCCCCTCCCCTACTAGAAACCCCTCTAGTATTTATATGTGTATGTATATGTATATGTATATGTATGTATATATATATATGTATATATATGTGTGTGTGTGTGTGTGTGTGTTTTATATATACACACACATTTGTATGAGTCTGTGTGTAGTTGCTGTTCATTGTTGAGTCCAGCACGACTCAGATGTGACACGACTCAGATGTGACCGTATGAACAAAAGGCTTGAAGCCTTTCTATAACTATCGTCGTTTCTCCAAGTTCATAGTTTCCAGAGGTATGTGGTTTAGGAAGTGGATGCCACTCCTGCTTCCAAAACTGTCTTAAACTGGAAGCTCCATCAGGCACTGTCCACCATGGTCAGCTGTTATGGTATTTGATCCCCCAATGGCACAAGGTTCAGCTTCGCAGCAAACTCAGATTACCTCAGTACAGCAAATAGACAGAAGAGTGCTGTTCCACTTAGAAGAATATTCCTCAATTCATAGCGACCCTTTTGTTTCTCTATGTTCATAGGGTTTCCAGAGGCATGCGGTTTAGGAAGTGTATTTACTTACTCCTCTTTCCAAACCTGAATCAATCTGGCAGATATATAAACACATACACATATAATTAAGAAACTGACATCGCTATGCCAAAAGTCCTAGGGAAAGATCTCTTTCTGGTTCTTCAATGAAGGAAGACATGGACTAAATTAAGGTGGACTCTGTTTACTTGTAATCATACTATAGAATCTCTCATTTTCTTATATTTCACTGTGTCCTTGGGTTAACCAGCATAGATTTGCAATTCTCCAAAAGGACTCCTTCATATATTAACATGATCTGAGTTTTCATCTCATACTGTACTATAGTTTCTAATATCCGTTTTAAAATGAACATCCATTCATAAGTTAGAAAACACATACTTTTTATTTCATGTTCCTCTTCTTACTTGTTGCACCTGGGAGATTTTAAATTTCCTGTTCTAAAAGCTACTTCTAAATTTGTCTTTACCACTATCTTACCTACCACACTACATAGAAAATAATTATGAAAGACTTTGGAAATCTAGTGAACCTTGAGAAAAAGACACTTACCATGTTATTCTTTGTGACAGCGGACTTTGGTTTCGGTGTGGAGATTTTCGTGTGCTTGAGGCCCTCGTGGTCTTCGCACTGCTAACCTAAAGGCTGTACTTCTCTGACAATTCAGATCCTTACAGATTTCTTGGGAGAATGATGGACAATCTCCTCCCATGGGATTTACAACCCTGGAAACCTGCTGGAGGGTCAGTTCTGAGTCGCTGGCAGTAAGCTTGAAGTATTTTTGGTGATTGTATTTTGTTGGGCAGAACAGTGAGGATCGTCTTGGGCCAGATAACTGGGTGTGATTCACCTTCCTGCTTATTCAAGATGTAGGATGGGTCAGTACCCACAGCTGCTGGGTTGATCCCTGCTGATAGAGACCTTGTACATGTAGATATGAACTGAAGTCCACTGGAATGTGTGTGAAGGCTGTACCTTTTTAGCCTGCTTTTTTTTTTTTTGTCTTATTTACAGCCATGCTGTACTTCTTCCCCCCCTGCCTTTTAATTGAGATTTTAAAAAGAGTTTTGTTTTCAAATGAAAACAAATTAAAGAACTTGTATTTCCATACATTCATTGTTGCACATTTTCCTCCCAGCCACCCCTCCCCCCAGTTCACTTTTCTCCTTGAAAAAAAAATTCTTTCATTGTTGTGCAATCCCATCCCTCCTCAGTTTACTTTACTAAGAAGCTCTTATTTTAGACTGTTATCATGCAAACAAGACCCAGTCTTATATACCTTTTAAGTGGTTCTATACCTCATCTGTTTCAATGCAATGTACATTATTTATTTCCTCTTTTCTTAGTTTTCCCCCAATCCCCATGTTAGTCCTGTTTTAGAACATGGACATTATTCAGTACTTTTCCTTTTGTGACTAAGATATTTCACTCAGCATAATGTCCTTCAGGTCACGCATTTTGTGTAATATTTCATGAGTGCCCTGTACATCTGAGGTGCCTCTGAGTGACTTTAAACTGCCAACCTTTCAGAGGTCCATAGCCATGTGCTGAACTGTTTGGGTGCTTGAGATGCAACTGATTTGCAATAATCTGCTAAATTAAATTTGAGAAACTCAAACCTACCCAGCAGCTTTGTAGAGGAAAGCTCTGCAGATCTGCTTGCATAAAGATTTTGGCCAAGAAAATATGATGGGCAGTTCTACACTTTGGGTCACTAAGAGTTGAGAGTTGACTGATTGGCAGTTAACAACAGCCTGGGAAAAAGTACTTCATACTTATGCTTCAGGATTTGTTATCTGTAAAGTGGAGCATTAAAATGAAAAACAAAACAAAACAAAACAAAACAAAAAAACAAACAAAAACCCAACAGTACACACCTCAGAGGTTAGTTGTGAGGACCTGGGAAGTTATTATATGGAAAGAGCTTAACACTGAACATGGACAGAATAACCAGGTGCTGTGTATTCAGCTCTGTCTCCTGGTAGCTCCACATGTGTCAGAGTAGAACTATGCTCCATAGAGTTTTCAGTGGCTAACTTATGGCAATAGAGGGCAAGACCTTTTTTCCAAGATGCCTTTGAGTGAGTTCACCTCCAATCTCTCAGTTATTGGCTGAGTGCACTAAATGTACCACTAGGGACCTCCAACACACAATCAACCCACTACCATCAAGTTGATTCTGACGCATCTCCATCCTGAAGACTGACATGCCTGTAAGGTTTCCAGGGCTACAGGTCTTTATAGAAGCAGACAGCCTCACCTTTCTTCTATCGAGTTGCTGGAGAATTCAAACTTCCAGCCATTGGTTAGCAACGGAATGCCTTATCCACAGCACCACCAGGGTTCTTTCCACATAATAAAGTGCTGTGCAAATGTTAACATGATTAGTGTTAACATGATCAGCTCACACTGTTGAGGGCAAGTGAGAGCCCTGTGTGGACCTACTGATGCTGTCAGGGACCACTCCAGAGTACTGAAGAGCAATAATGCCATTGTTGGTGCACCTGACTAAGGTACACCTGATCCAGGCCATGGTCTTTGCAATCACTTGCTACGTATCAGGGAGCTGGACACTGACTATGGATGATAGAAGAAGAATCAATGCCTTCAAGT
>NW_006399821.1:15605344-15626861 GCF_000299155.1 Elephantulus edwardii
GGTGCTGCAGAGTCTATAAAGCAGAGGGTGTAGTCTAGGAGGATTGGTGAACACCATTCTGGGCACAGTTCAACCTTACCTCACATCTTGGGCTGTTATTCGTGAATTGACCAGATGATGTCACTATGGGACCATGAATGCCGGAATGAAGTCAGGAAAACTTGGGCTTTCTTTTGTAGCCCTGGGAAAGAAAATCTCCTTCCCAAGCAGCTCCAACCTCTGCCCTACCTCCTCTCTCCCTCTACCTGAATAGTTTATAAAATTGAGAAGAACTAACTGGCGGCTTTAATTTTAATGGAGAATAACCTGTAGGCAAGAGGGCAATCAAACCCACACTGTTAAGGACAGGAGGGCTGAGATAATGCATCCATTATCTCCGTTTAGCAAATGGAGAGTGTCAGGCTAATAATCTGTCAGCTTCTTTTTCCTAAGCCACAAGCTTCTATTTCCAGCTTGATAAGACCAGCTAACTCAGAACTATTTATAAAGAGGCTGATTAAGTAGGTAACGTGTTTTCAGGCTTCCCATTTTCCTTTTGGCTGCCTATCATGATATAAGGCTGACAGAAAAAAGAATTGAGGCTTTTGAATTGTGGTGTTGGAGAAGAGTTCTGAATATCCCAGGGACTGCCAAAAGAACTAACAGGTGTGTCTTAAAGAAAGTGTAACCAGGGTGCTCCTTGGAGGCAAAGACGGTGAATTTTTGTCCCACACATTTGGGCATGTTGTTAGGAGATGTCACTCTTTGGACAAAGACATCATGCTTAGAAAGAGGGGAGTGTCAGTGAAAGATAGAAGACCCTCAATAAGTTGAATTGACACAGTCACTGTATCGATGGACTCAGGTATGTCAGAGATGATGAGGTTGGCACAGGGGAGGGAAATGTTCTGATCTGTTATTCAGAGGATCACCATGAGTTGTAGTTGATGTTATAGAACTGAATAACATGAACCCTTAATCTCTATTAACCCTTAATGTGCCAGTTTGTCCTTCTGTGGTAGCTTGTGTATTGTGATGATGCTGGGAGCAACACCATCAGTATTTCAAATACCAGAGCAGCTCACCCCCAAAAGGGCAAATTTCAGCAGAGCTTTCAGACCAAGAAGAAAAGATCTGTTTCATAAATAAGTCAATGAAGTGCCAGGCTGATAACTGGTCATTGTTGTATTCTTAAACCACAAGCTTGCATTTCCATCTTGTCCCAGTGCATCACCATAGAGTTGTTTGATGAGACTCCTAGGTTTAAAGGCACTCAAAAGTACATAGTAGTGGAGCTCTGGTGGCTGAGTGGCAAGAAGCTGAGCTACAATCCTGAAGGCGCATGGTTCAAATCCTCCAAGTGCTCCACTGGAGAAGGAGGGGCAATCTCCTGCTGTGCCAGTCGGATCTGATTCAATGGTACACAACAAGAAAGGGGGGGGAGTACATAGTAATTATAACAATAGACTCAAGAATATTTATGGTTGTGAATAAGGTACAGAATTGGGTACTGTTTGGTTGTACATGAGAGTACCATGATAAACTAATAAAAATTGTTTTGGTTTATGTGAATCTTCAAGAAGAGTTCCAGTTAGATTTGGGAAGAAGGAAGAGTGTTTGAACTAGCCAGAATGTACCTCTGCCACCCTTTCCTATTAGCACCTCAATTCATGACCAAGGTCTTGTAGGTCATATGGAGTTACATAAGCCCAAGTTTAAAGTTCTCTTAATAGAATAGAACTAGTGCCTCAGGTTTGTTAATAGTTTACCTCAGGTCTTCTCTCCTCACACTTCCAGTTGAAGATATCCATTTACCTTAGCAGCTATCGACCATTTCGAATAGCATACAGATAATACAGAGTTTCTTCTGTATACCTGAAGACTCTTTCTAAAGGTAAAAGAATTGACTGGAACAGTGGAGACTGCTCAGGCTCGCAAATGCTTGGCCTAACCCAGGGTTCATGAGAGATTTTCTCTCCAAATTCCCTGGCTTGCCCTCCTTTCATTGCAGTTTATATATGCATTGGAAAGAATCTTTAGATCTACTTTTACACGCTTTTATAGCAAGAAGCTCTAAAAATTAATTTATTGAGAATATAGTCAATGCAAAAATGATTGCATTGAGAATGTGCTTTTAATTAAGCATCAGTGGTTAGCTTTACTCTCTCAACACATAAAAATAATGTAGCATGAATTAATTTGTGAATTTTATACTCTTCCTAGAAAAAATAGTGTAATGAAATTCATGTTAGAAAATTTAGAAAGTATAGATAAGGGATGGGATGAAAAAACCATCTATCACACAACATACAAATATTTATCTTACCTTTATTTTTCTCTGAGTAAATACATATTTCACTAAAAATAGTTCTATAACTTGGAAGGGACTGCAGAGCAGTATGCTAAGTGAACTAACTCAGTCCCGTAAAGACAAATACTTATAAGAATATTATTGTAGAAATAGAAAGATAACTAGTAAAATGTGTATAAGGAGCTAAGGGGAGGGTGTACAGGAGCAGAATGTTGAGGATGGGCTGGGAGGAGTAATCATAGGGTGCACAATTTGATGGGTGGAGAGAAGGGTGGGTTAAGGAAATGAGAAAGATCCAGTGTGAAAAACAATGTATACAAAATTTGTATGCAAACCAATAAAAAGTAAAGTTTTATTTTGAAAAATAATTCTGAAAAAAAATGCTGCTTTTTCACAAATAATAATTTTTATTTATCATTATTAAAAGTCTGAATTTTAAACAGATTCTTGAACTGGTGGCTCATAGCCATCAGCTTGCTCAACTTTGGCACCTGTCTCATGTCCAGTAGCTTTTCCAGAGCTACCGCCTTCACCGTGAAGCCCCATGAGTTTGCCCAATTCAAACTTAAGCTTCTTCAGAATTCTTACTTTTCTAACAAATACATCATGGAGAGGATAAATAGACTGGCAAGCGCTTTCTATGTCTTTCCCAATGCTGTCTGGAATCAACTTATTGACCACCTCTTTCAAGTCATTTGTCTGCACCTTTTTAATGCAGAGGCTATATTTTAAGAAAAAGAGGGGGAAATCTCCCACTTTTTAAATTGACAAACATATGGAATTGATGAATGAATGAAATAATGAATTCAGTTAATGTTATTGAGTGCTTAATTGTGGGTATGGGTTGGACATAAAATTATGAATAAAGTGCTTAAAGTCTCTGCTCTGATAGGCTAGTGGGGAGACGCAGAGAGATGATGAAATGATGAGCATATCAATCTGTACTGTGTGACACTGATTCCAAATGTGTATTAAGATGGTTATGACATCTCATTTTGGGATGCATCAGAAAAGGTGATCTGAAAGGGTGTGCATGTCACAAGAGAAGGAACGTTTTAACTTAAGGAACTCATCTTCCAGCCCTGTATTGAACAATATGCTGGTATGATCCACAGGGTTTTCACTGGCTCATTTTCAGACAACTTCGATTATGAGGCAAAAATTTCAATCAACAGCTGAATCGCTCAACTATTGAGTCTACAACCAATAATCATGGTAGTGGCAGTCAAGAAACCAAAAGACGTGTTGCACTGTGAAAATATGCTGTCAAGGACCTCTCCAAAGTGCTAAAGAGCAAGAATGTCAGTTTAAAGACTAAGACGCCCCTGATCCAACCATTGTCTTTGTAATTACTTCCTACACATCTGAAATCTGGACAAAGAATAAAGAAGACTAAAGAAGAATTAATGCCTTTGAATTCCAAAGTTGGCAAAGAGTATTGCATATACCCTGGGTTGCCAAAAGAACCAAGAAATTTCCTTCAAAGAAAGTGCAACCAGAATGCTTCTTATAGGCAAGGGTAAAACTTTGTCTCACCTATTTTGGGCATATTCTCAGGAGGAACTCATCCTTGGAGAGTGACATCATTCTTGGAAAGGTGGATAGAAGGAAAGGAAGGCCCTTAACAAGATGGAGTGAAATAGTAACTACCATGTTGGGCTTGAGCATAACAGAGATAACGAGGATGATGTAGGAGAGATCCAGGTTCCATATATTGTTCATAGAATTGTTATGAGTGATCGTTGACTTGATGGTTGTATAAAACCAATTTACAGAAGTAAGGCACTAGGACTTACTGTCTTAGTCTGAGAGATCCACTGTAACTCTTCTCCCTTGAGTGATTCTGCTGGCATTTTAAATACCAGTGGCATGGCTTCTCCATCACAACAACATGCCATACCACAACAGATTATGGTGTGTGTCACAATAGAGGCTTTAGGTTTCATGAAAAATGGAAATAAATTAGCTGGTGATATGTGTCTCAGAGAAGCTCAAGGTAAACTAGGAGTTTCCTAGCTGGACAGAAGCGGTTTGCAGGGTTGGCATTGCTTCCGGAATCAAGCGAAGCTGTTTGTACTCTGACTCCACCACATGACTGGGGAAATCCATTATCTCTAAGCCTTAGTTTTTCCTTGGCCCAATTATATTTTCTGTGCTTGATTTGCCTATGGTCTTTCAATCTGTTTATTGAAAAGGTAAGCTCTTTTTCAATCACTAGCTATACATCTGAAAGGCAGACAACGAATAAGGATGACAGAAGAAAAAATGATGCCTTTGAAATGTGTTGGAGGAGAGTACTGAATATCCCATGGACCAGCAAAAGAACAAACAGGATGTCTTGGAGAAGGTAAAGCCAGGTTGCTCCCTGGCAGCAAGGATAGCGAAGCTTTGTCTCACATATTGTGAGTATGTTGGTAGGAGAGGCTATTCCTTGGAAAAGGATATCATGCTTGGAAAGGTGGAGGGTCAGTAAAGGAGAAGAAGACCCTCAACCAGATGGGTTGATGCAGTGACTTCAGGAATGGGCTCGAGTATGTCAGAGATTGTAAGGTTAGTCCGGGATAGGACAGGGTTCAGATCTGTTGTTCATAGGTTCACTATGGGTTGTCCTCAACTCCATGGCACCTAACAATAACAATTAATTGATTTGTAGACTGTAATGATAGTCACATGACATTTTATTTCCTTGGTCTATCATTTCACTTTCTTTCTTTAGGATCGTCTCCCAGGCCTGAAGGAAGATGGTGCCAGATACAGTAGCATCCCTTAAGAAGGGTCACAGTTGGTGGCATACTCGATTCAGTTCCCCACACACCCAAGGGTACTTTTCCTATTCCTTCTGCTTTCCCACAAATAAAAAGTTATAGGTGGTGTGCCTGGAAACATGCAAGCATTTTCATTGTATGTAAAAGAAATAAATGGACACCATTAAATTAAATGGGTTTTAGACTCTTTTTTTAAAGCTACTTAAATATTTGGAGAGAGGATGAAAGGCACCCAAGTGTCGAGGACTCTCCTTCATAGGGTTGCTATGAGTCGCCTGCGATTCAATGGCACTTAACAACAACAACAACAACTAAATATTATGTGACTTCTTTCAGTAGTAGCATTAGCTCTTGAGAAAAAATGTAAAATAAATGAATTTGGTCTTCAGGAGGGCAAACATAATTTTGAGTAAAATTTTTTCTTTTGTTAACATTCTAAACTTTTTAAAAATCAAAACTACTTCTGTTGAGTTGGTTCTGACTCACAACAATGCTCCAGCAGGTTCTGGAGGCTGTAAATCTTAATGAGAGGACTTTATTTCTCTTTTCTGAAAAGTGGTTGGTGAATTCAAACTGCCAGCCTTTCAATAAACAGTTCAATTCTGACGTGACATACTGCACCATTCAATGCAACTAATTACTGTCTAGTTGAGGTCCTCTCATGACTGACCCTCCAGGAGGTTTTCAGAGCCTGATAATTACAAGACAGATTTCCCACCTTTCTCCCATGGAGCTGTTGGCGGATTTGAACTACCTGCCTTTGGGTCAGCAGCACAATTCCCTACCAACTAGACCACCAGAGCTTTCTATTATACCTCTTGCTGTGGTTGTTATGTGCCATCAAGTCAAGTACAACCCATAGCCACCCTGTGAACAATATCCTTGAACTTTGCCTTATCCTGAACCAATCTCGCCATCTCTGACACATCTGTTCCCATTGTTCCAGTTACTGTGTCAATTCACCTCATTTCCGGTCTTCCTCTCCTGAACTAGAACTCCTTATTAATTAGATATTATCATTTGAAGAATCCAGTGCCTATTTCCCCCTGTACATTATGTACATTTATGCTTTTAAAACTTGCTTTTAGGAAAGAATTTATGCTTAGTGGTGAATGACTGATAAAAAACTGAAAGTATGATCTTTTCTAGATTTTTTTCCCCCTTGTAAATCACACCAGAGCTTTAAAGTAACTGAATTTTATTTTTGCATTGGATTTTGGGTCTTAATAACAAAATTTAGAAAAGTATCCCTCCCAACTGTACACTCCTGTCCACCCTGCGTTCTCTTGCAAAAACCCAAACAAGCACCGTGATGGCCATTTATTTTGTCTTTCTAGAAAGCTGGTACTGCTGTGCCATCAAGTCAATTATGACTCATAGCAGCTCTGTTAACAATATCTCTAAACCTTGCTTTATCCTGGGCCAATCTCAACATCTCTGATACATATGACCCCATTGCCACAGTCATGTGTCAATCCATCTCATTCAGGGTCTTCCTTTCCTGCAATACTCTCAACCCTTTCAAGTATGATGTCTTTCTCCAAGGACTGGTACATCCTGGCAGCATGTCCAAAGTCTGTGAGTCAGAGTTTCAAAATCCTTGTCTACAAGAAGCAACCTGGCTTCACTCTTTTCAGGACAGACCTGTTGGTTCCTTTGACAGTCCGCGGTATGTTCAATATTCTTCTCCAGCACCAGAATGCAAAGGCATCAATATCTTCTTCTGTCATCCTTAGTCACTATCCAGCTCTCAGATGCAAAGCAAGCAATTGAGAATACCATGTCCTGGATGAGGCACAGCTTAATTTCTAGCCTGACAGTGTTTCTCTTTCGCAGTCTGCAGTGGTCCTGACAGCAGATTTTCCCCAATGTAACTCATCTTTTGACTTCTTGACTGCTTGTGCCAAGAGTGTTGATTGTGGATCTGAACAAGATGAAATTGTTAATCTTTCTCTATCTATCACAATGCTGCCAATTGTCCCAGTGGTGAGAATCTTTGTTTTTTTGATGTTGAGGTGCAATTCATATTGAAGGCTGTAGTCCTTGACTTCTGCAGCAAACACTTCAGGTCTTCCTCAGTTTTAGTGAGCAAGGTTGTGTTATTTGCATAATACAGATTGTTGATGAGTCTTCACATTCTTCATAAAATCCAGCCTCCTGAATGATTTGTTCTGCATACAGATTGAAAAGCTATGGAGGTAAAAAAAAAAATTAGATCACTGACACACTCCTTTCTTGATTTTGAACCATGTGGTGTTCACTTGCACTGTGTCAGCAATTGTGAGGATGGCACAATAAAAGACATGGTTCAGATTTGTTATTCATAGGGTCACTATGAGTCATACTCTATTCAACAGCACATAACAACAACAACAACAACAAAATTGTACTTAGGTAGAATCTGTACATATACCAAAAGCAGTTGTTAGAACAGATCAAAGGAGTGTGGTATGGATTAAAATCAGAAAAGATGTGCATTATAACTCTCATATTCTGTTGATGGTATTGTAAATATTTATTTATTGTATTTATTATTGTAAAAATAGAAGGATAACTTATGGGAGTTTTTTTAATGATTGAAATTGAACCCATACTAAGGCTGTAAGTTCTTTACTTATTCAGTTTGTAAGAAAAGCAAAGAGTCTAAGAAACTGAACTATATGAAGAAGAATGTGATACTAGGATTATTGTTGTGGTGAAGTAACATCAAGTTGGAAATCAACCCATAGCTGACCCTCCAGTAGGTTTTCAGAGGCAGTAATTGGATTTTGCATCCTTTTCCAATGTAGCAGCTGGAGAATTTGAACTATGTGCCTTTGAGATTGCAGCATAGATTTTTTTCCACTAGGCCACCAGAGCTCCCTGGAATCAGAATTGGAGGAAGAATTATCAACAACTGTTATATGCAGAGGACACAACTTTTCTTACTAAAAATAAGACACTTGAGTGATAAAGAGCAAAGATCACAGCCTTTAGTATGGGCTAAATCTAAATCTTTAAAAAAATTCCCACAAGTTATCCTTATATTTTTACAGTAATAGTCTTATACAGCATTTATCCTTATGAGACTGAGTTCGCTCAGCATGATTCTCTCTAGACTCACCCAAGTTATGTATTACTTTTCGAAATTGTTGCTTCTGGATGCTGCATGGTATTCCATTGTGTGAATGTACCACAATTTTTTGATCCGTTCTGTTGTGGTTGGACATTTGGGCTGTTCCCCTCTTCTTGTGATGGTGAATAACAGTGCTATGAACGCTGGTGTGCAAATCTCCGTTTGTGTCTCAGTTCTAATTGCCTTGGGGTATATTCCTAGTAGTGGAATAGCTAGGTCATAGAGTTTCTACGTTCAGCTTTTTGAGGAAATGTCAAACTTTTTTTCCAGAGTGGTTGCATCATTTCGCAATCCCACCAAAAGTTATGAGAGTTCTCACCTTTCTACATTCTCTCTACCATTTATTGCTTACTGCTAAACTTTGCCACTGCTACTGGCGTGATAGTATGGTTTTGATTTGCATCTCTCTTATTGCTAGTGACTTTGAACGTTTTTCGTGTGTCTGTTGTAAAACACGTATAGGAGCTCAAGGGAAAGGGTGGGAGTGGAGAGGTGAGAATGGGTAGGGGCAAAATCACAAGGTTGCACAGTTTGATGGGTGGAGGGAGGTGGGAGGGGAATGAAATGGGAAGGATCCAAGTGAAAAGACAGGTAATGATGAACAAGGGCCAATGGTGATTAATTAAGTAAAATATAATGCATGGGATTGATTGTATGGAACACAATGTGAATGAAGAATAGTGTGAAACACAATATAAGCTTTGTAAGCAAACCAATAAAAAAATTCCACAACTAGACCAATAAACAATATCATGTTAAGTGGAAAAAGTATTAAACTTATCTAGGTTTTCATATACTTGAATCCACAATCAATACCCACAGAAGCAGCAGTCAAGAAATCAAACAACTTATAGCACTTGGCAAATCTCCAGCAAAAGACTTCTTTAAATTATTAAATAACAAAAGAGATTACTCTGAGGACAAACATGCATTTGACTTATGACATAGTATATTCAAAGACCTCATATGCATATTGTATTTGGACAATAAATGAAGAAGACTGAAGAAGAACTGATCCATTTGAATGATGATATTTGCAAAGAATATTAAATGCAATGTGAACTGTCAGATAATTGGGGGGGGGAATCCATCTGTAACAGTCAGGATGATTGGTGGAAACAAGATGGTCAGACTTCGTCTCACACACTTTGGGCATGTCACTGGGAGGACCAAGCTACTGGAAAGAGATATCATCCCTGTTAAGGCAGAAAGTCAGTAAAAGAGAGGAAGACCTCAGCAAGCTTGATTGACACAGTGGCTACAACCAGAGACTCAAAGAAGAAAAATTGAGAGAATGACATAGGACCCAACAGTGTGTTGTTTTGTTGTGCATAGAATCACTATGACGCAAAACCAGTTCAACAGGATATAATACAATAACAACATAATGATTCATTTTGGCTAAAGAAAAAGATTGTGATTTTTTGATATTAAACAAAGAGATAGCCCTATTTAAGTGCAACATAATTTTTCTTTCTGTTTACTATAAACATCGTTGTACAGGCTTTGAGCTTACAGACACAGCTTGCTGCCTTAAGGAACAGTGATCTTGTCTTACATTAGGTTAATACTGTCTGTGCAATCATATATTGTCAAGAAATTAATCTAATTAGATGTGGTATGTTGAGGAGGAATATTCTCAGTGTGAACAATAACTAAATAAAGGTGTCTTAATGGTAATCAGGTTTAATAAATAATAATATCAATATTAAATATTCTTCATTCTCCAGTGTTGAAATATGGCTGTTTCCTGTTACTTATGGGATAGAAGTCTATGGATAGCAGCTCTTGTCCTTAAAAGATTTGAGGCATGTAAGTAAGGACCTACTTTTCACTAATTCCTGGGACTTGTAGCTAGATTTTACCTTTGCTCGTTGGGCTTCCATGAAGAGTTTAAGAATCCATTTTTCCTTTCCAGGAAGATCAGTGAGGTGGCAATGAGGGATCTGAATCAGTTTTGTAGCTGTTTCTTAGATTGGAAACATATATATATATATATATAGTTAGTTAGTTCAGTAAAATCTCATTTTTATGGTATGAATTGACATTCAAGACAAATTGCTTCTTTTTATGAAAAAAATACAACTCATCAGCATATAATAAAATTTACGCAGAAAAAATATTCTATCAAGTACTTATTTCATGGTTTCTATCCCACCCATACTCCACTGCAAAATAAATTACCACACCAAAACCAGTGAGTGATTTAAAAGATGAATACATGTACACATGCAATCTTGTCAACTAGTCCACCACTGAAGCAGATCCTGTCATTGTTCACAGACATGCACTGCCCTTCTGGGGTGGGATTATAATTCCCCATCCCACTGACAGCTGTCACAATTGTGTGACAGACTTCGGACACTAAAAATGATCAGAAGAGACAGGTGTCATTTTCAAGCAGAATCTTTCCAGTAAGAGGATAGTTTGCATGCTTTATCTTCCCTTCTTGTTCTCAAGAGCAGATGCTCGGTCAGACTGGCTCCCTGTCACACTTGCAGCAGGCATGCTACATAAATCCTTGTTACGATAAGATTTGCGAGGTCATTTATTACTGCAACATAACCTGACCTATGCTGATGAACATAGCTTTAGTCTATCAAAATAAAACACTATACCAAATACAGTATCTTCTATGGAAATGGAAAAATTAGCAAATAATCATGAATTTGCTTTGGCTAGGACCCAAGTAACTTTTGGGTTCAAACCAAATGTTTCCTTGGCTTTTATGGGTGCATTAAGAAGATAAGTAAAGGTGATTAGAGGATGAGGAGAGATGGCATTCTCCAGCTGCAGGCCTGGCTCGAGGATCTTTCTCTCAGAGTTCTTGAATAGGGTCCCTATGAATTGTAGTCGACTTGATGATACATAACAACAACAACATTAACCCACAACCCCTTTCTTTTTCCCATTTCCAATAGCAATCCAATTTAGATTGACACAGAGACTACAAAAATGGATAGAACTTGTGATGATGATGATGCAGAATTAGGCAAAGTTCAAGGCTATTGTTTATAGGTTCACAGCTGTTCCTCATTAAGCCCAGCAGGAGACAAGGTGGAATATCCTACTGTTGTTAGGTGTCTTCCATGACTCAACAACAATACAGACAACATATTTGAACCTTGCCTTATCCTACACAGTCTAATCATCTCTGATATGCTAAAGTCCATTGTTCAGTCATTATGTCATCTGTTTTTGAAGGTCTTCCTCTCTTTCACTGACTCTCCACATTTTCCATGATGATTTTTCTTTATTTAAAAAATGATATTTATTAGTTTTTTCACTGTTGAATATTTTCTCCTTTACCTCATTAGAGTCCACAAAGCACTCCTTGTTCCAGATTGTTGTCATACATATAATACCTAATAATATGTCACTTTCAGACAGTTCTTCCCCTCATCTGTTCTAATGCAATAATGTTCTAATCTATCCACTCTTTTCTTATTCTCTCTGCAATCCCCCCATGTCTGTCCTGTTTTATAAAAACACTATTATGCAGTGTTTAGGCTTTTGTTATTGAGATATTTCATTCAGCATAATGTCCTCCAGGCTCACCCATGTTATGTAACGGTTTGTGAGTTCATTGTTTTTCAGTGCTGTGTAATATTTGGTTGTGTGAATGTACCATGTAAAAGCAATGGTTTTTCTATCCATTCATTTTTTATAGACCTTTAGATTGTTTTAATTTCTTTAGTATTGTGAATAATGCAGCAATAGGTATGCATACATCTGTTTGAGTCATGAATCTGGTCTAAGATGCATCTGAACTAGACCATGGTCTTCACAATTATTCGCTATACATCAGAAACCTGGATGATGATTAGAGATCGTAGAAGAAAAGTTGATGCCTTTGAGCTGTGGTGCTGGACAATAATATTGAATATGCCATGAACTGCCAGAAGAATAAACAGGTTCGTCCTATAGAGAGTGAACTTGGGCTACTCCTTGGAGTCAAGGATACTGAAGCTTCATACTTTGGGCATGTAGCAAGGAGAGACCAGTCCTTGGGGAGGAACATCATTCTTGGGAGTGTGGAGGGACAGCGCAAGAGAGGAGGACCCTGGAAACTCAGTGACTGGGGTATTGGGGATAGGTGTGTCAGATACGATGAAACTGGCTCAGGATAGAGCAGGGTTCAGAGCAGTTTTACACGGGATCACTATGAGTCACAAGTGACTCGACAGCACATAACAACAATAACAATACTCCTAATAGTGAAATTGCTGAGTCAAATGGTATGTCTACTTCAAACTTTTTGATAAAGTGTTAGATCACTTTCCATAGTGGCTGTACAATCTTAAAATTCCATCAGCAGTGAATTAAGAGTTCCAATGTCTCCACAACTTCACCAGCATTTGTTGTTTACTGCTCTATTAAATTTTGCTTTTGTTGTTGGGGTAATACTTGTTATATATGATGGTTTTTCTCAGACTACTGAAAGTATGTGAGATGAGGTTTCATCATCCTTGCCTCTAAGGAGTATCCTGTTGGCACTTCATCTAAGATGGACCTGGGTGATTTTTTAGCACTCCCTTGGATATCTAGTACTCTTCTCCAATATCTCAATTCAAAGTCATTTGTTCTTCTGTCATCCTTATTCATTGTCCCATTTTCAGAGGCATAGAAAACAAAGAGAAACACTATCGTTTGAATCAGACACACCTTAATCTTTAAATTGACAGACATCCTTGCTCTTCAATATGTTGGAGAGGTCCTTGACAGCAGATTTTCACTTCTTTTGATTTCTTTACTGTAGCTTCTATTATTGATTGTGAATCAAAGTAAAATGAAATAATTCACAACTTCAATCTTTTCCATCAAGTATGATGTTGCCTATTGGTCCAGTGGTGAGGGTTTTTGTTTTCTTGATATGGAGATATAATCCATATTGAATGCTGCAGGTTCTGATCTTCTGCTGCAAGTACCTCTACTCTTCTTCACTTTAAAAAAATTATTTTATTAATTTTAATGAACATTTACAGAGATTTAGGATTTCCATTCATTCATTGTTGCACTTTTCTCCCTGCCCACCCCCACCCCCCAGTTTGCTACTCTCTTTGAAAAGTAAAAGAAAAATTCCTTCATTGGTGTACAATCCCCCCGCACCTCCTCCCTCCCTACCCCACCCTGAGTACACTCCACTAGGCAACTTTAATTCTGAACTCTTGTGATAACCATAATACCCTATCATATATCTCTTTTAAACTGTTCTCTCCCTCATCTGTTTCAATGCAGTATACATAATTTATTCAGTGTTTGCAAGTAAGATTGTGAATCTGCATAAGCCAGGTTGGTGATAAGTCTTCTTCCAAACCTTATGCCTCATACAGTCCAGCTTTTTGAAAAATAAGTTTGGAGAAATGATACATCTTTGACACATACTTCTCTTGATTTTCAGTCATACAGTGTTCTATTGTTCGTTTTAGACAATTGCCTCTTGGTGTACATACAGGTTTTACATGAGTACAACTAAGAGTTCTGACATTCCCATTCTTTTAACTGTTAGTCATAATTTGTTATTATTCACACAGTCAAATGCCTTTTCAGAGTCAATGAAACACAAATAAACATCTTTTTGGTATACTCTGCTTTCAGCCAAGTCAAGATCTAGCTATACTCAGCATTAATATCCTTTGTGCTATAGTCTCTTCTGAATCCAGCATAAATTTCTGGTACTTGCCTGTTCATGTACTGTTCTGGATATTTGAAAATATTCTTCAACAAGATTTTACTTGCATGTTATAGTAATTAATTTAAAAATTTCCACATTATTTTGGATTATCTTTTTTGAAAATGGGAAGAAATATGAATCTTTTCCAGTCAATTGGACAAGATTTTGTCTTCCAAGCCTTTTGGAATAGAGTAGTGAGCTGTGTATGTTTGTTGAAATATTTCAAGCCGTATTTCATAAATTCTTAGGACCTTATTTCTGCCAATACCTTCAGTGCACCTTTAACTTCATCCTTCATTACCATTAATTCTTAATCATATGCTATTTTTTGAAATGTCCCAATATAGAGTTTTGTTATTTTCCAATAAATGCACTTAGCAATTGGGATATTTAATATTTACTTAAAAATGGTTATCTCAGCTGGGTGTGATGCATGGGGATAATTGAATCTAGTTTACAGGTGATTGAACTTCGTAAGTACCAACAAAACTTCAGTAAAAGTATGCAAAACTAAAATATCCAAAATAGATTTTTATAAAATTGAACTGTATCAATATTTTTGTCCTATTTAAGAAACTGTTTAAATTCTGGCTTCTAAGTGTATCAGTGTACTTTGGATGACAATTTGTTAAAATTCTCTATTATGTTCATTTTTATATTAGGTGAAATTGGTTTTTGATTAAAAACAAACAAACAAACAAACAAATATCACCTTACTTCCATTGAATTGGTTCTAGGTCAGCCTTTACTTGATTTCTGTCACCATAAATCTTTATCTTAGCGTGTGACTGATGAGTTTGAATTGCCAACCTTTTGATAAGAAGCTGCACTACCAATGGCTCTTGGCTGGCATGATATAATTTTTATTCCTTTTTGTGTGTGTTATTTTCTTTATTCCCATGAAATGAGCGTTGTTTGATCTCTAGCATGTTAATAAAACTCTATTGGAGGAAGTAGAACTAAAGAGAGGGATTCTGGTTCTTTGGGTAGATCTGGGTCCTAAAAAAGGCTTAAAAAGCAAGACTTATTAAACTTGCACTTCAATTAGGAAAGATGGGCATAAAAGAGACCAAAACCTTTGTTACTGAAAAAGTTAGAAAAGAAGATTTGAGCTGATGAGTTTATCACCTAAGGGAAACTGCCCTGAAGAGGTTTCAGTTGCCAATTCTGCAAATGTCACTTGAAACTACAAGTGACAAGTAAGTTAAAGAAATGAAGCTTACTGCCAATTCTAATTACATCAATTTATCAGGAATGTTGGATGGTTTCCTTCAGTTCTGCTGTAGTATATAGTTAAGGTTAAGTTTGTGAAATAGAAATATGACCCTCAAGGAATCATTTCTCCCTCATCACCAATCTCAAATCCACTACCATCAAGTCCATTACAACTCAGAGTGATCCCATAGGACAGACTCCACAGCCTCATTGAGTGTCGTAAGCTGTAAATCTTTATGGACACAAACTGCCACACCTTTCTCTTGTAGAGTGACTTTGGGCAAGTGACCTTTTGATTGCCAGCTGAGCATAGGGTCACTAGGGTTTTTCTCAATTATAGAGATCTATCTATCTATCATCTATCCATCTATGTACTTTTCTATATTTTTCCCTCTTAGAAATTTTGCTTCCATTTCCTTCTTGGTGTTGCTAATTGGAAAGTTAGAAATCTATCCACCAGGAAGGCCTGGAGTTCTACTTTAAAAAAACAAAAAAACCCAAACAAACACAAAACCCCAAAAAACAAAACCAGTTGCTAAAAACACCACAGAACTGATAACACAGAGTTGCTGTCATAGCCAACTCAATGACATCTGATTACTGAATAATGATTACTGGTGAATTTGTAAATATTTTGTACCCTTGTTTATGTATTTATCACCAATAAACTACTTAAGGGAGTTCTGGTAGCTGACTGGTAAGGAGTTGCACTGCTAATCCAAAGGCAGATAGTTTGAATCCACCAGTTACTACGTGGGAGGAAGTATGGACAATCACCTCGCCTGCAATTACAGCCTCTTAAAATCTGCTGGAGAGTCAATTGGTTCTGAATCAATGATACACAATAACACCATAACACCAACAATAAAACTGCTGTAAGTAACTTAGAAGGACCATTTACTTTATGTATTTAAAAAACTGTATGATAACAGTTCAAGAGTTATAATTGAAGATCCTAACTTTGCAAATTCTTACTAAGCTCACTCAATATTTGCATAGAATTGACCTGATAATAATGGATTTGTCCAAATGTAGCCAGAGATTAGTAAACCAAGCAACTATCTTCAGAAGATAGATTACCTTATAACAAATGAATCACTATTCCAGTATGGAATGTCCTGTAATCTTTTTTTCTTCTCTTTGGGTTCCTTGCAGGAAGCCAGTGGTTAACTGCTCTAACTGCTAACTAAAAGACTGACAATTGGAGTTGTTTTTGGAGGTGATAGCACAGAGAGCACAGGATTAGTAAAAATGGCTGTTTACTTGTATTTTGAACATTGTCCCAAGTCCAGACCCCTTCTTAGAGACCTCTGTGCTTTGTTTCTGAGCTGCCAAGTCTTCTCTATATTGTATCCCTAGGAAAATTTCTTTGTGTCTGTCTCTGTCTCTGTTCTCTCTCTCTCTCTCTCACACACACACACACACACAGAGAGAGAGAGAGAGAGACAGAGAGAGAGAGAGAGATCATTTGAGAAACTGAACTTCATGAAGAAGAATATGGCATCAAGTTTGGAGGAAGACTTATCAACAGCCTACATTATACATATGATACAACCTTGTGTGCCAAAAGTGAGGAGGACCTGAAGTGCTTGTTGCAGAAGATCAAGGACTACAGCCTTAAATATGGATTGCATCTCTACATGAAGGAAACAAAGATCACCACTGGGTAGCATCATGATGGATGGAGAAAGGATTGAAGTTTTGGTTTTTATTAAAATAATTTTAATGAGCATTTACAGAAATTTTGGAGGATTTCCATTCATTCATTGCTGCACTTCTCTCCCTGCCCAGCCCTCCCCCCCCCCCCCCCCCAGTTCGCTCCTCTCTTTCAAAAGTAAAAGAAAGACTCCTCCCTGGTACATAATCCCCCGCACCCCTCCCACTGCCCCAAGTACATTCCACTATGCAATCTTAATTGTGGACTCTTGTGATAACCATAATACCCTATCATACATTGCTTTAAAATCATTCACTCCCTCATCTGTTTCAGTGCAGTATACACAATTTATCCAGTTTTTCTCAGTCTTACCCCAACTCTGATATCAGTCCCATTTTAAAGCAGTGGCACCATGCAACATTTGTCCTTAGGATTGAAGTTTTTAACAATTTCATCTTGCTTGAATCCACACGCAACACTTTTGGCACCAGTAGTCAGGAAATCAAAAGATGAGTTGAATTGTGAAAATCTGTTGTCAAGTTGCTCTCCAGAGTGCTAAAAATCAGTTGTTTTAGTCTAAAGACTAAGATGCATCTAATACAAGATCTAGTCTTCTCAATTGCTTGCTATGCATCTGAAAGCTGGACAAGGACTAACAGTAACAGAAGAATTGATGCCTTTGGATTGTGGTGGTGGAGAAGAATATTGAGCATTCCGTGGACTGCCAAGAGAACTAACAGGTCTGTCCCAGATAAAGTGAAACCAGGGTAATTCCTTGGAAGCAAGAATGATGAAACTGTGTCGCACATACTTTTGGGCATGTTGTCAGGAGGGCCCAGTCCTTGGAGAAGGACATCATGCTTGGAATGTGAGAAAGCCAGAAAAAGAGAGGAAGAGGCTCCACACTATGGATTGACATAGAGACTGTGACAACAGTCAGGTGTGTCAGAGACGGTGAGGTTGGCTCAGGATAGGGCAAGGTTCAGAGCCATAGTTCACGGGGTCCCTATGAGTCCTAGGTGACTAGACGCACATAACAACAAAACAAAAGCCTCCTTTAAAACATTGGACGCTAAACTATTTCATTAATTCAGACTATTTTTTTCATTGACATAGCACCTCTTCATTCTAAGCTAACACATTTCCCTGAATCCAAGAAAAAGTTTCTCTTCTGATTTTCACAGATGACCTTTGCATTAGTTAAAAAAAAGTTTCTAAAGTCTTTACATTTTGATTTTACCTACATTTCCATATCCACAACAAACCCAGCACATGAATAAAGACTTGCTGACAAGTTTGTCACCCTGTGTCAAAGAAGACTTTTGTAAACAATTGGTGTGAGAGATCTGTTTTAGCAATTCATAGGGTAAAGAACTTTTTATATTGTTTATACTGCCAAATTGTAACAACTGAGGGAGCTCTGGTGATGTAGTCCTTAGTGAGTTGAACCACTAATCATAGATTGTCTCCATTCTAATTCATCAATGGCTCCAAAGAAAAAAGGTGAACAGTCTCCTCTAGTTATGATTTACAACCTTGAAAACCCTTGGAGGTTCTCAATGAATTGGACTTGATTTGATCAAGACAGTGAGTATGAATTTTCATGCTTTGTAACAAATCAAGGTCAAGGATACAATTGCCATTATTATAGGCACTTCCTTTTTTTTCTCCCCCTGCCCCCATTTTCTTTTCCCTTACTACACGGAGCTCTTATAGTCAGTCTCCTTATAGGGGACTCTTTGTGTAGACTATAGGGAGTTGCACTGCTAAACCAAAGGCCCCTCTTCTCCAACTGTTCAAATCCACCAGAGGATCCTCAGGAGAAAGATGGGAAGCCTCCTCCCATAAGATTTACAGCTTCAGAAACTCAAAGAGGGATCAGTTATGAGCCTGTTCTGAGGGAGTTCTGAATTTTGAGGTGACCCAGTCTATAGGTCCTTTTATGTGTTAAAGAGAAAGGATATTAGTTTAAAGACTAAAGTGCACCTGATCCGAGCCCCACTATGTTTTCAGCTGCTTTCTCTCTCTCTCTCTGAAAGTTGGTCAATGAATATGGATGGCAGAAAACTCAATGCCTTTGAATTGTGGTGTTTGAGGAGAGTGCTAAATATCACCTGGACTTTCAAAAGAACAACCAATCTGTCTTTGAGGAAGTGCACACAGGGTACTCCTTGGAGGTAGACATGGTGATCTTTGTATCACTGTAAATTCACTGAGGAAGGACAGACCCAGTGCAGGCCAAGAAAGATAGTTTATTGAGGAGAAACTGCTGGGCTGGCTCTCAAGCAGAAGACCAGCCCCATTAGAAGTTAGTGAGAGATTTTATACTTTCTTACAAAGGACTTGGGGAAGGGGATGCTTACAGATGCTTCCTTCAAGATAAGGAAGTGGGTTGGGTCTCAGATAACTATGCCTGGGAAAAGAGGGGTAGTGTAGTTTTATTATGTGGGCACAACAGTTTCACAGAGAGAAAAAGTACAGCTGCTGTTTTCTGTGATTGGAGAATGGAGAAGCCATTCTGGGAGGAGAAGAAAAGGGCTCTGCAGTCCTAATAATCACATGTTGTCAGGAGAAGGCAGTCCTTGGAAAAAAGACATCATGTTAGGAAAGGTAGAGGGTCAGTAAAGGAGAAGACTCCCTTTGAAGAGATGGATTGATACAGTGATTGAAACTATGAACTTGAGCATGTGGGAGACCATGAGGACGATGCAAAATATGTTAAGGCTTAGATTTATTGTTCGTAGAGTCGATTTATGCTGTACTTGATTCTAACAACAACAACAGTCTGTAGGGAGTTGTGCTGCTAACTCAGAAGCTGAGCTTCTCTTGCTCTTCTTGTTCATCAGTGCCAATGGAAATATGAGCAACCCCCTTCCAGTGATTTACAGCCTCAAAAATCCAATGGGGCAGGGGGAAGGGGAAAGGTACAAGAAAGTTCTGGCTCCACAGCAAGAATTTTGCATAATATGCCACATAAAATCTAATTTCTTGGTCATTTGTAATTACTGAAGTACTTCCCTGCACACCAGATTCCACCCAGAGGTGCCTTGGCATAAAGGCCCGGTCACCTCCTTCCCAAACTTTAGTTTCTGAAACCCCATGGTTTACAATTACACTTTCACACACAGATCACTGTGAGTCAAAGTTGACTGGATGGCAACTGGTAATGGTGGTGGCCTTCTTTTTGTGATGTGACGTCAATGACAGAGAATTGGGTGCTGGTGTGAGTAAATGCTCATGAAAAGGTTTTGGTTTCTGTTGAAGCACAAAGTAGTTGATGTTTTTAGTCTCTTTTTGGGAAAAACATTGCCAGATTGTCAAACAAATTCTCCAATGGGATTAAAGTGTAGCTATGAGAATCCCAGAAGATTTGATTGTGCTAATGAAAACCTATACTTGGACCAGGAGGCAGTTGTCAAAACAGAGCAAGGAAACACTGCATGTCTCAAAACTGGGAAGGGTGTATGCCAGGGATGTGTCCTGTCTCCATACCTTTTCAACCTGCATGCAGATCATCTGGGAGGCTGGGCTCTATGAGGAGAAGTGTGGGGTCAGGATTGGTGGAAGATCTATCAACAATCTGTGTTATGCAGATGACACCACCCTACTTGCTGAAACTGAGGAGGACCTGAAGTGCTAGCTCCCAAAGGTCAAGGACTGCAGCCTTCAATATGGATTGAGGCTCAGTATCAAGAAGACAAAAATTCTCACCACTGGGCCAATTGACAGCATCAGGATGGATGCTGAAGAGATTGACACTCATGGCACTAGCAGCCAGGAAATTAAAAGATATCCTGTGATGGGAAAGTATGCTGTTAGGGACCTCCTCAGAGTACAGAAGAGCAATGGTGTCACTCTGGAGACTAAGGTGCATCTTATACAGGCACTTTACAATCACTTGCTATGTATCAGAGAGCTAGACCATCACAACAGTTTCATCCTGGAGAGAGTTAAACCGGGCTGATCCTTGGAGGCAAGGATTCTGAGGCTTTGTCTGACATACTTTGGACATGTTGCAAGGAGAGACCAGTCCTTAGAGAGGGGCATCATGCTTGGGAGGGTGGAGGGACAGAGCAGGAAAGGAAGACCCTTGATTATATGGATTGATTCAGTGACTGGGGTAATGGGCGTAGGTGTGTTGGAGAAAGTGAGACTGACACAGGACAGATCAGGGTTTAGGGCTGCTGTACATTGGCTTGCTATGAGTCGCAAGTGATTTGATGGCACATAACAACAACATGAAACCAGGGAGAGGCATTGTCCTGTGGATCGCAATCCCTGTGAAAAGTGAACCTTCAGACTCTCAGTTACACTCTGCATGAAAAACAGTTTCCTTCTGAGAATGACAGAAACAAGATAAATTTTCCTACTGTGTATTATAATGGCCATTTTAAGAGAGTTGTAAGGTTATGCTTGAACATAAGTCACTTCTGCAATTAAAAGTCTGAATTATTCTGTAGAGGAACTCAAAGCTTTTCTTTCATAAATTGTCCTCTTTACGTTGTTGTCATATGCCAGCTAGTCAGAACTCACTGATAGCTGACCCTCCAGTGGGTTTTCAGATGTAGTAAACCACAAGGGAGGAGACTGCCCGTCTTTCTCCCATGGAATAGCTATTGGCAGCTCAGCTCCTTACCACTAGGCCACCAGAACTCTCTTCTCCATAGAAACTCAGATTCTGGTGACATAGTCTGTAAAGAATTGTGCAGCTAACCCAAAGGTGGTGTGTCTCTGGCAGTTCAAATCATACAGTGTTTCCATGGGAGGAAGATGGACAATATCCTTTCATATGATTTTTTTT
>NW_006399821.1:15627686-15651763 GCF_000299155.1 Elephantulus edwardii
ATGCAGCATAGTATTCCATTGTGCGAATATACCACAGCTTCTCTAGCCCCACATGCAAGATCAGATATATTGATTCCAACTGGACAACAATGAATTTCTATTTTGAGCTCTTCCTAGAGGTAATAGAATCCCTTTTAGCTTCCTGGAGAGAAGGGTTCAAGCTTCATGTGTGTGCATGTGTGTGTGTGTGTGTGTGTGTGTGTGTATTTTCCGAACAACTCCTTTAAACATTAGTCTTTGTGAGCGTCTATATTTATATAATAATTAAGTTCTTCTGTTAGAGGTGTGAAGTTTTGGCTGGTTCAAAATTCAGCTCTGTAAAAACTTTTGCTTATCTATTATTTTTGATAAAGAAACCAATTGGACCTTGAGTCCTGTAAGAACACACTTCATTTCACTCCAGTGAGCAACTTTTAAAATGTTTTCGTTGCCGTTAGGTGCAGGGATAAGTTTGAGCCCAAGTTCAAGGCCATCAGCTGCTCAACAGAAGAAAGATGGCCAATCTCTTCCCGGGAAATTAACTGCCTCTGAAAACCCTCCAGAGGGTCAGCTATGGGTCTGTTGTGACTTGACAGTACACAATAACAATAGTTATGTAGTTGGAACCTGTATGTTTCAGAAAGAGGGAGGGAGGTGGTGGTGGCTGGCTAAGTTTGGGGCCCCATCAAATCCTTTGAGGAATGATTTTTTCGAGGGGAGTCCAGCTAGGTTCATATACATAGTGAAAAAGACCATGTAAAGACAGAGATTGGAATGATGGAATAAGGGACACCAAGGATTGCCAGGAAAGAGCAGAAGCAAAAAGACAGGTCAGGAACAGCTTCTCAGAACCTCCAGAAAGAATTGCTTTTGTTACACTTCTTGGTGTCAAACCTTTGGTTTCTCAAACTGAGACATGAAATTTCTACTGTGTCACCCAGTTTGGGATTATTTCTCATAGAAACCTGTGGTACAATGAATTAAATAAAATTATTCTTCTAGCCATGTGGTTGTTGTTGTTGTTGTTAGATACCTTCAAGTCGCCTACAACTCCTAGTGACCCTATGTACCCTCTGAACCCTGCCCTATCCTGAGACAATCTCATTTTCTCCAACAGACTCTATCCCATTTTGATGACAGCCTCTTTTTCTTAAGGAGCCTTGGTGGTCTAATGGGTAAGAGTTGCTCTGTTGGTTTGAATTCACCAGATGCTCCACTAAAGGAAGATGGGAAATTTCCAACTAAATGATTTACAGTCTCTAAAAGACCAGTAAAGGGTCAGTGAAATTGGCTTCAATTCAATAGTAATGAAATGATAATGATGATGATGAAGAAAAAGACTAGCTAACGTTCCTCTCCTGTAGCCACCACCCATCTGTCAATGGATGCTTGTGTGTGGTGACCGACTTCTGGAAATCAGCCAATGAAAATCCCATGAGTCCCAAGGTCTGATCTTTTCCAACAGATCAGGGGGATGGTGCCAGCTTTATTCTTCAATGCTTTATTCTGATGTACATTGCATCTCTGTGAGTCAGACACTGACTATAGTCAACAGCTGATAACAACAAAGCGTATGTTACCTTGTATTCTTTCATTTCTTCTTTGCATAAGTTCTATTCACCAAACTACATTACACATTTTCATAAGTTTCTTCAGAACAACATAACATTCTTGTTGCTGTTATGTGTGATCAAATAAAAAATGACTCATAGTTACCCTATGAACAGATCTGAACCTTGCCGTATTCTTCACTTTTCTCTGTCAACTTCTTTGCCCTGACTCTGTCAACTTCAAACCCATTGTGATAATCACTGTGTAAGTCACTGCATTTAATGTCTTTCTTTGAGTTTCCACTTTTCTTAGCATAATGTTTTTTGCAAGGACTGGATCCTCCTTACAATGTACTCAAAGTATGTGAGACAAAGTTTCAGCACTCTTGCCTCTAACGAACACTCTAGTTGCACTTTCTCCAAGATACTGGATGAATTTTCTCCAAGACAGACTTGTTTGTTCTTTTGGTAGCCTATATGTTATTAAGTGTTATTTTCCAACATCACAATTTAAAGGCATGACTGTTAGCTTAGGGGAAATAATTCAATCTCTCAGAGTTCTGGGTGCCGAACTCTAAAACTGAGGAGCATAGTTATCCACTGCACAGGCTGTTTTGAGGTTCAAAATGAGATGACTAGATGGAAGGAACTACGTAAAGTAAAAGGCACACAGTTGAATCTACCAACTGCTTCATAGGATTGCTTCTTCTTTGTGGTTTACTGGTCCTCAAACCCTCTGAAAGGTTAGCTAAGAGTCTGTTCTGACTCCATAGTACATAGCAACAGCAGCAGAAAAAGTAAAGTAAGAGAAGTCTGAGAAGCCCATGGCCCTGTTAACTTCCTTCCTGCTGCTCAGGCAGAGAGGAGAGGGTCTGGTGTCCATATCCCCATGCACTCTGCCCAGCCTGAGACCTATACTCCAACCCTGGGTCAAGCAGAGCTCCAGGAAGTCCCGCCTCTGTACCTGCTTCCCAGTCAGGTACTGAACTTTGTGGCTCAGGCAGAGAAGACAGGACCTGAGGCTCACATCCTTAAAGACTGCCCCTGATATGAGACCCAATTTCTGACTCTGGTGAGCAGAGCTCTGGGAAACTCTTCATCTCTACCACCTGCCCAGCCAAGTCCTAGCTCCCCATTCAAATAGGAGAGGCCCAGGGGCCCAAATCCCCAAGGACCTCATCTAGCCTATACATTAGGGTCTCCCTCTCCCTCGCTGATCCTCTGCCTTTCCGAGCATCATGTCCTTCTCCAAAGAATAGCCTGTCCTGGCAACATGCCTGAACTATGTGAGGTGAAGCTTTATCATTTTTGTGACTAAAGAGAATTGTGGATGCATCTTCTCTAAGACATACTTGGTTTTTTTTGGCAGCTCATGGGGTGTTCAGTACTCTTCCCCAACACCACAGCTCAAAAACATCAATTCTTCTACTGTTATCCTTATTCAATGTCCAGATCTCAGATGCACAGCAAGTGATCAGAAAGACCATGACCTGAATCAGATGCACCTTAGTCCTCAAACTGACATCATTACTCCTCAGTAATTTGGAGAGATTCCTAAATGTGGACCTTTCCAGTTCAGTGTATCTCCTGGTTTCCTGACTAGCAGGAATGTCATTCACTTCCTACATGCCTTTGGAAACTCTATGAACTTTGATAAATGTTGGCAGTTGTAGAGGGACTTCAGGCTTTTTTGTTCATAGGGTCACTAAGAGTTGTGCTCAACTTGAAGGCAATCAACAAACAGCACCAAGACTGTGGATCCAAGCAAGATGAAGTTGTTGAGATTTTCAGTCTTTTCTCCATCTACATGGAGAAACATGATGTTGCTTATCTGTCCAATGGTAAGAATGTTTGTTCTCTTGACATTAAGATGCAATCCGTATTGAAGGCTGGTATTTTCTGCTTTCAGATACGATCCATCTAACATCAGCTACAATATCCCTAGTACCACGACCCCTTCTAAACCCAGCCTGGACTTCTGGTAGTTCTCTGCTGATGTGCTGTTCCAGTCGTTTTTGGTTAATCTTCAGTAGTGGAAATGATCAAACAATATCATTAATATCACATGCAAGCAAAATAATGCTGAAGATCATGAAAAATGACTAGAAAAGTACATAGGTAGAAAACTGCCAGAAGTTCAAGCAGGATTTAGAAGAGGCCATAGCACCACAGATACCATTGTTGATGTCAAATGGATCTTGACTGAAAGTATACAAGAAGAATATCTATTTATGCTTTACTGATTTTGCAAAGACATTTGACTGGGTGGATCATAACAATATATGGCTAACATTAAGAAGAATGAGAATCTCAGAGCACTTACCTCAGATGTGTACTGAGGTTTTCATGGGCAAAGCACTGGTCATGGGAGTTAAGACTAACTTCCTCCCTTGGGTGAAGGAGCTGGGCCAAAATAGTGGGTAAGACATAGCCAGTAATGCTTGAGTAGGCACTGGTGAATAAAATGGACAGTCATAGAGAACTAGTGGACAGAAGGACACATTCATGGAAGGCAACCCAGGAGCACAGACCCTTTCACATGGGAAAGTAGAGAGTTGGGAATGGGAACTTGTACCTCTTGGGAGAGTTAACTTGTGCCAAGTTTTCAAAAAATGAAAGAAAGTGGGTAAAGGATAAAAGCAAGCTTCAAACAGCAGGGAGGGACGGTATTAATCATAGGGTTGCACAATTTGATGTGTGGAGAGGTTTAAGGAAAAAGGAAAGATCTTGTGTGAAATACAATGTATTCAAGCTTTGTAGATAAATCAGTATAAAATTACAAAAACAAAAACAAACAAACAAACAAACAAAAAACCTCCAAACAAACCAAAAAACCTGTCAGCTAGTTTGTGTAGTATGAGCAGATGACTGTGAGAGAAGCAGCAAAGGACTGGTTCAGGAGATGAGCCCTCCAGAACCAAGCAGCCTTGCAAAAGGTGAACTTCACCCTGTATCTAAAAGCAATCATATTATATACTTTTTTAAAAAGAATGAGGTAGACTGGCAGGAAAACAGATATCAGAAGGGCAAAGGTAAGAGACAGAGCCCCCAAAAGATCACCTGAAATGGGAGCCACACCTGAGTAAGTTAGGTGGGAAGTTGAAGACGACACCATCAAGAGTTGTATAGGAGTTCTCCTTAGTGCTCATCAAGGGCACAGCTTGGGGAAGTCAAAGCTGTAGCAGGTCCACCTAAGAAGGAATGGTCATCTTATGGCAGACCTAGCCTTACGGTGTAGGAGCTTGTGCAAAACCTATACCTAGGCCAAAAGGATAGTGTGTGAACAGAGCAAACACCACATGATTCAAAATAAAGAAAGCAGTGTGTCAGAGTTGTATTCTTTCTCTATACCTATTCATTCTGTATGTTCAGAAATTTTTTGAGAAGCTGGACTCTATGAAAAAGAATGTGGCATCAAGATTGCGTTATGCAGATGACACAACCTTGCTTCTTGAAAGTGAGAACAGGAAGGTGGATGCATTAAAAATCACCAGCAACAGCACAAAAGAGAACCCAACAAAAAGATAGCAATAAAACCTTGCCCCTAGATAATCACATTGAATGGGAATGGTGTAAACATACCAGTAAAGAGGGAAAGAGTCATCAATATGCTGTCTACAAAAGTCATTCCTAAGAAGCAAAGATAAAGACAGAGTAGAAATCAAAGGGTGAAAAAAAAATATACCACGCACATGGTAATGTAAAAAGCATGTTTGGAATTATCAATCTCTGATAGAATTCAAGGTAAAAACCAGCATGAGTGACAAAGAAGGACACTATATAATGTATAAAGCATCCAATAGAATAGAAAGAGGAAGATAGAATTACATTTGAGATAAGATTCCTTATACCTCCCCAAAGGACGTTCTGGTTGCTTGGTGGGTAGGGAGTTGTGGTGACAAAGCAAAGACAGGTGGTCTGAATCTACCAGATGTTCCAAGGGAGAAAGATGTGCAATCTCCAGTGTTGAGTTATCACCTCTGAAAACCCCATGGAGGATAAGCTATGAGTTGATTCCAAGTCATCAGCAACAAGTTGAATTTTAGTTGACTTAAACTCCCTAAAAAAGTTTTGATGACTTAGTACATCGACTACCAGTTGAAGGGTTGTTGGTTCAAATTCACCAGCTGCTCTGTGGGAAATATTAGCTGTCTTATTCCATAAATTGGAAATCTGATAAAAAGCTACCACTGAGTTTGAAATGAATTGATGGCAGTGAATTTGGTTTTTTGGGGCTTATACATCACTTAGTTTATCTCTGAAGATGGCTAAGATTTTGTCTTATTTCAGGCAAGAGTATTGCCTATTTTATTTCTGAATTGGTTGGGACAGGGAGCTCTGGTGGCATAGTCTGTAGGGAGATGCGCTGTTAACGCAAAGGCAGCACCTGTCTGGAAGTCCAAATTTACTAGCTCAGAGGGAGTAAGATGGGAAATATCATCTCATGCAATTACAGCCCCTGAAACCCACTGGAGGATCAAATATGAGTGGATTCTGACTTGATGGTAATGAACTACTCAAGAGACAAGTGATGGACCTTTTATCACTCATGATGAAAGGGCTGGTGTTTGTCTGAGTCTGATTTTCTTCTGTACCCATCAAGTAATGAAAACTATGATATTGCTTTTAAAGAAGACAAAAGGGACAGCTGTCAGAACTCTTACATTAAAAATACAGCGCAAAACCTTCATTGTTACAAGGTTGAATGCCATGACCAAAGGCAAACTTATACACTGAAAAGATTTTCAAATGAACAGTTAGAGCAGGAGGGTTTCAAGACTGTTTTTAGTCCAGCTGTGTGCGAACTTTCAAAGAGCATTATTATATTAATGCTTTTGGGTCATACACTCAAATGTTATTGAATTGGAAATTATTATGATTTGTTGTTATTGCTGTTAAGTGCCATTGAGTTGACTATGACTCATGGTGATCCTGTGAACAACAGCTCTGAATCTTGCCCTGTTCTGAGCCAGCCTCAGCATTTCTGACACACCTACCCTCATTGCCACAGTCACTATGTCAATCATCTAGTCAAAGGTTTTCCTCTCTTTCAGTGATCTTTTACCCTTCCAAACATGTTCTTCAAGGATTTTTTCCTCCTATTTAGCTTTTAGAAAATGACATGTTTGTTCCTGCGGTGAAACAAAAGAAGAAACAAAAATCTTCACCAATGATAGACTTACTTTGTGCCATTTCAGGATGCGTATAAAGATTTACTCCTACTTCCTCCTTACTGTTAATGAACAGTCAGAGCCCTCATGGGCAGATAATGCCATCACTGTAACTGGCTATTGTATAAGCCTGGAGAACAGGAATGAAACTTCTTGCTGGCTTGGCCTAATTTCTTCATCAAGTAACAAGGATCCTTCCACTCAAAAATGAGAAATTTGTGGACACTGCCATCTCTTTCATTGTATTTTAGAACACTGTCTCTAGTAACAACCCCAAGTGCAGCTTAAAAAACCCTCCCGAACACTGCTGTATAGTCAATTCTGACAGCTAACCTTCATTAGCTTCTGAGGCTGTAAATCTTTATAGGGGGAGACTGATCATCTTTCTCTCGAAAAGTGGCTGATTAATTTGAACTGCCAACATTTTTGTTTAGCAGCTCAACATGTGAGGCACCAGACCATTGGGCTGTTAACCAAAAGGAAGTTTCAATCTACTAGGGACTTCTTGGGAGATGATGCACAGTCTCTTCCTGCAAAGATTTACAGACCTGGAAACCCAGTGAAGGGTTGCTATGAGCCAGAACCTGTTATAGGAGTGAGTCTTTGCAGTTTAGAAGGAGCAAAGAAAATTTGTTTATTTGAAGAGAAACTATCCAAATTCAGTGTAAGTGACACAAGACGTGACAGTCATCTTGCAAGTGGTGTGATTGGTCAGAGTGACATTTCAAAATCCTTTCCATTGAGAAAGGAGGATGATAAAATCTGTTAGTTTTATACAAAACAGTGAGAAAGAATGGTAGTCTTTTCATTGCCACTGGAAATTATTATGAATAATTTTTGTGCAATGTCCTTTTTAGAGCTCTGATCAAATTGCTATGGCAGGCAGGTTGTGTAGGCAAATTCTTATCAGGTCTATTACCATTGAACACTTTTCTTTTTTGCTCTGTGAACCACAGTTGACTGATTGTTGTACAATCGCTTAGTGGACTTCAGCCCTTTGGATGAAGAGTTGAAGTGTTTATATGCAAAGACATTTACAGATGATGTGTCATTGAGGAATTTGGAACCTTGACTTTTAGTTCTGGTATGAAACGAATTGGTTTAATATTCATCCATACTGAGTCTTATTTATTGTTATTGTTGTTGTTTTTGTTATGTGCTGTCGAGTTGCCTGCGACTCATAGAGACCCTATGTCCAACAGCTCTAAACCCTGTTCTGTCCTGTGCCAATCTCCCTATCTCTGACACATCTACCTCCATTACACCAGTCACTGAATCAATCTGTCTCATCGAGGGTCTTCCTCTCCTGCGCTGTCCCTCCACCCTCTTCAGCATGACATCCCTCTCCAAGGACTGGTCCCTCTTTGCAACATAAATTTTTAAAATAAACGCACTAGGTAGGATTCAAAAGAACTTTTTTTACAGCTTCTTCCAAATGTAAAACTTTATCATTTCTAGATGGCTTTGAAACTACCCAGAGAACCTATCTGCAATGAGCTCTATGCATATGTGAATGACACCTTTTAGGTGGAATTCTTAGACTCAGCATGGGTCCAAAAGACCCTACAGTAGGTAATAGGGAATTTTGCTTCTCATTAACGTATACTTTTTATTTCATTAGTGTCTAAAATTTGAGGAAAGAAATTTGATAAAATCTGAGTCCTTTTTGCTTTTTGATATGCGGAAATGGTTAGCTTCCTAGTTCTATTTATTGGGATAAAGTTTATTTTGGGCAGTTATTAAAGACTTTATTATTTTGCTTTTGTTCTCTGCCTTAAGCATCTCATAATGTTTTGGAATAATTAATATACATTCTGAGAAAATACTGGGTACCTATGGGTAATGGTCATTAGCTTGCAACCTTCAATACCTCAAAGATAAAAGTGGATTTTGTTCTTTTATCAGATTTTAACCCAATGACAATATTTATCAAGAATATATTCAAGAATATTTGGTTTACATTTTAAGTATTTTCCTGTTAGACAAGACTTCAGTATGAATTGAGTTGATTATACAGTATGAAAGACATTCTTATTGCTCTTTCCTTTTTCAGGAAAGCAAATCACCCACCGTTTAGTAAAAAGACTGATAATCTCATAACCTTGCTCTTGAAACTCAATCCCCTTCTCTTTCTGCACCACACAGTGTGTCAATGACAGAGATGGAAGCCATTGATCAAGATCCTTATAGAACCACCCACACATTCTTCATAGAATCATGGCTGACAAAGTGGCAAGCTATACATTTTCACAATGGCATGGTGATTGAAAATGGAGAAGTTAAATATAAATCTTCATGGAAGTTTCAGTAATTTTTAATAATTTGTTCTTTTGTGGCATGCATATGTGAATTATATATTTGTCCTAGAGCAATACAAATTCATTTCCCCACATCTGTAATATCTGCAGTAAGCTAAATTAAAAATGCATTTGTACTTGTACAGTTAAATGATCATATTTAATGAAATGTCAGAGATGAATCTTAGCAAATAGTCAGGAAATTATTTTAGAGAGTGCAGCATTTCATTACTAGCAGTCAGGGGAAAGCAAAGTGATTAAACAAATGCTTCAGTCGTACTCTAAGGTGGTGGCTGCACAGGAACAAGAGAAAAGCAGTGTGTGAGGTTGATAAGCAACTGTGCATTTTTGCAGTTTACCCCCCTGTCTCCTTGTGTATCTTGTGGCAGCTCAAGTTAAGAGTTCTGAAAGCTTTCATGATATCAACAAGGAAAACCCTAGTTAAAAATGGATGCAATGAGAGGTGCAGACTAGTGGTTACTGGGACTTAGGGGAGTGGGAACCGGTGTTTGATGCTTATTAGGTGCGGAGTTTCTCTTTGGGGTGATGAAAAGTTTTGAAAAGAAATAATGATCAAGATTGCACAACAAGGTCAATATTTATGCCACTAAATTGTACACTGAACAATTTTGAAAATGACATATTTTGTTACACGTATAGAAGTACTAATCAAACATGCCATCTAAATGCATGGACAATTACTGGTGATTGGAATGTGAAAACTGGAAGTAAAGAAGGATTGGTATGTGGAAAATATGGCTTTCATAACAGAAACCATTTGGAGATGGCATGATAGAAATTTTGTGAGGTCAATTACTTAGTCATTGTGAATACTTTTTCCCCCCCCAGCAACATAGATGGTGACTATACCTCTGTTCTCATGACATGGAACTCACAGGATCAAGTAGACTACCTCTGTGGAAAAAAATCAGGAAGAGATAGTGGAGAAGCTCAGTATTATTAGTTAGAGCAACAAGGCCAGGGACTTACTGTGGGACAGTAATTGCTTACTCATATACAAGTTCAACATAAAGATAAAATAAATCCATGAGCTCTAAGGTATGGTCTTGAGTTTATCCTACCTGAATTTAGAAACCACCTCAAGAATAGACTTGATCGGGGGAAGAAGAACAAACTGGGGAGGAGGGTAGAGAGAATGGTGCAGCAATGAAGGAATGAAAACCCAAAATCCCTGTAAATGTTCATTAAAACTAATAAAATTTAATAATTTTTTTTAAAAAAAGAATAGACTTGATATACTGAACAGTAATGATGGAAGACCAGATGAGTTGTGCCATCAATATCAAGGACATTGCGTACAAAGAAAGCCAAAGATAATTAAAATTCAAGGAATAAAGAAAGAAAACACACACACAGACACACCCCCCAAAAATAGTTGTCTGAATAGACTCTGAAACTTGCTTTTAAAGAAATGATGACGTAAAAGAGATGAAGAGAATATTCCGAAGGTAGCTTGTTAAGACTAAAATACTTTCTCAAAACATGCAGAGACAACTAGACACAAACTCTAGGTTGAAAATTAAAAGTGACCAACACACTTGACATTTCTCAAGCTAAAAGAAATTTAAAAAATGTCAAGCTTCACATTGCAATATTGGGAAAAGGATTGAAAGACCTAGGAAGCATCAATAGAAGATGGAAAGAATGCACAGAATTACTGTATTAAAAGGAATTGTTCTACATTCAGCCTTTTAATGATATAGCAAAAGATCAAAGAGATAATGTCTCAAGGGCAGGATAGAAGTGTTAATGGAAATAAGAATTACAAAGAAGTGGCAAGTGTGATTCCAGTGTGGACATTGTAATAAATATTATAAAACAAAATGTGTGTGAATGATTGAATGACAAACCAATCTGCTTTGCAAACATTGACTCAAATAATATACAAACAAGAGCTAATGGTACTGAAGAAAGAAATCTGAGCTTCATGGATAGCGTTGGGGGGGAAATAAGACCTCAAAGATTCATGGGATAACAACTAAGATGTTTCAACAAATGATTCAACACCAGGAATACTCACTCATCTAAGCCAAGAAATTTGGAAAACAATTATCTGGCCAACTGGGTGGAAGAGATCCATATTTATACCCATTCAGGGGGAAAAAAAGTAATCCAACCAAATGTAGATTTAATTGAATGATATAATTTTTGTTACACAAAAGTACAATTTTGATCAAAACGGTTATAAAATTGTTAGAGCAGTACATCAACAAGGTGGTATCAGAAATTCAATCTGGATTCAAAAAGGACGTGGAAAAAAGGATGTCTTGATATCAGATGGATCTAGGCTGAAAATAGAGAGTTACAGACAGGTGTTTCCTTGCGTTTTATTGATTTGTCAAGGCATTTGACTGTGTGAATCATGATGAGTTATGGATATCATTGTGAAGAATGTGAATTCCAGAACACTTAATTACACTTATTTGCAATCTGTACATAGACCAAGGGCAGTCATTTGAACAAAACAAAGGAATATTTTGTGGTTTAAAATCAGGAAAGTCCTGCATCAGGATTGTCTATAGATGGATTTTCTTTAGTATTTGTTATCATTCATATATGTTGTGTTTTATGCATGCACATTGCATTTTATACAGACTTTCATTTACATTATATTTCATTCATATATATTCGGAGTTTCCCCCCCTTACATGATGTTTGTGAATAGCCTGTGATGTGCATTTGCTGAAATCAAAGAGGACCTGAAACACTTAACTGACTCAAGGATATTTAAAAAACATAAATATTTTCTCTCTTTTTCCAACACACACACACACACACACACACACACACACACACACACACTCTCTTACTTCTTACTTTCCATGATGAATCTACTATAATGGCATTTGCCTAAATCAGTGGTTTTTCAGCCTGGCTGCACATAATGATCAGCTTGTAGCTTCCAAGCATAATAACTACATGAATGCTGTGTATAGGAATTACTCCAAGGGACTTCTTCATGGCCAGGGTAAGCAAGGTTTTGGTATGCAAGTTGAGCAGGGAGTTAAATCAAGTTGTTGGGAAGGTGAAGGAACTGGCAAAAGAAAGAACTGTTTAGGCCACATGACCTTCACCCACAGAAAGTAAATACAGAACTGGAGAGAGTTAGCAGATTAAGTGTTTGGGTTGTGAGCAGAGTGAAAGTGGAGAACTGATAAGTATTAGGTAGCAAGGAAGAGCCAGGAAGAAGGTCAAGTGAGAAGCGTGTGGGTCTGCATAGGTTGAGAAAGTACAGGAATATCTTTAATTTTTGTACTGCACACCCACAATTTAATAATATAGGCAGACTGCGCATAAAATTGTAAAAACACAATTTTATGGCACAATCATATTTCCTATTCTTTTCAGATATTCCTTAGGGAAACCTCATTTTTCATTTCAATGATAGGGCCAGCTGGGACTCTGACAAGGCAAGTAGGGAACTTAACCTCAGGTACAAAGTTTAAGGGTCTGCTAAAAAAAACTCAGAATGCGAAAAAGTACATATGTTGTTGTTGTTGTTAAGTGCACTTGTATAACTTTCATCGTTTCTCCCAGTTCATAGGGTTTCCAGAGGCAAGCTATTTCAGAAGTGAATGCCACTGCTGCAGATGTTGTATGTGCCGTCGAGTCGTTTGCGACTCATAGCGACCCTATGTACAACAGCCCTAAACCCTGCTCTATCCTGTGCCAATCCCACTGCCTCTGACACACCCATCCCAATTACCCCAGTTACTGAATCAATCCACCTCATAGAGGGTCTTCCCCTCCTGCCTTGTCCCTCTACTCTACGCAGCATGATGTCCCTCTCCAAAGACCTGTCTCTCCTTGCAACATGTCCAAAGTATGTCAGACGAAGCCCCAGAATCTTTGCCTCCAAGGAGTAGCCTGGTTTAACCCTCTCTAGGATGAATCTGTTTGTTTTCTTGGCAGTCCATGGTACATTCAATACTCTTCTCACAGATAGCATTTTTTCCCCAATCCCGAAGGTGGTTTTTTTTTTTTTTGCAAACTGGGATGAGGGAGAGGTGCTGTGCCTAGAATAAGGTGTTGGGCCGCTTGGTGGTGAACTGTGGCTTGTGCTGGCGACGCAGGACTCAGCAACATAGGAACTTGATCTTGGAGTCATGGAACTGCTTGACTGCAGGCCGGCGGCACTTGTTGGCTGCTATCCCCTCCACCTTCATGACCTGAATGGAGTGGGCCCGGTCACGACGCCAAGCACCCACGTCATGGTAGCAGTGGGTGACGGCGCCTGTGGTGGTCAGGTCCCTGTGCTCCCGGTACATGTTGTGGGTCCCACTGCGGGAGTCATAGTGCAATCAGATGCCAAAGTGCTTCGCGCTCAAGGGGGATTCGAAAACCTGCCCACCTTATACAGTCTCCCCAGAAGACTTCTTCAGCTTCTTCAGCTGTGACACAAAGTACCAGAAGGGTCGGGGGAGAAGATGCGCATGTGGTAAAGCAGTGGAGTCGGATACTTGGGGGTGAGCAGGCAGCGCGCCACCACCTTGTTCTCATGAAGTGTTCCCGAAGCCTTCACAGTGATCTCTACATATAGCATTTTAAAGCAATATTTTTTAAAAAATAAAGTAGTTTAAAAAGTTTTTGATGAAAATAAATGATCCAAATTTCAAATGTTGTTGTTGTTGACTACCGTAGAGTCAAGCACGACTCATAGCGATTCTATGAACAAAAGACATAATGTCTTTCCATAACTATTATCATTTCTTCAAGTTCATAGAGTTTCCAGAGGCATGTGGTTTAGGAAGTGGATGCCACTCCTGCTTCCAAACCTGTTTTACAACTTGGAGCTCCACCAAACACTGACCACGTTGGGAAACCATTCAAATAGAGACAAGGTTATCTATTTGTCTTGTTATGGCTCAGGAGGATACTCTTGTTGACATCTGAATAGTAAGTGTAAGGTTAAATGTCCACTTCCCATCGTCAGTTGGTCATTGTGTGGTGGCTTGTGTGTTGCTGTGTGCCATCAATATGTCAAATACCAACAAAGTCATGCATGGTGGACAGTTTTCAGTGGTGTTTCTAAACAATGATTGGTTAGAAAACAAAGATTGGCAATTTCCCCTGAAAATTAGCTGATGGGAACCATGCATAACTAAGTGTTGCCTAACATAATTCTGGAAGGTGAGTGTCTTAGGTTGAAACTCAACTCGGTGTTGTTGAGTTGGTCCTCATTGATAGTGACCATATAGGAAAAAGTAGAACTGCACCATAAGGTTTCTGAGGCTGCAAACCTTAGGAATTACCTGCCTCACCTTTTTCCATAAGAGTGGCTGGTGAGTTCTAACCACTGAGCTTGTGCTTAACAGCCAAACTCTTAACCTGGAAGACACTAGAAATACCAGGACCACAACATTAGATTAGGAGAATGGTTTGTTGTGTTATACACAGTGTTGTCATGAGTCAAAGTTGACTCAGCATTACCTAAGAACTATAACAAAATTTTAAAAGTATATATAATGAAGGATGGGAAATCTCCTCCTGTGAGATCAACTGCCTCGGAAAACCTGCTGGAGGGTCAGCTATGGGTCGGTTCTGACTCTACAGTCCACAGCAACATATATAATGAAGGACATGGATATGAACATATATTATGTTCTTGTTGTTATGTGCCATCGAGTCGTTTGTGACTCATAGCGACCCTCTGTACAAGAGCCCTAAATGCCGTTCTATCCTGTGCCAACCTCGCTGTCTCAAACACACTCATTCCCACCACTCCACTCATAGAATAGTTCCATCTCACTGAGGCTCTTCCTCTCCTGCACCGTCCCTCCACTTTCCCAAACATGATGTTCCTCTTCAAGGTCCAGTCCCTCCTTGCAACATGCCCAAATTATGTCAGACGAAGCTTCAGAATCCTTGACTCCAGGGAACTTTCTGGCTTCACCCTTTCCAGGGCAAACCTGTTTGTTCTCCTAGCAGTCCGTGGTATATTCAACACTCTTCAGTCTCTTCTCAGGCTGACTCCTAAAAGAGATTCTAAAGGAAGAAAACTTGGTGCTATAGTTGTACCAAAAGAAACAACAAAGTAACAGTTGTTCACTGGGATTGAAGGAGCTCTTCTCTACATGAAAATTTACTCTGTGGACAATGGGATCCAGGTCACAGATCAGTTACATCAGCTTCTGGTTGGAGCCCGGGAAGCAGTGAGTTCTCAAATATGAAATCTGCGTAAAAAGAGGACAAACTGTCACAGTCCCAGCAGCAAAGAGAATTAGAGTCTTTGGCCTTTACCATACGGCAGTAAACAACAGCTTAATAAATAAAGAAAACATTATTTCTAACTTACATTTGTCACACCATGGAGTTTCTTTGCTGTTGTTACATGTACATTATATATAGGCCTAATTGCATGCCTGTGTGAATGACAAGAAGCATTCTGGAATAGAGAGCTGCTATCCAGTGTGCAGTGGGACTAATGTTTATCCTAGGAGAGAGCAAAAGTACGATGACATTACCCACCTCTACACAGCTGTCAGTTTGCCATTCTGTGATGGCTTGTCTGTTCCTGTGAAGCTGGAAGCTATGCCACTGGTATTTTAAATTCCACCAGGGTTACCCATGGTGGACAGGTTTCAGCAGAGCTTAGAGACTTAAGACAGACTGAGAAGCAGATCTGACTATCCACTACTGAAGTAACAGGCCTTCAGAAGAACATTGCTGGGTATAGTGATGGAGGATGAACCCCTCAGATTGGAAGGCATCAGATAAAACTGATTTCCTTGATTTCTCCTCTATTGTTATTGTTTGTGTTAGGCACTGTTGAGTCGTGTATGACTCATAGTCATATGACTCATATGACTCTATGAACAAAATATCTGAACTCTGTCCTATCCTGTGCCATTCACACAATCTCTAACGTACTTGAGCCCATTGCTGCAGTCAGTGTCAATCTTCCTGGTTGAGGGTCTTCCTCACTTTGCCGGCTCTTCACCTTCCAAGCATGATGTCTGTATCCAAGGAATAACATAGCTCCTTCCAGTAACATGTCTAAAGCATATGAGATGGAACTTTATCATCTTTGTCTGCAAGAAGCACTCTGGCTACACCCTTTCAAAGACGTATCTGTTTGTTCTTTTGGCAATCCATGGGATATTAAGTACTCTTCTCCATCATCACAATTCAAAGGCATCAATTTTTCTTCTGTCATCCGTATTCACTGTCCCATTTTCAGCAGCTTAACAAGTGATTGAAAAGGCCATGGCCTGAGCGAGGCGCATCCTAGTCCTCAAACTGCCATTATTCCTCAATAATTTGAAGAGTTCCCTGACTGCAGACTTTCCCAGTGCAATGCTTTTCCTGATTTTCTGAATGCTGGCACCAAGGGTGTTGATTGTGAATCCAAATAAGATGAAATTGTTGACAGTTTTATTCTTTTCTCCTTCTCTCATGATGTTGCCTATAGGTCCCATGTTGAGAATTTTGTTTTCTTGACACTGAGATGAAATCCATATTGAAGTCTATATTCTTTGTTCTTCTGCAGCAAACACTTCAGGTCTTTCTCACCTTTGTCAGGAAAGGATATGAAAACCCTAGAAGGATGTGAATAGTTACAGTATTACAAGTAGAGGCAAGATTGGAAGTCAATCAAAATGAGGAAAAAACAGCTGCAAACATCCTTTAATAGAACATGGGATGTATACTGTATGAACGTTGGAAAAAGAAAAGTTGTAAAGATGAAATGGAATTCATGAATATTGACCTTGTAGGTATGAGTGAATCAAGATGAACTGGATTTGGCCACTTGAATCAGACATGATATTTCTCCTATATGAAGATCCAAAGGTGTCACGTACTAAAAGCAGCTGCCTTACTGGGTTTTTCTTTTTTCTATTGAGGAAACTTGCTGCCTGATTTACCAGAAGAAAATGTACCATAATATATTGTTTTTTCCCCAGGTGCTACTAGGCTACACTAAAACTGAGGGAGTTGAGAAAAGGTCTGGAAATCGTTGAAAATATTTATCAAGTCCTTTGTCATTATAGAGCCCTGTGTCATGGTGGCTTAGTCCATAGGAGTTGTGCTGCTAATGTGAAGACAGCATCTCTCAGGTGGTTCAAATCCAACAGTGATTCCTCAGGGAAAAGACGGCTATTGCCTTCTGTGTGATTTACAGTCTCTAACCACCCCCTCAGCCCCCCCCCTCCATGGAGGGTTGGCTATGAGTCATTTATGACTTGCAAACAATGATTTTGTGAGCGTGTCTTTATTGGAGTTGGTGGTCAGTACTCAACTGCTAACCAAAAGGTCAATGTTTCAAATCCACCCCCGACTGTGCGGAAAAATTACGGATGCCAATCAATAACTTTTTGTCTCTATCAATGTCTTTTTGATTAACCATTGATTTGGGGCTGATGGCCTCTTATTTAGATCAGTTGGGACCTGGAGAGCAGGCTCTTTTGATTAATGGTTGGTGGCTGGGAGCCTCTTATTTAAATCACCTGGAATCTAGATGGTGTGTATGTAAACAACTAGCAGCAAGGATTCAGCTGAGACTTCCAAGTGACCTTAATATCCACAGATGGGATATTACCCAGTGTGCTAGCAGTGATTCTTAGCCAGAACACCTCACCACCTTCCCAGGAACACATCCTGCCACATCTACATGGGCTTCAGCTGGACCTGGTAACATAGTATTTATATGCCTGATTTGCTATTGGAGATACAACACTAAATTGTCATGTTGTGGCATTTGGAGAACACATTGTATTAGTTAGTACAGCACTTGTACTTGCAGTTTGCTATACGAAGGTAACTTGTGGATGGCTGTGCTGCTGAAAGCTATGCCATCAGTGTGTCAAATGCTACAAGGGTCATCCATACTGGACAGGTTTTAGTAGAGTTCCCAGATTAAGACAGACTATGAAACAGGATTGGCCATACACTTCTTAAATAGCAGGCCTCTGAAAACCCTATGAGCAGTAGAGGAACATGGATAGTTGTAGTGTGAGAGTTCCTGCTGAAGATAATTAAAAAAAAATGGCTTGTTACCCTTTTCTTTTTACAATAATGGTCTTATGCAGTATTTGTTCTTATGAGAACTAGTAAAACATGTTTGGGAACTCCAGTGAGGGGGGAAGCAGAATAGAGATAGTAAGTAATAGTGAAACCATAGGGTTGCATAGATCGATAAGTGGAGGAAGGTGAGGAAATAAATATGAAGGATCTGGGAGAAGAGTCAGGATGATGTTGGGCAAGGTCCAATAGTGATTAATTTTATAAAAGATAATGCATGAGAATGAGTGTATGAAATACAATGTGAAGGAAGAATAGTGTAAAACATAATGTAAACTAACTTTGTAAGCAAACCAATAAAAAACAAAACAAAACAAAAAACCTTCTTAAGAAAAAGAAATCAAAGACACATTGCACCAGGGGGAAATTTTTTTAAAATTGCTACAACAGTACATAATAAGGAATGACCAGAAGTTCAAGCAGGACTCAGAAGAGCTTATGGAACCAGGGAGATAATTGCCAATGTCAGATAGATCCTGGCTGAAAGTAAAGAATACCAGAAGAATATCTGTGCTTTATTGATGATGCAAAGACATTTGACTGTGTGAATAATAACAAGGTAGGGGTAACATTAAGAAGAATGAGAATCTCAAAACACTTAATTGTGCTTATGTGAATTATATACCTAGACCAAGAGGCTATGTGTGAACAGAGCAAGGGAACAAACACTAAATGGTTTGTAATTAAGAAATGAATGTGTTAGGGTTATATACTTTCTCCATATCTATTCAATCTGTATGCTGAGCAAATTATTCAAGAACTAGAATCTATGCAGACAAATGTAGTATCAAGATTGGAAGAAGATTCATCAATAACCTATGTTATGCAAGTGACACAACCTTCCTTGCTGAAAGTGAGGAGGGCTTGAGGCCCTTGTTGAACAAGATCAGAGAATACAGCTTTCAATATGAATTGCATCACAACATCAAGAAAACAAATATTCTTACCACTGGACCTATAGTCAACATCATGATAGATGGATAAATGATCGAAGTTGTCAATGATTTCATATTTCTTAGATCCACAATCAACACCCTTGGTATCAGCAGTCAGGAGATCAGGAGACACTTTACATTGGGAAAGTCTGCAATCAGGGACCTCTTCAAATTGTTGAGAAGCAATGCTGTCATTTTGAAGACTAAGGTCCATCTGATTCAGGCCATGGTCTTTGTGATAATTTGCTATGCATCTGAAAGCTGGACATTGAATAAGGATAACAGAAGAAGAATTAAAACCTTTGAGCTGTGGTGATGGAGAAGAATAATGAACATTCCATGGACTGCCAAAAGAACAAACAAATATGTCTTGGAGAAAAGGTAGGCAGAGTAATCATTGGAGACAAAGATTATTCTTTATTGAGATTCATCTCACATACTTTAGACATGTTGTTAGGAGAGGCTATTACTTGGAGAGGGACGTCATGCTTGGAAAGGTGGAGGGTTGGTAAAAGAGAAAAGACTCTCTACCAGACGAATGAGGATGGCAAAGAATAGGAAAGGGTTCAGATCTGTAGTTCATAGGATTGCTATGGTTCATACTTTACTTGATGGGACCTAACAACAACAAAAACAACAACAACAGTATCAACAAAGATTTAAGGCCTTGGAAAGTCTATGGGGCAGTGTTACTCTGTTCTGCAGTGTTTCTGAATGAGAATCAACTCAACAGCACAGAGTTTGTTGTAGGTGATGGGTGTTTTTTTTTTTTAATTTTAGCTTTGATATGTGTTAAGCATATTACAGACATTATCTTAAATAATACTTCTAAGGGAGCGCTGGTGGCCTAGCAGTAAGAAACTGTCATGCTATCCTAAAGGCACATGGTTCAAATCCACCATCTGCTTTGTAGGAGGATGGGCAAGCTCCTCCCATGTGATTTACTATTCTTGAAAACCTGCTTAAGTGTCATCCATTGATCAGTTTTGACTCATTAGCACACAACAACAACACCACTTTATAAAATTTATAAAAACCTGAAACTATTCTATAGAAAGTAAATTTGAAGCTCAGAGATGGTAAGTCACCATTTAAAGTTAAGAGTGAATCAAGTCCAGTTAGTCACCCAAGTCACTTTTGTGTCTAACACTTGTACTCAGAAGCTTTGTACTGTTCTAGCTCCTAGATTTTCCTAAAATACCCAGTTCCTGGCTATCCTCTGAGTAGAAGAGCAGAAATGTGCCTCATAGGGTTTTTTTCAGCCATTTATGGAAGTAGATTGCAGGCCTTTTTTCCGAGATGCCTCTTGCATTGCCAATATTTTGGTTAGCAGCTAAGTGACTGAATAGCACCTTCCAGGTACTACCCTAAAGGGCCAAAGAATATTAATTTGAAAAGAAATGGAATTATCTAGTTCTGATGTCCTTCTGGATCTAACTCCACTCTGAATGCAACCTGCCTTTTTTGCCTTATCTATATGGGTTCCTGATTGCCATCAGCATCCTTTTTCTTTTTTTTTTTTAAATGGATTTATTTACAAAGTTAGAATACACTATTTTTCACACAAGAGCCTTCTTATTTCCTTCACCCACCCATCTATTGTGTAACCCTATAATTAACAATCCCCCTAACCCATCCTCACTGCTTCCACACTCCCCCCGCCCCTTGGATCCTTATACTCATTCTACAATAACGATTTTATACAGTATTTGTCCTTGTGGAACTGAGTTAGTTCACTCATCATAATGCTCTCTAGTCTCTCTCAAGTTAGGTAATAATTTACAAAATCATTGCTCCTGCCTGCTGGGTAGTATTCCATTGTATAAATGTACCACAACTTCTCAATCCATTCAGTTCTGATTGGACATCTGGGCTGTTTCCATGTTCTTGTGATGGTGAATCACATCAATATCCTTCTTATTTTATCATTTACAGCCATCTTAATGCACACAAGTCACTTGTACAGACAGTGTCAGGAACAGGAAGAGAGGAATTTGTCAGTGCCAATGTTTCTTTGAAGAAGGATGGTTTGTCTTCATGAGGTCTGGAAATAAAAGTAAATTTCAGTTTGCCACATTGTGCTGGGGATTGAGGACCTTATACTTCGTGGAGACTTTGAATGTCAGCCAACTTACTGTTAGGAGAGACCTATGCAGCCTTCAATATGGATTGAAGCTCAACATAAAAAAAATGAAGTTTCTCACCACTGGGCAAATTGTTAGCATCATGGTAGATGGATAAAATTGAGATTGTTAACAACTTCAAATTGCTTGACTCCACAAAAAATGCTGCTGGTCCCAGCAGCCAGGAATCAAATGTTGAATTGCATTGGGAAAATCTACTGTTGGAGACCTCTCAAGAGTACTGAAGAGTAATGAGACCAGTTTAGAGACTAAGGTTCACCTGTTTCAGACATTGGTCTTCACAATTATTTATTATGTGGCAGAGAGCTGAAAAATGACTAAGGCTGATAGAAGAAGAATCAATGCCTTTGAATTATGGTGCTAGAGAAGAATATGAATACACTGTGGACTGTCAAGAGAACAAACAAGACCATCCTGGAGAAGGTGAAACCATACTACTCCCTGAAAGCAAGGATTTTGAAGCTCCGTCTCACATATTTTGGGCATGTTTCCAGAGGGATCGATCCTTGGAGAGGGACATCATGCTTGGAAGGGTGGAGGAACAGTGAGGGAGAGGAAGACTCTGGATGAAATGGACTGGCACAGTGACTGGGGTAATGGGGGTAGGTATGTCAGAAACAATGAAATTGGCTCACAATAGTGCAGGTTTCAGACCTGTTGTACAGAGGGTCACTATGAGTTGGCGTTGACTCAGCAGCACATGGCAACAACATGCAGTTTAAAAATCTTTTTTCCCTGGATCTCTTTTAGATTTAAGGGGGAAAGGGCACACCAGCCATAAATGTAATGAACTACATTGTGGTTTGGACATGATTTTATATTTTAAATTTTCCCCACTTGATAATTGCCCCTAACATCTGGTTTGTATTGCCTTCTCAAAATATATAATTCAATTAGATTCAGTGTATTTATTGAGTGACTTCTATGTGCCTGTCAGGGGAAGCTTGCATGCTACTATGATGTCATGCAGGCTCCAGAGAGCTTCTAGATCAAGCTGCACAAGAGAAGAAAGGCTTGCCAATCTACTTCTGATAATCAGCTGATGAAAGCTATATGAATTACCACAATACAATTTGCAAGACAGCTCCTTAGCAAACACACACACACACACACACACACACACACACACACACAAATTCTAAAAATCCACATAGTTGGACTGAGATGTAACATCATGATAGATAGAAAAAAATGTTGAAGTTATCAAGAGTTTCATTTTAGATGAATGTTCAGAGACAGATGGCAAAAAGCATGTGCTATAGTCCTCATGAAGGAGCTCTTGTAGCATAGTTTGTAACTGAAGTAAGTGGATCAGATCCACCAGGTATTCAGAGGGAGAAAGACAGGCAGTGCCCTCCAGTAAATATCTATTGCTTTAGCAACCTGATGGAGGGTCATCATGACCAACTTTACAACAGTAAATTTTGCTTTTGGTTTGAATGGCCTTCATGTTAATCTGGAGGAAAATTGAAGAAAACTAGTAAATCAAAGTCATGCTAAGTATCTAGGAATTCATACCATTATTACCAACCAAGATAGTAAGTATGATGAATTATAATATTCCCTCTCTCACGGCCATTGAACTGATCTCTGACTCATCGGTACCCTCCATTGGATTTCTGAGGCGATGTATTGAAGCAGGAGAAGATTGTCTTATCTTTCTTTCATGGAGTTGCTGGTGGATTGGAACCTTGAGAGACACATAGCCTGAGGGTTGACAGCATAAATCACTACAGACTATGCAAACCAGGATTATTTATAAATTTTAAAAACCTCTCGATTTTATTACCATGGAGTCAGATCGGACTCATAGCTGACCCATTAGTAAGTATTTTGGAGGCTGTGAAGCACCCTTTATCATTCTCCAGTTAATATTGTGGAACTTGGAGCTCTTTGCTTAAACAACATGAGTGTAACTAAAAATAGGTGGACTGTCCCACGGCAACTAAAATGTGAACATTCCTAGACATTCTTCTTTTGGCTAACCTGGGAATACAAAGAGAATGCCCAGTTAGATTGTTGGCAAATGAGTCATTCTCCTCATTCTTGCCAATTTTCTTTTTAGCTGTCTTTAGTAACTAGAGGAAAAGTTAGAATTATGGTTTTGTAACTTATTCCTTAAATTTGAAAAAAAACCCCCACACTATGAAACCAACCCAACCTATAGCCATAACTGTAAATTTATATTGTAGTCCTGTACTGTCAAGTCAGAACTGACACATAGCTGACCCTCCTGCAGGTTTTCAGAGGCAGTAAATTATGCAGGAGGAGAGTGTCCGTCCTTCTCTGGTGGAGCAGTTGATGGCTTCAAACTGAATGCTTTTGGGATAACAGCACAGCTTCTTGCCACTAGACAACCAGCGCTCCCTTAAATTCATTTTAGTAAATTTATTAACCGATATAAATTTAAGGGAGCTCTGATGGAATGTAAGAACCATGAATGTAGGAAAATTAGATATTGTTGAGGAAGAAATGGAACGCATAAATATTGACATACTAGACATTGGTGAGATGAGATGGACTGGCATGAGGCATTTTGAATCGGATGATCATATTATATACTACTCTGGAGATGAAAAGGTTAGGAAAAATGGGAATGCTTTCACAGTTAGAAAAACCATTTCTAGATCGGTCTTGAAATACAATATTGTGAGTAACAGGATAATATCCATATGCATACAAGGAAGTCCAGTGAATACCACTATCATTTAGATATATGCACCAACAACTGGAGCCAAAGAAAGGGAAAGGAACTACCATCAGCTGATATGTTTGGAATCACAGAAGCCATGGAAGAAGCTTCATATATAAGTTATTAGATGGAGGGCTGGTCAAAGGGAGATAGATGTGAAGGGAGGGGGTAGAAGTGGATGGGTATCCTGGTGGATGGTGGAGCAGGGAAATAAGTGGGTAAAGATGCGTGTGAGAAAGGCAGGGACAACACTGACACTAAAGTTAA
>NW_006399821.1:15656098-15663818 GCF_000299155.1 Elephantulus edwardii
GAAACACCGCATGGTTCAAAATTGCGAAGGGCGTATGCCAGGGATGTGTCTTGTCTCCATGCCTTTTCAACCATTATGCAGAACAGATCATCTGGGAGGCTGGCTCTATGAGAATATATGTGGCATCAAGATTGGTGGAAGATCTGTCAACAATCTGTGTTATGCAGATGACACCACCCTGGTTGCTGAAACTGAGCAGGACCTGAAACGCTCACTGTAGAGGGTCAAGGACTGCAGCCTTCAATATGGATTGAGGCTCAATGTCAAGAACACAAAATTCTCACCAGTGGGCTAATTGGCAGCATCAGGTTGGATGGTGAAGATATTAAGATTGTTCACAGCTTTAGTCTGCTTGGCTCCACAAACAACACTCTTGGCACCAGTAGCCAGGAAATTAAAAGACGTATTGCCATGGGAAAGTCTGCTGTTAGGGACCTCTCTAAAGTACTGATGAGCAACAGTGTCTCTCTGCAGACTAAGGTGCGTCTGCTACAGGCCATGGTCTTTGCAATCACATGTTACGTGTCAGAGAGATGGACAATGACTAAGTAGGACAGAAGGAGAATTGATGCCTTTGAGCTTTGGTGTTGGAGAAGAGTACTGAGGGTACCATGAACTGCTAAGAAAACAAACCGATTCATCTTGGAGAAGGTTAAATCGGGCTGCTCCCTAGAGGCAAGGATTCTGAGGCTTTGTCTGACGTACTTTGGTCATGTTGTAAGGAGAGACTGGTCCTTGGAGAAGGACATCGTGCTTGGGAGGGTTGAGGACAGGCACAGGAGGGGAATGCCCTCTAGCAGAAGGATTGATTCGGTGACTGGGATAATCGAGATGAGTGTGTCGGAGACAATGAGATTGGCACAGGACAGAGTGGAGTTTAAAGCTGTTGTACATAGTGTCGCTATGAGTCTCAAGTTACTTGACGGCACATAACAACAACAACAACAAATTTATTAAATTCATATTGTTGTTGTTATGTGCTGTTGAGTCGCTTGCAACTTATAGCAAGCCTATGTTCAACATCTCTGAATTCTATCCTGAATCTACCTTATCATCTCTGACATACCTACTCCCATTACTCAGTCAATCCATCTCATTGAGGGTATATCTTGTGCTGTCCCTCCACCCTTCCAATCATGATGTACATCTCCAAGGTCTCCTGCCTTGCAACATATCCAAAGTATGTTAGACAAAGCTTCAGAATCCTCAGAGCTTTCAGCCTCTCTAGAATGAACATGTTTATTCTCTTAGCAGCCCATGGAATATTCAATACTTTTCTCAAATACCACCACTCAAAGGCATCAATTCTCTTTCTGTCATCCCTAGTCATTGTCCAGCATTTTTTTTTATTGTCCAGCCTTTTGATGCATAGCAAGTAAAGAACATGGTATGGGTCAGGGGCACCTTAGTCTCCAGGCTGACATCATTACTCTTTAGTACTCTGGAGAGGTCCCTGACAGCAGACTTCCTCAGTGCAATTTGTCTTTTGATTTTCTGGCTGCTGGTACCAAGAGTGCTGACTGTGGAGCCAAGCAAACTGAGTTGTTAACAATCTTAATATTTTCACCATCTATAATGATGCTGCCAATCAGCCCAGTGGTGAGAATCTTTTGTTTTCTTGGTGTTAAACTTCACTCCATGTTGACCTTCTGCAGCAAGTGCTTTAGGTCCTCCTCAGTTTCAGCAAGCAAGGTTGTGTCATCTGCATAACCCAGGTTGTTGATGAGTCTTCCTCTAATCCTTATGTCACATTTCTCCTTATAGAATCCTGCTTCCAAAATGATCTGTTCTGCATATAGATTGAAAAGGTATGGAGATAGGACACATCCCTGGTATACACCCTTCCCAATTTTAAACTATGCACTGTTTCCTTGTTCTGTTCTGATGACTGCCTCCCAGTCCAAGTATAGGTTTCACATAAGCACAATCAAGTGGTCTGACTCCCATTCTTCTCAGAGTTAGCCACAGTTTGTTGTGATCCATGCAGTCAAATGCCTTTGCATAATAAATGAAACAGATACACAGTCCTCTTTGGAACGAGGAGTGGCATCCATTTCCGTACTAGCTTGCCTCGGGAAACCCTATGAACATGGAGAGAGGAAGAAAGGCACTCAAGCGTCGAGGACTCTCCTTCATAGGGTCGCTATGAGTCGCCTGCGACTCGATTGCACTTAACAACAAAACAACAACAACACACTCCTCTAGTTTTAACCTGCTTTTAACCGAGATCCATCTAACGTTTGCTATAATATCCCTAGTATCATAGCCTCTTCTAAACCCAGCCTGCACATCTGGCAGTTTTCTGTTTATGGGCTGTTCTAGTAATTTTTGGATAATTTTCAGCAGACTCTTGCTTGTATGTGATAGTGATGATATTGTTTGATAATTTTCGCACTCTGTAGGGTCATCTTTCTTTGGAATGAATCTCTTCCAGTCAGTTGGCCAGGTGGTGTCCTCCAGATTTCTTGGCACAACTTGGTGAGCACATCCAGGAAGCATCTGGTTGTTGAAATATGTCAATTGGTATGCTGTCAAATCCTGGAGTCTTGTTTTTTGGTCAATTCCTTCAGAACAGCTTGAACTTCTTCCTTCATTACCACAGGCTCTTGCTCATATGTTGTTTCGTTAAATTCTTCTGTGCCAGCCAATTTTTTTTTTTGTACAGTGACAGTACTCCTTCCATCTTCTTTTTATGCTTTCTGGATCATTTAATAATTGCCGAAAGCATTCTTAAATATTGTAAATTAAACTGCATGGAAATTAAACTTAAGATATCTCTGCCAGAAAAGAATATAGAGTTTTATCTTTATTTTTACTTTTATTTGTTTAATTTTGTGATAGGAAGGCAGTGTGTAATTTCTTTTCCCCATCTACATAGCTGCACTGGATTGTGGGATCTCACATGTTTGGATTTCTTGTAAAAGGATATGAGTGTTAAAAATAAATTAGTCAGTTGCTATGACAATTAATTTAACTTTTGTGCGTCACTTTATGTTTTCATTGTAGACTAGGACAGGAGGAGGCTTGTTGGGAGTTCTTGTATGCACTGAGGAGTTTGGTTCAGTCTTTTTATTAATTTCCTGGGGCCACTATAAGAAATTGCAACCAACGGGCTGGCTTAAAACATCAGGAACGTCTTCTTTCAGAGTCATGCTTTCCTGAAAGGCTCCAGGGAAAGATACTATTTGTCTCTTTCACCTTTTAGTGACTGTCAGCATTCAATTTATCTCCACTTCACTCCAATTTCTGCCTCTGTGGGCATATTTTCTCTTCCTCATATATCTGTCCTAAATCTCCCTCTCCTTCCTCTTACAAGGACAAATGCTATTAGATTTAGGATCCAATTAGATAATTCAGGACCCCTCATTCAATTACATCTGTAAAGACCTATCTTCTAAATAAGAAGACCTATCTTCTAAATAAGATATGTTATATGTTTAGTGGATATGGGCATAACAGCCTTTGGGGGGCATCATTCAACCCACCACAGTGACAATCAAACCCTTTTTAGACTACAGGAACAAAAACAATTGCAGCAGCATCTAGTTCCATTAATATACTCAGAAATAAAGTAATACGTCTTATTACCACATAAGACACACCATGATTCGTTCCAGTCCATTCTATTGCTTGCCTTTGATTTTAAGTAAAACCCTGATTATTGACCCATTGAGTCAATATCACAACCTATTAATATTTTTTCACTGTTCTAGATTTCAAGTGAATCTAGGCTGCTTCAGAAGTCTCCAAATTCTCTTGGTTGGGGAACACTAGCTGAACTGAATTGTCTTTGAAGGACAGGTGGTGAGGTTAGGGACCTGATGGGAGTATTGTATTATTTGAAGATCTCTTAAGGGAGCTCTGGTGGCTTCGTGGTAAGAAAATGTGATGCCAACCTAAAGGTTCATGATTCTAATCCAGTAGTTACTCTCCTAGAGAAAGATAGGTTATCTCCTCCCATGTTATTTACTACCTCTGAAAACCCACTGGAGGGTCCGCTCTGAATCGGTTCTGACTCCTTGGTCCTCAACAACAGGAAGTTACACTGCTAACTCAAAAGCATTGCCTGTCTGGTTGTTTGAGTCCACCAGTGGCTCTGCTGGAGAAAGACTAGCAACCTCTTTCTGGGAGATTTAGAAGCTCAGAAACCCATTGGAGGATCAGCTGTGAACTGATTCTGACTCCACAACAATGAATTTGACTTTAATTCTATTAATTTTAATTCATCAATATTTACTGACATCTTCCCATGTGTCAAGCATCATGTTAGAAATGTTATGCTCCTTCTAGTTGGAATTGACTCAGTAGCTGACATTCAGCAGGTTTTCAGAGACTTTTTTTTTAAATTGTTATTAAATTTTATTAGTTTTAATGAACATTTACAGGGATTTTGGGTTTTCATTCCTTCATTGCTGCACCATTCTCTCTACCCTCCTCCCCAGTTTGTTCTTCTTCCCCCGCCATCCAAATGTCTGTTTTAATTGTCCAATTGCCACAGTGCTTGTCAAAGTCAGTTCTGATTAATCTCCTTTGTCAGTGTGTCCTTTGCCATTCCCTATCACTCCTCCCTGAGAGAGGCTTCACCCTGATTCATAAGGAAAAGGGGATGGCGTATTCTCTTAGCTACTTCCTGGAGAGGTGACTGCCCATTTTTCTTCCATAGAACAGCTGGTGGATTCAAACTGCATGCCTTTGAATTGGCAGCGCAACTCCTTACCAATCGGCTATCTATGGAACCACAAGATGAATTACAGAAACCTATCTCAAAGCAGTCTCTAATTGTCTCTGCTGTGTCATACACTTGTTTTAAGTACATATTATGACCCACCACTTTCTCTACTGAGACCAATAACTATAAAGATCCACTTATTAACTTTTCACATTTTCTTAAATACTAAAAATATAGTGTCCCACTGAAGCACTGAAATTCATGCCTTATGAATGGTTTTAAGAGGATTTAAGAGCGATTAGAGGAAGGCTATTTCAAATAAGATGCTAATCAGAATCTCTCATAATTGTGTGAACATTTTAAACATTTCGCAAAGAGACTATAGATGCAAAAGCAGTGGGGGGAAAATCCACTTCCATTTCAAGGAGGTGACGTAACGAGCTGAAATTCATGATTAAGAAAAATGGAATTGTATAAATTATAGCAGAAATGCCTGTCATCACGCGCATTAGCTGCTAAAATGCCTCCAGGGGCCTAGATTAGGAAAAGAAAATTACTTATCTGTAATTCTTATTCTCTTTAGGTAGCAATTATAATAGATATACACTCTTGGGTGTAAGCCATTGGTGTGAGAACCAGGAGTAGACTGGAAGTCAGCTAAAGAATGATAACCCCTGGGAAGATGTATCCTGGGACATCAAGGGCATCATGTATGTGGAATGTCATTGCCCTCAAATAGCATTTCTATCTGACCATTGAAAAGAACAGAATGTAGTCCCTTGGAAGAAAAGAATGACTGAGTGGTTCTATTATTATTATTATTACCATATATTAAACATATGAAAGTATAGCCCTGGGTAAAAATTGTAAATTGAGTCTACTCAATTGCTCTCTGCCTCTCTCTACCTACTTTGGGAATCCAATATCTACTTGTCATCCACTCCCACCCCCGCTTCCCCCACTATCATTAAGAAGGAAAGATTCACAGTAGGAAAACCTTTAGATGGGGAATGAGGAACCACATGCATGGTGCTGGTTTGGCCACCGTCTGCTCTAGGGTATTAGAAAAGTTGTATCACCTCTTTGGACTCCAATTTCTTCATGTACATGTAAACAAACACACTATTCACGCATGCCTCTGAACATACCTGCTGAAAGGTGAAAGCCCTCCTTCTCCCCTTTGAAGCCTTGTGGAGCCAGAGATTTTAGCGCCGTGATTCTAGATGCCGAAGACAGATTAGGCTCAAGATCTTGTCCACAAACATGGCAGTTTAGCTTGATTTATACTGTAAAAGTGAAAATAATCTGAAGCACTAGCTAGCAGACAAAGAAGTGTTCAGGGAGGTCATGTATATTTAACAAGAAACTCTGAGATTATACAGCGTGGGGTGGCTACTATGTGCAGAGAAAGCTAGGTCATGGACACATTTGACATCACCTGGGTTGGAGACATTTCACATGGAGCTGCTGGTTTGGCAAAGACTTTCAGAGGCTGCACTCTTCTATAGGCACCAGGACTACATTAGCACAGATAAATAATCCTTTGTTCCAGGTGATTTCAGTGTGTCAAAGAGCCAGGGCTATTCCCTAAATTGACTGCATCATTGTTAAGGAGCAACTTACACACATGAATGTATTTTCCCACTTTTTTATTGTGATTTGAGTGAACATTTACAAAGCATATTTGTTTTCTATTCAACATGGGAGTGCTTCTTTTATCTTTTGTTACATATCAACAATCGCACTGGCACCAAGTCAATTCCAATTCTTAGCAACCCTAGAAAAGAAAAAAAAATCAAACCCAGTTTCTGTATTGTCAGTTTCAGCTTGTGACAACCCTGAATTTGGTTTCTGAGGCTTCAATTTTTCACTAGAGGATACTGTCCATCTTTCTCTCATGGAGCACCTGGTAGTTTCTAACAGCCCACCTTTTGGTTAACAGCCTAACATTTAATGATGTATTTCTTTAAGCACAGACACAGAAACAAAATATATTTTTTCTCTCCTCTGGTCTTCATTTCCGTTCTTTTTTACCTTCTCCCCTTCTTCGTTGAGGTTATTCCAAGCCAAATAGAAAGAACGAGACCTTGCCTTGGTGCTACAAGACTTCAAAGGGAAGAATAAAAGGGCTGTCACCTTTGAGCAGGTATGTTCAGAAGTTTGCATGGATAGTGTGTGTGCATGAGACCATATCATGTACTCTGGGTTGATTTTTTTTTCTTTTTAGTGTGATTTAATGAAAGTTTACAAAATTAATTGGTTTTCCATTCAACAGTTACTCATGCACATTTTGGTTGATGTAATGCTCATAACACAACTGTATTCTTCCCACTTCTTCCCTGTGATCCTCATTTTCATTCTTCTGTCCTGCCCTTGCTCATCTTCTGAGATTTATCTCCGGGCAAATGCTGCTCCTTTGATCTTATGTGGTTGTAGTCAGAAGTCTTGCCTAGACACATTTCTATTGGAAATTTTACCTATCTAATTCTTTTATTTGGTTTACCCTATAGAACCATCCCAGAATAAAGAGATGGCTCCATCAGATTATCTAGGGTTCTTTGTATTATGACTTGTATTGGCTCTTTGTATTGTGACATTCACACCTAAGAACTCACTTTCTGGAGGCCATGGAAGTGATCTTATCACTCAGAAAGACACCTGGGATTTTCTTCTTTCCTTTTCTTTATCATTCAGTTAAGTACCAAACTGCTAAAATATAATAAGACAGCAAACAACCACACACTATACTTGCCTTCAATAATTTTGCTTCTTTTTTTTTTAATTGGGAAAAACATATTGGGGGTACAAGGAGGTGAGGGTTGGGGCAGAAGGGTGAGAATAGGCCAGGATGCAGTTGCAGAGCTGCACAGTTTGGTTGGTGGGGGAAGGAGGTGAAGGAAATGATGAGGGTCCAGTGGGGACCAGATGCTACAGAGGAATGACAAGCATTTTCCAATAGTAATTAAGCCAACTGTCTTATTGATTTGGGAATTGTATGCTGACTCTCTGGCTTCTTCATGCTGAACAGGGGCGTAGATATAAAGGGGGGAA
>NW_006399821.1:15664238-15688043 GCF_000299155.1 Elephantulus edwardii
CAGCTGTCCACACCACAGCAGTGGGCAACGAGCTTAAAGCCCCTGATGGCTCTGGGCGCTGACTCTCACCAGTGGCTATGGATGAAGTCACAGGCGATTTTCAGCCAGCATCAGAATAATTTTGCTTCTAATGAGATGGTTGTTATTGTTGTTAGGTGCTGTTGAGTCGAGTACAACTCATAGAGACCCTATGAACAACAAATCTGAACCTTGTCCTGTCCTGCGCCATCCTCATTCCTCCTGACACATTAGAGCCATTGCAGCGGTTATATGTCAATCCAAATGCTCGAGCATCTCCTTCTCCTTTGCTGACACTCTGCATTTCTAAACATAATTTTTTTTTCCAAGGAATAATGTGTTTTAGCAACATGTCCAGACTATGTGGATTAAGCTTCATCATGTTTGCTCCCAAGGAGCACTCTGGTTGCACTTTATCCAAGACATCTGTCTGTTCTTTTCGCAGTCCATGGGACCGTCAGTACTCTAATCCAATACCACAACTCAAATGCATTAATTTGTTTTCTGTCATTCTTAGTCATTGTCCAGCTCTCAGATGAATAACAAGTGACTGAAAAGACCATGGCTTGAATCAGCCATACCTTCATCCTCAAACTGACATCATTGCTTCTCAATAATTTTGTTAGGTTCCTGACTACAGACATTTCCAGTGCAATACATTTTCTAATCTCTTGACTTCTGCAACAGAAGGTGTTGATTGTGGATGCAGGCAAGATGAAATCATTGACAACTTCAATCTTTTCTCTATTTATTACATTGTCTACTGGTTCAGTGGTAAAAATTTTTGTTTCCTTGACATTGAGATACAATCCATATTGAAGACTATAGTCTTTGAACTTCTGCAGCAGTACTTCAAGCCCGCCTACTTTTAGGAAGCAAGGCTGTGTCATCTGCATAATGTAAGTTATTGATGAGTCTTCCAGTAATCCTGATGCCATATCCCTTGTAACAGAGACCAGCTTCTCCAATAATCTTCCCAGCACATAGATTAAACAGGTATAGAGAAGTGTCTAAATCAGAGCTTCCAAGATTTTTTTTTTCTTTATTATTATTTTGTGTGCGTGTACCGTCAAATCAGATCTGACTGGTACAGGAGGATATTGCGCCTCCTTCTCCGGCAGAGCATCTGGTGGATTCGAACCGTGTTCTTCTGGATTGCAGTGCAGCTTCTTGCCACTAGGCCACCAGAGCTCCCCTAGAGCTTCCAAGATTTTGAGTAGACAAAAACACAAAGTTTTCAAGTTGTCATTGTCTGCTGCTACTGCTGGCTCATCACTCTTTCCAATTCTTATATTGTAACGATATGCAATTAAAACATGATCTCATTCAGAGAGTGGGACCATCCATCATTTTGAAAGGTTTCAAAACAATTGTTAAACAATAATCAGATATTTGAAATCATCTCCAGGATGTAACTATTTGGAATGATGACTCTTGAAACTCATACTCTAACATTAAAGTCACAGGAGGCAGAGAAAAGAGAAAGAGGGATACGGAGAAGAGATATTTAGCCACATCCAAAATAGATATTAGACTGCTATAGTTGCATTTTTAAAAATTACCCTCATTTAAAATGTCCTGGAAATAGCATTTTGAAAGCTCCAATACCATGTTTATTCATGTCTTATTAGAAAAGGTCTATAGTCCACTCATTGTCCCCTCTTCACCCTAGGAGCATGGTGGGAGGGACAGAAATATCCCCAGGAATTACAGAAGAGGACTCAGTTTAGTTTGAAAGTGTGACCATATCAAATAACACAATGGTGAATGACTGTATTATTACATATTTACAAAATCACATAACTGCCAAGCCATTGAGACTCATGGCCAGCCAAACTGACAGATAATCTTAGCTATCACAGTCAGTGTTACTCTTGACTGAGCACCTCAGTGTGCACTCTTGTCAAATGTGTACTGTTTATGCATAAAATAATTGAAGATTAAGTCTTTTTTTACTATTAACATAAATTTAAAATGTTGGATAATGAAATAGTTGATAAGTAAGTATATTTCAAATGTAAGGAGACTCATCAAGGTATACATCAGTGGATCATCTAAATTATCACAGTTGATAAGAAAAGCCTGGAGATCTACGTTTGATAATTTGTTGTTAAGTGCTGTCGAGTCAATACAAATCTTTTAAATTTTTTAAAATTTTCTACTAGTTTATTTACAAAATTCAAATACAAATTCGAACAAATCTTTCAATTTCCCTCACACCCCCATTCATCAAATTGTACACCCCAGTGATTAAGACCCCACAACCACTGACATCCACATACCTCTGCTTCCAGCCTCTTCTATCCCTCTTTGATCCTATACTCATTGTACAATAATGGTTTTATATAGTATTTGTCCTTGTGGGACTGACTTAGTTCACTCAGCATAATGCTCTCCAGTCTCTCCAAGGTTAGGTAATAATTTAAAGAATTATTACTCCTACAGGATGCATAGTATTCCATTGTATGAATGTACCATAATTTCTCAATCCATTCATTTGTGGTTGGATGTTTGAGCTGTTTCCATGTTCTTGTGATGGAAAACAATGCTGCTATGAACATGGGTGTACCAATCTCAATTTGTGCCTCAGTTCTCATATTTTCAGGGTATATTCCAAGTTGTGGAATAGCTGGGTCATATGGTATTTCTATGTTCAGCTTTTTTGAGAAAGCACCAAGCTGCCTTCCAGAATGGTTGTTTGCACCATTTTACAATCCTACCAAAAAGGTATAAGAGTTCTTTTCTTGCCACATCTTCCCCAATATTTATTATTTGCTCCCCTGTTAAACTTTGCCACTGTTACTGGAATGAAATGGTACCTCATTGTGGTTTTGATTTGCATCTCTCTTATTGGCAGTGATTTGGAGCATTTTTTCATGTGTCTGTTTGCCATTCTAATATCTTCCTCTTTGAAAATTCTTTCCATGTCTTTTGCCCATTTTGTAATTGGGTTATCAATTTTTTTTGTGTGTGTGTGTGGAGGCTCAGCAGTATTCTGTAAACTTTTGTTATAAGACTCTTGTCTGAGATGGTATTGCTAAATGTTTGTTCCCAGTCTGTAGGTTTTCTTTTCACCCTGTTAGAAAAAGTTTTTGAAGTGCACAGGGATTTAATCTTTAGAAAGTCCTTTGTATCAATTTAATCCTCTTTACATTGTGCATTTCTGGTTGTATTTGACAGTCTCTTTATACCTTGGACTAGCACTTTTATAGTTGATCCCAGTTGGTTTCTTTTTTAACATTATGGCTTTGGGCTTCACTCCCAGGTCTCTGATCTACCTTGAGTTGATTTTTGTGTATAGTGTAAGATAATGGATCTTGCTTCAGCTTTCTGTAGATGGTAGTCCAATTTTGCTAGCACTTTTGTTAAAGAGGATGTAATTTCCCCATTTGATAGCTTTGATTTCCTTGTCAAATATCAGCTAACCATAGATAGCTGGGTCTATTTCTAGGTTCTCAATTCTGTTCAATTGGTTTTATGTGTCTGTCATCAGTACCATGCTCTTTTGGATACTACTGATATGTGGTAGGTTTTGAGGTCAGGGAGTGCTATGCCTCCAACCTCATTTTTGTTCCTCAGAAATGTTTTGCTTATTAAGGGTCTCTTGTCTGTCCAAATAGATTTTATAATTTGCCTTTTAATCTTGAAAAATGAATTTCATATCTGGATTGGGATTGCATGGAACATAGAGATTGCTTTTGGTAGGATTGTCATTTTCGCCATATTGAGTCTTCCTATCCATGAACAGGGCACAGTTTTCCATTTCTTTAGGTCTTTTATTATGTCTTGTAGAAATGATCTGTAGTTTTCTTTATACAGGTCTTTTGTGTCTCTAGTTAGGTCCACTCCCAAGTATCTTAATTTGTGGTTGGCTATTGTAAATGGTATTGCTTTCTTGATTTCCTTCTCTGAGTTCTCTTTGTTACTATAGAGGAATCCTATTGATTCTTGGATATTGATTTTGTATCTACTATATATTTTATATCCATTCTACTAAATTGGCCTATTCAATGAAAACCTTAAACATCACAACAGAGCAGTGCTTGACTAGTTTGCTTCTTACTGGTAATCAGGAAAGGTCAATTTCTGGAGAAAGACATCACAATTAGTGAAGTAGAGGAACAATGAGCACAAGAAAGACCCTCACTTAGATGGATGGGACAATAACTGCAAAGATGAATTTGGGCATGCTGGCAGTTGGGAGGGCAACACAGGATGGGACAATATTTTGTTCTGTTCTTAAGATTACTGTGAGTCTGAGTCAATGTGACACCAACTAACAAAAACAACATGGAGCAGATGAATTCTGAGTTTGAGTCCACCTTTGACCATTGCTACTTTCTTGGGGAAAAAACAGTGATTACATTGGAAACCTAGAGATGCCACTCTGCATTTTCCCACTGTGTAAAGAAAATTGCTCTTGTGTTTGCTGTTCAGGTTGCAGGTAAATGGATGCCAGAGAGATCTGTCAGAGTGTTCTGTGGTCACACACCTTTAAAGCCCCTATATCTTTCTACATTATTGAGCTAATTCTGAGGACAACAGCTTCACACAAGCAGTTGAGAAAAGGGCAACAGGAGGCACCTTAATTGCTCAGAATCTGATGTTGAACAGCTTTTTGGAACCCTCCATCAGACTTTCTTCAATTATTTCCTAGTAGAGGGCTTCTCTTCTTTTATTTAACACACTTGTAATTCCTTCCCCCCCTACTACTCCTCTCCTTCCCTACTCCCTTTTCTGTCCTTTCCTCAACTGTCTAAATCATTTTTTACTCTGTGTTTTGACGCTACCACCACACATAAAACCAGCCAGGCAGCAGGACTATCAGGAGAGAGGAGGGGTCACAGAAGCTGCCCTTTAAGAGGGCCTCTGGGCTCTCTGAAGTCAAATGCACAATATTTTCATGCTCTGACTTCCCTTTGCTTTAATCCTCACCTCAGGCAATGGTTTTGTTTTTACTGCTGCTCAGCTCGCTGGAATGCACAGCTCCTTGGGAGGCTGACTAGATGAGAGGTTCACCTCTGCCCGACTGTATCTGGTAGCATTTCTTCCCTTGGAGAGGGAAGCTAGGTGAGAGGGTAGAAGGATAGTGTCTAAACAATGGATATCTATAACACCAACACTGAACATGCCTTGATTGCCAAAGTAGGCGACTCTATTGTCTAAATAGGAATGGATTTTCCTAAAAATTCAGCTTCCAATTTAGGAAGTGTTGATTGAAAATAACAAGACTTTTAAGATGTAGGCTACTTAAGGGCAAAAATTACTATCCGGTGTCTTGGGTGACTAGATGCTGGAAGCAATTCAGAACTTTAAGAACAAGGGCTATTGACTCCTGATCTTTGATGTCTGGATAAAAATGGCAATCCTAATGACAGAAAGAAATGAACATGCACCAACATCTTTTGAGTCAGAAGTTTTACCTCCTGGTCTTATTCAAGCCATACAATGACCCTCTGAGTAGATATTATTGTTCTAAGGTCACAGATGCCAATATGGAGGAGAATCAGGGATTTTAGAGGCAGATCAGATAGCATGGAAAAAGCAGAATCAGGTTGATGATGTTGTTGTTATGTGCCATCGAGTCACCTGCGACTCATAGCAACCCTATGTACAACAGCCCGAAACCCTGCTCTATCCTTTGCCAATTTTATTGTCTCCAACACATCTATCCCTATTACCTCAGTGACTGAGTCAATTCACCTCATAGAGGGTCTTCCTCTCCTGTGCTGTCTCTCCACCTTCCCAAGCATGACATCCCTCTCCAAGGACTGATTTTGCCTTGCAACATGTCCAAAGTATGTCAGATGAAGCCTCCAAGGAATAGTCTGGCTTCACCCTCCCCAAGACGAACTTGTTTGTTCTCCTAGCAGTCCATGGTGCATCAATACTCTTCTCCAGCACCACAGCTCAAAGGCATCAACTCTTTTTCTATCATGTCTAATCAGTGTCCAGCTCTCTGATGCATAGCAAGTAATTGCAAAGACCATGGCCTATATAAGGCGACCCTTAGTCTCCAGACTGACATCGTTGCTTTTCAGTACTTCGGAGAGGTCTCTGACTTTCCCAATGCAATTTGTCTTTTTTTTTTCCAATTTGTCTTTTAATCCTGGCTGCTAGTATCAAGAGTGTTGATTTTAGAGCCAAGCAAACATCACCTAACCATCCAATAGAAGAAGCAAAAGAGCTGGTATCTTAAAGACTTTGGGAAAGTAAATAAATTTGGTTTTTATGTGTGCCAATTTTATAAACTATAATCTATTATCTTTTAGACATACCATAATGAAAATGATACACCGAAGTACTCTAAAGCAACAGTGTCAGTCTAGAGACTAAGGGGCACCTGATCCAGGCCATACTCTGCAATTATCTGCTATGCATCAGACAACTGGATAATGACTAAGACTGACAAAAGATGAATCAATGCCTTTGGGTTTTGGTGCTGGAGAAGAGTTTCGAACATACCATGGATCACCAGGAAAACAAATAAGTCTGTCTTTGAGAGGGTAAAACCAAGTTTCTCCTTGGAGGCTAGAATTTTGAAGCTCCATCTCACATACTTTGTCCACATGGCCAGGATGGACTGGTCCTTATTGAATGACATTATGCCTGGAAGGGTGGAAGGACATTGCAGGAGAGGAAGACCCCGGATGAGATAGATTGATACAGTGGCTGGGGCAATGAGGGTAGGTGTATTGGAATCAGTGAGACTGGCTTAGGACATAGCAGGGTTTAGAGCTATAATGTTGTACATAAGGTAACTATGAGTTGCAGGTGACTTGATGGCACATAACAACAACAATGAAATTGACATCTGGAAAGAAAGAATTTTTATAGAAAACTGAGTACCTACTCTTATAGCTATCAACTCTTTCTTCCTTTCTTTGCCTCTTCCTGTTTTTCTCTGTGTTTTTGCTTCCAATTGAGGTAAGAATGGGATCTATAATACCAAAGTCCTTGCCTTTGATGAGTGTCAGCAAATTGTTAAACTGTCTTGATAGAAGATTGTTCATGGTTCTGCAGACATTAGTGGAGCGAGGAAGTGATTGTGATTTGAGAGGCTAGGAGAACTACCTCAACTGGGTGGATAGCATAGTGACTGCAGCAATGGGTTTAAGTGTGTCAGAGATTGTGAAGTTGGCACAGGATAGGACAAGGTTCAAATCTGTTGTTTGTACATAGGGTCACTATGAGTTGTACTTGACTTGACAGCACCTATCAACAATAAAAGATAGAGAGGAATTAACATTCTATCTGGACCTTAAACATAGAGTAAATGTTTACTGAGGCTTGAGAAAAAAGTCTTCCAGAAGTTAGGCCACTTTATATCTGATATGTAAACAGACTCAAGGATGACTGAATTTAGAGAATTGCATGAGAGCTGTGGTGATGGCCCTAGCATTCTTTCTTCTACTTAGGAAAGACTTGAAAATATTTCTAGTGAAAAAATAGGATTTGATCCAAGTCCTGGAGCTCAGGTAAAATTGTGAATCGAATAACGCTGTTGAACTGGCGCTTTGCAATCCATACTCTCATTCTCCATCCTGGCCCATATACTCTGAGGACTGTATAGAAAATAGTTGTAGACTTGTCTGTGGTGGGGCTGCCTTCGTTGATGTCTGTGAAGATCCACTCTAACACAGAACTCTGGGAAAATTCTAAAGAAATCTGGAGTCAAGAATACATCACAATAAACTGAATATCCTTGGAGAAATACTCAGAGTTACTAGGATGGAAACAAGAATCAGCTCTGGATTTGTGGCTGTCATCAAGAGCAGATTATGTTTGGTAACCATGTAGGCATGTGGAACAAAGAAGGTGGAGGAGGTCAGTGCAGAAGAGAAAAGAGCGAGGTCTAGTAGAGTTGTCTGGGGTGGGGGTCCTGAACACCAGCACAAGGTGCTGCACCTCCTGGAGAAAGGGCTACCTTTTTAAGGCTCAAGATATTGTTAAGAATGGAGTCTTTAGGTGGTGCAAATCGTTAACACAAAAGGCTGCTAATGGAAAAGTTGGCTGTTTGTGTTTACCCAGAAGCACCTTGGAAGATAGACCTGGGAATCTACTATGGAAAAATCCATTATTGAAAACCTTATGGAGTACAGTCTGTTCAGACTTACAAGGAATCAATGTCAACCCTACAGCAACTCTTGGGTTTTTTTGTTTTTGTTTTTCATGTTGTTTTTTTTTTTTTAAATTTAAACTGCTGTAACAACTCTGGGAATGGCTTCTATGGGGAGCTACTTAGATATTGCTTTTGATAGACAGTTGTTTGGACTCCAGCCCAATAAATGCCTGATTTCTTTCAGATGGAAACCAGGAACTGCATGTGACTAGCAGAAAAGTAATTTTCCTTTTTCTCTGATGCCCTTCTTGCCAATTCTGAGAGGCTAGCTATAAAGGGAAATCTTTAAAAAAACTATTATCAGGTCTCCTACTCGGGTAGTTGGATAAAATAGTAAAAATATTTTTATAACAACTATAAATGGTTTTACAATATACTTACTGTTTATGAGGATTGCTGATGTGCTGGTGAGCATTGATGGCTGTGACAGGCAGACGGCAGAATGGCCAGTGTTTCTTCCTGGGGTTTGCTAAAATGTGTTAATCCTACTCACAAAGCCAAGTATAAAATTTTAGTGTCTTCTGAAACTGTCACCTCATTTTTTTTATGCTCCTTGTCTCAAGCTCTCTGGAAACCAATGGAATCTGACACAGCTAAACTTTGCTTCTGTGAACTGTGCCTATGAGGTCGTATTCGCTCTGCTGACAGGGAAAGAGAGAAGAAAATTAAACTACAAATACTACTTTTAAAGTAATTAGGATAAAACTCTCTCACTAAAGTTTTCATTTAAATAAAAGTTTATTTTTAAGTTCAAAGGTGTCTTGTTGGATAGAAAAATTTAATCACTGGAGAAAAGAGTCCTGGAGGATAAGGCTATCTGGTTTTTTAAAAGGCAGAAGATAAGATATAATGAAATAGAATATAACATTAATCCCTCGTGCGGGATCAGGGAGTGAGTTTAAATTACTTGCATTCTCCTTAATAGCTTATAGCAAATAACATAGTGTAATGGCCTTAATGATATACATTCTTGTGAATTAACAGTGTGATAGAAAATTATAAAGACATTCTCATTAAAGCAGTACCCACGACTAATATTGAGACAATTATAATTCAGCAGACTTTTTTTTTTTTTAAAAAAAAGAAAAACCAACACAAACTGTGACAAACAACTCTGTTTTTTCCCCCTAGGATTTTGCTTTCCACTTCTCTTCTATATAAGAAAGATTTGAGTGCATCAATTTCCCTTCTGTCTGCCTTTTCCATTGTCCAGGCTTACATTCATATGAGGTTATTGAAAAGCTATTGCTGGATAGAAAGCTCCCATAACACTATACAATCAATCTTAGAAGAAACTTAAGCAAAATATTTCTTAGACTTGAGCACAGTGAGACTTTGGCTTGCTTACTTTGGACACATCATCAAGAAAGGCCAATTGACTGAAAAGAAAATCATGTTAGGTAAATTAGAAGGTTAGTAGAAGCAAGAAAATGCCTCAATGAGAGAGATTGATATCATGGCTAGAATAGAGGTATTGAACACACTAATAATCATATTGTTGAGTACCACTGAGTCCGAGCCAACCCAGAGTTGATCCTCCAGCAGTTTTCAGAGACATGGGAGGAGACCATCCACCCTCCTCTCATGGAGCAGACAGGGGATTCAAACAGCCTGCCTTCGGGATTGCAGCACAGTTTCTTACAGTAGACTAGACCAAGACATACCTTTTCCTGTTGATCCTGAAATCATCATGGGTTGGACCCAACTTGACAGCAACTGACAGTAATTACATACTAAGGACAGTACATATGCTGAGTGATAAAATTACAAAGTGATAAAATTACAAAACTGAAAGTGAAAATCCAATTCCTTATTCTAATTGAGAGGTAGACTATTCCTGAGAAGTCACAGTTTAGGATACTATCAGACAGAGATAGTAAGAAGAGAAAAGTGGGTGAGAATTTGGCCCACTTTGTGGTTGTTAGGTGCCACTGAGTTAGCTGACCATAAATCAGAGACAGCATGAACGACAGACTCATCCCGTTCTTGCTCTGTTCTATTGCTGTCCTTGTGCCTGCATCTCTGCCAGGCTCCAACTCATTGTTGCAATCACTGTGTCAAACATCTCCCTGAGAGCCTTTCTCCTTTTCATTGATCCTTGTCTTTTCCAAGTATGATGTCTTTTACCAAGAATTTACATCTCCTGACAGCATACACAAAGTATGTGAGATGTAGTGCCACAGTTCTAATCTCTAAGGAGTATTCTGGTTACTCTGAGACAGATTTTTTTTTCTTTTGGCAATCCATGGATTTTCATTACTCTTCACCAACACCACAATTTAAATACATCAGTTCTTTAATCTTCCCTGTTTAGACCCAAAAGGGACAAGGAATTTACTTTTACTCATTTTGCATTATGAGTCACTCTTTTTTTTTTAAAAGAAACTAACCTTTCATTTGAAAGGTTTCCATTAAATCTTAAATTGTTGCTTTCATTATGTGCCCTCAATTCAAATATGAGTCACAGCTACCCTACAAAGAACAGAACTTAACCTTGTGCTATCCTGTTCCATCCTCACAATATGCCACATGCTCAACCCAATTGGAACAGTCACTGTATTAATTCATCTTGTTGAATATTTTTCTTTCTTTCTCTGACTCTCCACCTTCCATAGTATAATGCATTTTCCCAAGAACTGGTCCAAAGCATGTGGAATGACCTTTTACTATCCTTGCCTCTGAGGAGCACCCTGGTTGCACTTCATCCAGGACAGATTTGTTTATCCTTTTGGCAGTCTCCATAGCCAAGGCCACAATTCAAAGGCAAAGATTCTTCTTTGGTCTTCCTTATTCAATGTCCAACTTTCAGATCCTTAAGAAGCAACTGAAAATACTCTGACTTCATTCAGATGCATCTTAATCTATAAAATGGCATCATTGGTCTTTAGCACTTTGGAGAGGTCTTTGACAGCAGGTTTTCCTTATGAAACATGCTTTTCTCTTTCTAGACTGCTACTAGAATGGGTGTTGAATGTGAACCCAAGTGTAACTGGAGCAAAATAGCATGGACTGGCTGAGTTCAACTTCTACTAACTGCACAAGGGGGAACTGCCCCATCAACAGCAACCACCATACATGACCTCCCATGATCCTGCACCTACTTCTTGTTGTAGTTGATTGTCATTGAGTTCAGCATGATTCATAGCAACTTTATGAACAAAAGACCTAAAGCCTTTCTATAACTATCATTGTTTCTCAAAGTTCTTAGATTTTCCATAGGCATGTTGTTTAGGACTGGATGCTATTCCTGCTTCCAAACCTGTCTGAAACTGGGAGCTCCACTGAACATTGTCTACCATGAGTAACCATATGGCAGTGACACAAGGTTCAGCATCACAGCAACCCCAGGTTACTTCAATAATGCAAATTGACAGAAGACTGTTGTACCAAATAGAAGAATGTTCCTCCAAAATATAAGAACTAACTTAAATGTAAAGACCTTCCACAAGGTCTTGTTGACTCTAAACAAGAGGCTTAAATAAAAACCAACCCATATAATATTTTGTTATGTGCTGTCAAGTTACCTGCAACCCATAGTAATCCTATATACAGCAACTCTGAATCTTCTCTATCCTGAGCCAGTCTCACTAATTCTGACACACCAGCCCCCATTGCCCCATTACTGTATCAGTCCATCTCATCTGAGATCTTTCTCTCCTTCAATGTCCTTCCACTCTTCCAAGCATGGTGTCCTTCTCCAAAGATAGATCTCTCCTGGTCATGTGTCCAAAATATGTGAGACAGAGCTTCAAAATCCTAGTCTCCAAGGAGAGACTTGGTTTCACTCTCTCCAAGACAGACCTATTTGTTTTCTTGACGGTCCATGATATGTTCAAGACTCTTCTCCAGCACCACAACTTGAAGGCATCAATTCATCTTTTGTAATCCTTAGTTATTGTCCACCTACTAAGTTGCACCTACTTACTGGGTCTGAAATCTATTACAGTGATCAGACAAGTTTTACAAAACCATACTAAAAGTTGAGGGGTTTGTTGGAGAAGTTAACAGGGAAATAAAAAGTTTATCAGGTTAATAGCAAGATACAATTCCTCAGTCCAAAAAAGCTTCTAAGTTAACAGCAGGACAAAATCTCTGATGCAGCAATGTCTGGCCCTGAAGGACACACACTGCATTCTCTGCTTCCTTTTATTATCCTGTTGTTGACATTCCCAATCTCTGCAGCTGAATTTTTCAGTTAAATGACGAGACTAGCCAATTCCTAGCTAGAAATTTTATCTTCAGAACATTTATCATGGAATGTTATCTGTTGTTGCTGTTGGGTACCCTCAAGCAGAGTATGATTCATAGCAAGTCTATGAACAACAGACCTGAAACCTGCCCTATCCTGTGCCATCTACATCATCTCTGAGACTCTGGATCACATTGCTATAGACACTGTGCCAATTTGTCTCATTAAGGATCTTACTCTCTTTTGCCAGCGTCCACCTTTTCAAGCTTGATGTCCTTTTTCATGGAATAACCTCATCTAGCAACATGCCCAAAGAATATGTGACAAAACTTTGTCATCAAAGAATATTCCAGCTGCACTTTCTCCAAATGCGTACGACATTCAGTACTCTTCTCCAACACTACAACTCAAAGACACCAATTCTTTTGTCATCAATAGTCAATTTTCAGCTCTCAGATACATAGCAAGTGACGGAAAAGACTATGGCCTGAATCAACTGTATCTTAGTCTTTAAACTGACATTAGTCCTTAGTAGTTTGGAGAGGTCCCTGAAAACAGACTTGCCCATTACAATATGTCTTCTTATCTACTTACTGCTGGTAGCAAAAGTATTGGTCGTTGATCAAAGAAAGATGAATTTCAAGTAAGACAATTTCAATCTTTTCTCCATCGTAGTTTTGTTTATCAGTCAAGTGTTGAGGGGTTTTGTTTTCTTGATATTGAAATGCAATCCATGTTAAAGGCTATAGTTTTGATTATCTATAACAAGCATTTCAAGTCCTCCTCACTTTTAACAAGCAAGGTTTTGTTATCTGTCTCTATGAAGAAGAGTGTGGCATCAGGAGGAGCAATATCTAGTATTTTTAACTTCATTCATTCAATGTTTACATAAAAGAATGTTCAAGCTATGTTTAAGCTTTGCTAAAACAATTAAAAAATGAAGCATTTATTTTTACTGAAACAGATTCATCTTGGAGAGGATTAAACCAAGCTACTACTTGGAGGCAAGGGTTCTGGGGCTTCGTCTGACATACTTTGGACACGTTGCCAGGAGGGACGGGTCCTTGGAGAGGGACATCATGCTTGGGAGGGTGGAGGGACAGCGCAGGAGGGGAAGACCCTCTATGAGATGGATTGATTCGGTGACTGGGGTAATCGGGACGGGTGTGTCAGAGGCGGTGTGGTTGGCGCAGGATAGAGCAGGGTTTAGGGCTGTTGTGCATAGGGTCGTTATGAGTCGCAAACGACTCGACGGCACATAACAACAACAACAACGCAATGATCTTTATTCTATCTCATATCTATCTGGATCTATACAGAGTTTATCAATTATAATTACATTTTCTCTAAGTTTACAAAATAAGAGGCTTTCATATGTGGGTCAGGAGTTGTGCTGTCAACTCAAAGTCTGGTAAGTTTGAATCCATTAGCTCCTCTGAGGAATAATGACAGAAAATCTTCTGAGCAATTTATGTTGTTGTTATGTGCTGTTGAGTCGCTTGTGACTCATAGCGACTCTATGTACAACAACTCTAAACTCTGCTCTGTCCTGTGCCAATCACACTGTCTCTGACACTCCCATCCCGATTATCCCAGTCATTGAATCAATCCACCTTATGGAGGGCCTCCCTCTTGCGCTGTCCCTCCACCCTACCAAGCATGATGTCCTTCTCCAAGGACTGGTCTCTCCTTACAACCTGTCCAAAGTATGTTAGACGGAGCCTCAGAATCCTTGCCTCCAAGGAGCCAGACAGTTTAACCCTTTCTAGGCTGAATCTGTTTTCTTAGCAGTCCACGGTACGGTACTCTCAATACTCTTCTCCAACACAATAGCTCAAAGGCATCAATTCTCCTTCTATCTTCCTTGGTCATTGTTCAACTCTCTGACGCATAACAAGTAATAGCAAAGACCATGGCCTGTATCAGACACACCTTAGTCTCCAGAGAGACACCATTGCTCTTCAGTACTTTGGAGAGGTCCCTAATAGCAGACTTTCCCATGGCAATACACCTTTTAATTTTCTGGCTACTGGTGACAAGAGTGTTGACTGTGGAGCCAAGCAAACTAAAGCTGTGACCAATCTCAATCTCTTCACCATCTATCTTAATGCTGCCAATTGGTCCAGTGATGAGAGGCTGCAGTCCTTGACCCTCTGCAGCAACCGCTTTAGGTCCTCCTCTGAAAATTTGCTGGAGGGCTAGCTATGAATTGGTTTCTACTCTACGACAATGAGTTTGAGGGTTTTTGGAGTGTTAATAACCCAGAAAGGTGGAGAGTAAAGTTCAGACTTAACTGAGCTATTTTCAACCTGAGGTGGTTAGTTTTGATTGTCAGTTTGTCTTGCTATGATGTCCAGTTTTTTGGTAAAAAACAAATGTGGTTCCTGTTACAGAAAAACTGATTCAAAAAGTGGGGTTCAGGAAATGAAACGGCCTTATATAACATGTTGTTGTTGTTGATTGCCTTCGAGTTGAGCATGACTCATAGCAACCCTATGAAGAAAAGGCCTGAAGCCTTTCTATAACTATTGACATTTATCAAAGTTCATAGAGTTTCTGGGGGAATGTTGCTTAGGAAGTGGATGCCACTTCTGAGTGAACATCAATCAATTGAAGATTTTTAGGAACGCAAATGGACCTTCCCTATAATGTACTCTTTGTCCAGACTGTAAACAGACATTTTGGCAGAACTCTTACTTCACTTTACATCCTGATCAATGGATTTTGAGACACAAGCCTGTAGGATCTCCAGCCTAACATACATATTTTGGACTCTTACAGTCTCCCATAATCATGTAACTCAATTCTATAAAATACTCAAGTGCTCTGTTTGCTCTCTCACTCTATCATCTCTCTCTCCCTCTCCCCCTCTCTCCCTCTCTCCATCTCTCTATGTAAATATCTATCTTGATCCATCAATTCGGAACCATCTTATAGGTGACTCTCCAGCAGGTTTTCAGAGGAAGTAAATCACACAGGAAGATATTGCCAATTTTTCTCCAGAGGAACAGCTGGTGGATTTGAACCATATGCTTTTGTGTTGTCACCACTACTGCTTAATCATTATGTCATCAGGGTTTCCTTATAAATATGCGTGTGTGTATTTGTATGTATATCTATATGTATATCATTATCTATATCTATATCATCTATAACTAAATCTATATAATTTATATCTATATTGTTGTTGTTTTGTGTCTTCAAGTCACCTGTGACTCATAACGACCTTATGTACAATAGCTCTGAAGCCTGCCCTGTCCTGAGCCAATCTCACTGACTCTGATACACCTACCCCCATTGCCCTAATTACTGTACCAATCCATGTCATCCAGAGTCTTCCTAGCCTGCCTCTTCCCTTCTGAGCTTGATGTCCTTCTATAAGGATGGGTCCCTCCTGGTCATATGCCCAAAGTATGTGAGATGGAGTTTCAAAATTCTAGTCTCCAAGGAGAAACTTGGTTTCACCCTTGCCAAGACAGACCTATCTGTTTTCCTAGTGGACCATGGTATGTTCAAGACTTCTCCAGCACCACAATTCAAAGGCTTCAATACTTCTTCTATCATCTTTAGTCACTATTCAGCTCTCTGATGCATAGCAAATTACTGCAAAGACCATAGACTGGATCAGGTGCACTTTAGTCTCTACACTGACATAATTGCTTCTCAGTACTCTGGAAATTCCAAGACAGCAGATTTACTTAATGCAATTTACCTTTTGATTTCCTGACTGCTAGTGCCAGAAGTGTTGATTGAGGAACCAAGCAAGCTGTAACCATTAACCTCCTCAAAATCAATCTCTTCTCTATCCATCATGGTGAGATATATATATATATATAAATTTTTTACTAGTTCTATTTCTTAGAAAACCCTAAGACACTACTCTTGCATGTCTAATAGGTCTTCTCTTTTAATTTTTCTCCTTTTTCACTCTCACATCCCTCTTTCCTCATATTTTCTTGCCTATTCAGGAATAATAATTCTCGGATTTAGGTAGTTTCATTAGTACTTTGCTACTCTTGATATTCAAAGTTTCCAGTGGGTACTATATCAACATCAAGTTGATTCACATATATATCAACCCCAAAATATCCTTACCCTGTCTTCATTTGATTCCAAATGGTGGAATGTGAAGATTAAAGAAAGAAATTTTAACAAGAGTTCCTAATTCATTCTAAGATAGACTTGAACATTGTGCTACAGTCCTGTAAACTCTTTACTAGAGTTCAAGCTATGTCTACATCAGGGCTACTCTTGGTCTCTGAAGGTCAGTTACACAGTTAAGAAATCATGAAAGTCCTTGAGAGTATCTGAGGAAGATTCATTTCATTTGTAGACTATTGGTACCCTAACAGCATTAAGAGCTCTGGGAGCTTTGGTGACTTGGTGGTTGCAGTCCTTAAGATGTGCAGTTTGGATCCATCAGCTGCTCCATGGGAAAAGGATGGGTAATCTTCTCCTCTGCAATTTATGCCTCTGAAAACCTGCTGGAGGGTTAGCTATGAGTTAGAACTGAGTCCATAGCATACATCCACAACAACAGCAGCAGCAGTAAGGAGGAGGAATTTCTGTAGAATGCTAAAATGACTTACTGTTGAATTGATTGACTCATAGCAACTCTGTGTAGGTCAGAGTAGAATTTCACTCATAGGGTTTACAATGACAAATCTTTTAGAAATAGATAACAAGACTTTTATTCCAAGGCACCTCTAAATGAAGTAAACCTTTGGATTTGTTGTTGTTCAGTATCATTGAGCCAATTACGACTTACCACCCCTCTCTGAATAACAGATCTGAACTTTGACCTATTCTGTCATTCTCATCATCTCTGATAGACTTAAGCCCATTGATACGATCACTAGATTCCTCTTGCTCAAAGCATTCCTCTCCTTTGCTGGCTTTCAACTTTTCCAAGCAGGATGCTTTTTCCAAGGACAGACCTCTCCTAACAAAATGCTCGAAGTATATAAGATGACATTTTACCGCCCTTGTCTCCAAGGAGCACTCTGGCTGGACTTTTTCCAAGGCATATTACTTTGTTATTTAGCAGTCCATGGAATATTCAGTACTCTTCTCCAATGCCACAACTCAAAAACATTGAAGCTTCTTCTGTCATTCTTAAGTCGTTGTCCATCTTTCACATGCATAGACAGTAAAAGAAAAGATCATGGCTTGGATAAGGTGCATCTTAGTCTTCAAACTGCCATACTTGCTCTTTATTACTCTGGAGAAGACTTTGACAGGAGATTTTTTTCCCCTCAATGTAACTTGTCTTTTGATTTCTTGACTGTGATGCTACGTGTGTTCTGTATCCAAGCAGTACGAAATTATTGACAACTTAAATCTTTTCTCCATCTATTATGATGTTGGCTATTGGTTCAGTGGTGAGGATTTTTTGCTTTCTTGTTATTGAGATGTAGTCCATGCTGAAAGCTGGTTGTCTTTGATATTCTGCAACAAGTGCCTCAAGTCTTTTTCACTTTCACCAAGCAAAGTTTAATATGCATAATGGAGCTTGTTGACACCATATTATTCTTCACATAGTCCAGCCTCTTGAATGATCTACACAGTATATTGATTTAATAAGTATTGAGAAAGAATGCAGCCATGTCACACACTTTTTCTTATTTATAACCATGTAGTCTTTCATTCTCTTCAAACAATTGTTTTTCATTCTATGTATAGGTTTTGCATGAGGACAGTTAAGCATTCTGGGATTCTCAGGCTTCTCAGTCTCATTCATCATTTGTTATGATCCACATAGTCAAATGTCTTTGCTTAGTTAGGAAGACACAAATATTTCCCTGGTATTCTATACTTTTATCCAAAGCCCATTTGACATCAGCACTGATTTCTCTCCTTGTCTAGTCTGTTCTGAATCCAACTTGACTTTCTTGCAGTTCTCTGTTGATTGCACTATTTTAGTTGTATTTGACTATTCTTCAGTAAGATTTAATTTCATGAGATAGTAGTGATGTTGTTTGATAATTTCCAAATTCTGTTGGATAATTTTTTTTTAAATGAGAATAAGTACAGATCTCTTCCAGTCATTTGGCCAGGTCTTCCAAATTTCTTGCCACAGACTAGTAAGAATCCAGGGCTGCATCTGTTTGTTAGAACATTCCAGTTAGGATACCATCAATTCATGGAGCCAAGGCCTTCAGAGAAACTTGAATTTTTTCCTTCTTTACCTTTGGTTCTTTATCGTATGCAACTTCCTGAAGTGTTTCAATGTCAATTAATTATTTTTGGTGTAGTGACTCTGTATTCCTTTCATCTTCTTTTGATGCTTGTGTCATTCAAGATTTTGCCCGTAGAATCTTCTCATATTATAACTTAAGGCTTACATTTGTTTTCTATTCTTTTAGCTTGAGAAATGCTGAGTATGCCTTTCTCTTTTGGTTTCCTAACTCCAATTCTTTGGGCATTTTATTTTATTTTGCTTTATCTCTAGAGCTGTCTGTTATCTTCTAAAGCCGCTCTTCTGTTCTTCTTCTCTTGTACTTTCTAGTTTGTAATGTAATTTCTAATCTCTTCTGACATCCGTTTTGATCTTTTCTCAGTAACAGCCTTTTGCTTCCTTCATGGATGATATCCTTGATGATATCCTCATCTACGTGGCTAATATACATAATTCATCTGGCTTTTGATTATTAGAGTTCAATGTTCTAAGCCTTTTCTTTAGTTTATACTGGTTTATTTACAAAGTTCGTATACATTGTTTCTTACACTGTTGTACATAGGGTTGCTATGAGTCGCAAACGACTTGACGGCACATAACAACAACATTTTTATTGTATGCCAACTATTATGTTTTGTTATAGGCATGGATTTTTTAAAAATTGTGATTTGAGTGAATGTTTGAAAGCATACCTTTGATTTTGATTTTTCTTTTCCCCAAACAATCATTAGTGCACACTCTGTTCCAAAACACAAGTCGATATTATTCTTATATGGTACATATTCTGTGACTGATTTTTCAAAGTTAATCTTTCTTCTCACCAAGACTTTTTTATTGGTTTTAGTATAGATATACAGGTAAGTGTTATTTATTAAACTTGCTTAAACTTATTATGGAATGAAATTGTCCCATGACATCTTGGAGACTAACTGATAAATATGCCAAAATAAAACTTATATAGTGTCAAGTTGCTAGGTTATGACGCTGACATTAACAAAACCTTTCATTAGATTTTTATGAATTGGCCAGATTCACATTTTTCTCTTCTGGTGCCACTGTTAACCAGTGCCCTTCTGTTTTATTTACCTTATGCACCAACTTGAAACATGTACCTCTGTAAATTGCCACCAGGTTCCCTAATTATTTAACTGTATCCGGTATCCAGTAGCACTAAAATGCCATTCCTTCAGAATCAGCAGGAAGAAGGCTGCTGCTACACATGAAAGCAGGCCACTAATGAAACCTCATTAATACCTGCAGCTTTCCGTAAAGAACACAAACAACGGCCATGCTTCACAAATGTCAAGAATACATTACAGACTCAGTGTCCTTCTCCCCACAAGCTCAGCCCCCATCCTCCAGCAACAGATACAGCTTTATCTAGATTATATGAAAGAAATTGTGATCTCCCCCTCCAAAAAGAAACCAACCCAAAGAGGAAAAGTCACTCCTTCCTCCCCTCTGTAAATCTACTCTTGCTAGCATGTTCATTACAACATAATGTCGAGTGGAGCAAAAGAGTTTCGGGTGAGAGTTTAGCTACATTTATAATGTCAGGTGCTGGGCCTGCTGAAGTAAAAGGTAAATGGTAATTTTATCATTAGCATGCCTGACCCCTTGGCCACCCCATATCTCATGAGGAACATGGAGAACAGCTCACCTGTCAAGATGCAAACACTTAAAGGTCAATGCACACAGAAATCTTCTGGAGCTTACCACTGAATTGCTGACACCCTCTATTATTGCCTGCTTAAATAAATGATTCAAGGGGCAAGATGAGGAACGATGGCATTAATGTCGAGATTTGCATGAAAGGTTCTCGAGGTTTCAGTTTCAAACCTATTTAAAAAAATGCTTTGGCTTGGTTTGGTTTGAATGAAGCAAAAAAGGTTAGGAGAATTGATAAATTTCTGGTCATAAATATTTTCCATAATCTTAGGAAAAACACTATCAATTTTTCATTTAACTATATAAGACATTTCTTCTTCTCTCCTGTTTTTTAAAGGAACTCTGGTGGTGCTGGTAGTTCATGGGGAGTTGTGCTGCTAACTCAAAGGTAGTATCTCTCTTCCAGTTTGAATCCACCAATGGCTCTGTGGGAAAAAGGTGGGCAATTCCCTTCAGAGAGAATCCAGCCTCAGTTTGAATTGAACTGAGAAGAACTGACAGAACTATGATTAAAATATTTGCTGAATAACCAAAAGGTTGGCTATTTGAACTCACCATTCACTGTGGAGGAAAGAAGAAAATCCATACATATTGCCCACTTTGGTTGAATCAGTTCAGACTCACAGAGACATTCCATTCTGTCTCTGAGACTTAAATATTTACAGAAAAAGACTTTCCATCTTTCTCCCAAGATGCACCTGGTGAACCTCAACCACTGACCTTGTGGTAGGCAGCACAACATACTAGATCACCAGGGCTCCTTTTCATAAAGATTGCAACTTTGGAAAGCCTATGGGCAGTACTACTCTTCTCCTAAAAGATCTCTTTAAGTTGGAATTGGCTCAACTGCCATGGGTTGGATTTTATGGTTTGTATTCTGACTTTTGCTTCAATCTATATTGAATGCTGCAGTCCTTGACCTTCTGCAGCAAGTGCTTCAGTAGACTGTTGATGAGTCTACCTCCAATCCTGATGCCACATTTTTCCTCCTAGAGCCCAGCCTCCTGGATAATCTGTTCTGCGTACAGGTTGAAAAGGTATGGAGACAGGACACATTCACATTCTTGATTCAGGCCATGGTCTTTCTGATAACTTACTATGCATCTGAGAGCTGGATAGTGAATAAAGATGACAGAAAAATTGATGCCTTTGAATTATGGTGTTGAAGAAGAGCACTGAACTTCATGTCCTGGAGATGGTGCAACTGGAGTGCTCTTTGAAAGCAAGAATGATGAGGCCTTGTTTCACATACTTCAGATGTGTTGATAGGATTGCTTGGAGAAGGACATCATGTCAGGAAGGGTAGAGGGTCAGCGAAGGAGAGGAAGACCCTTAACCTGGTGGATTGATGTGTGGTGACTGCTGCAATGGGCTCTTGTGTGTCAGGCAGTGTGAGGATGGCACAAAATAGAACAGGGTTCAGCTCTTTTGTTCCTAGGGTTGTTATGAGTCATATTCGAGTTGATGGAACCTATCAAAAACAACAAAAATCTCTTCATCTTGTTTTTAAAAAATGGCATAAGGTTGAGAATCCTACTACAAATCTATCCTCCTAATTTTGATTAGACCAAAACAATAGAAATACATGTTGCTATAAAAAATTGCTCAAAAAGTTAAAAGATAAAATTGATTCACCAATTTCACGCATGGGTATTGTTTCCCTTATTGCTATAAGTGATCTCTGAGGCCAATTACAATGTGCTTCTGGTGGCAGGACTTGGTGACGACTGCTCCTTTTGTCTTGGTGGCTCCAGAGCATACTCTCCAGCCTGATGGCTCCAGGAACCCTTTGTGCCATCTGGCCCTTTAACTACATGCAACAAATTCAGCTGACTCCAAAGCCTCTGTTGCAGTCCCAAGCTCCTTTTGTTTGGAATAAGGCTGTTCCTTTGAGGGCAGGCACTGCTGCTGTTTAATTAGGACTCTTGTTGTCTTGCCTGCATTTGACATCTTAATAGATTGGAGAAGCACATGGAGGGAAACGGAGGGAAGCAAGGTATAGACAGTGAGAGGTTCCATGGAGAAGTGAGAAACTCTGGAAGACTTGGTAATCATAGTGGCCCTATGAACAATATATCTGAACCCTGTCTTGTCCTGTGCCATTCTCACCAACTCTGACACACCTAGGCTCATTGCAGCAGCTACTGTGTCAATCTGTCTTGTGGAGGGTCTTCCTCTTTTTGCTGACACTGCACCTTTCCAACCATGTTATCTTCTGTCCAAGGAATAGCTTCTCTAGCAACAAGTACAAAATATGAGAAACGAAATTTCACCACCCTTGTTTCCAAGAGTCATCTGGTTGCACTTTTTCCAAGACAGACTTATTTGGGATTTTTGGCAGTGCCTGGGATATTTGGTGCTTTTCCTCAACACCGCAACTTAAAGGCATCAATTCTTCTGTCATTTTTAGTCATTGTCCAGCTTTCAGATGCATAGCAAGTGATTGAAAAGACCATGGCCTGAATGAATCAGGCTCACCTCAGTGTTTAAACCTACATCATTGCTCCTCAGTAATTTGGTGAGACCTCGATAGCAGACTTGCCCAATTCAATATATCATCTGATTTTCTGACTGCTGGTATTTCATGACTGTTGAGATTGTGGATCTAAGTAAGATGAAATAGTTGATAATTCCAAGTATTTTCCCATCTATTTTGATGATATCTCTTGGTATGGGGGTGAGAATTAAAATTAAAGTGGTAAATTATTTTTCCTTTATTTTCACAATCAATACTCATGGTTGTTGCAGTCAAGAAATCAACAAAAGGTATTTCATTGGAAAAATCTACTATCAAGACGTCTTCAAATTCTAAAGAATAATCATGCCAGTTTAAAGACTAAAATGTTCCTGAGATAAACCATGGTATTTTCAATTGCTTCCTTTACATTTGAAAGAAATTGGAAACAAAGAAATTGGAAGTAAAGGTGACAGAAGAATTGATGCCTTTGAATTGAAGTATTGACAAGAGTATTCAAGATCAAATAAGTCTCACTTCAAGTGAAATACTACCAGAGTGTTTACCCAGAGACAATGATATGGACACTCGGTTTCATGGACTTTGCGAATGTTAGCAAGAACGGCCAGTACATGGAAAAGACATCATACTGGGAAAGGTGGAGGGTCAAAGAAAGAGAGGAAGACATTCCACACAATGAACTGACACATTGACTGCAACAATACATTCCAATCTATTAGCGATCACAATGACAGAGCAGGTTCAAGTCTGTAGTTAATAGGGTCATTATGAGTGGTAGTTGAAGAGCTGGCACATCAACAAAGTGCTGAAAGATTAGCTCCTTTATTTGAAAAGCACTGAAAATAGGCAGTGGGTGCAACAGTGTTCTCAACCATATCAGTGATCTATCATGAAATGGCATAGGATCAGATGATAGGATATTCTTCAAAATTTCTTGGCATAGGCTCTTGAGCATGTCAAGGACTACATCTCTGAGTTGGAACATGCCAGTTGGTACACTTTTAATTCCAGGATCCTTATTTATTTGTCAATGCCTTCAGTGCAGCTTAAACTTCTTATTATCCTAAGTTCTTGATCATACGGTGGTTCTTCCTTAAATGGTTCAGTGCTGACCAATTTTCCCCTTCCTTCCTTCCTTCCTTCCTTCCTTCCTT
>NW_006399821.1:15688164-15695936 GCF_000299155.1 Elephantulus edwardii
CTTCCTTCCTTCCTTCCTTCCTTCCTTCTCTTTTGTACAGTGACTATTCCATCTTCTTTTGATGCTTTCTTGCATCATTCAAGATTTTCCTGATAGAATCCTTCAGTATTGCAACCCGAGACTAGAATTTGTTTTTAGTTCTTTCTGTTTGATAAATAGTGACTATGTCTTTACTTTTGGTTTTCTAGCTCCAACCCTTTGCATTGACTTTGTCTTCTTGAGTTACCCTTTGAAATCATCTGTTCGTCTTCTTACATTAACACTTCTTCCCTTTATTTTGGCCTCTGAATGTTCTAGTGGTAAGCAGTTGCACTGCCACCCCAAAGGCATGAGGTTCTAATCCACTAGTCACTCCATGAGAGAAAGATGAGTAACATCCTCCCATGTGATTACTTGCCTCTGAATACCTGTTGGAGGATCAAATATGAGTTGATTCTGACTCAATGGTATATAACTACAATGTTGTTGTCATCATGTGCTGTCAAGTCAACTATTACTCATAGCAAACCTATGCACAATAGCTCTGAACGCTGCCTTGTCCTGAGCCAATTACGCTGTTTCGAATACACCTACCCCTATAACCAAATTTACTGTGTCAATCTACCTCATTCAAGGTCTTGCTTTCCTACACTGCACCTCTCCCCATGCAAGCATGATTTCCTTCTCCAAGGACTGATGTCTTCTGGTAATATATACCCAACATATTTGAAACAGCTTCAAAATCCTTGGCTAAAAGGAGGAAATTATTTTCATTTTCCCCAGGACAGATCTGTTTGTTCTTTTGGCAGTTCATTGTATGTTCTATACCCTTCTCCAGCACCACAAATAAAAGCCATCAATTCATCTTCTATCATCCTTAGTCATTGTCGAACTCTACCATGCATAGTAGTTAATTGTGAAGACCATGGATTGGATCAGGTGTATCTCTAGACTGATACTTACTCTTCAGCATTCTGGAGAGGTCCTTAACAGCAGATCTACCTAAAGCAATTAGTCTTTTGATATATATATATATATATATTATACATATAAATATAACTGTCTAGTGCAGTCTTCAGTATGGACTGAGGCTCAATGTCAAGAAGACAAAGATTCTCACCACTTGACCAATTGGTAGCATCAGGATAGATGACGAAGAGATTGAGATTGTTCACAGCTTCAGTTTGTTCGGCTCCACGGTCAACACTCTTGGCATCAGCAGCCAGGAATTAAAAAAACAAAAAAATTATTGCAATGGGAAAGTCTGCTGATAGGGACCTCTCTAAAGTACTCAAGAATAATGCTGTCTCTCTGGAGACTAAGGTGCATCTGATACAGGCCATGGTCTTTGCAATCACTTGTTATGTATCAGAGAGTTGGACAATGACTAGGGAGGATAGAAGGAAGATTGATGCCTTTGAGCTGTGGTGCTGGAGAAGAGTATTGAATGTACCATGGACTGCCAAGACAACAAACATATTCATCCTAGAGAGGGTTAAACCAGGCTGTTCCTTGGAGGCAAGGATTCTGGGGCTTCATCTGACATACTTTGGACATGTTGCAAGGAGGGAGAGGTCCTTGGAGAGGGACATCATGCTTGGAAGGGTGGAGGGACAGCGCAGGAGGGGAAGACCCTCTATGAGGTGGATTGATTCAGTGACTAGGGTGTCAGAGGCAGTGCAATTGGCACAGGATAGAGCAGGATTTAGAGCTGTTGTACATAGGGTTGCTATGAGTCACAAAGGACTTGATGGCACATAACAACAACAACAACAGTGCGAGCTTCGGAGTCACTTCTAACATTAATTTTTATTCCTTTTCTTGCTATTTTATTTTTATAATGACCTATTAACTGCCTCTGAAAACCTGCCAAGGGATCAGCGATGGGCCAGTTTCAACTCTATGGTACACAACAACAACAACAACAACAACAACAACATTATTATTTTATTAGTGAATGGCATTCTTGGTATCATCCTATAACTCATCTGGTTTTTGAGCATTAGTGTAAAAAGCATTGAATCTATTCTTGAAATAATTTTTAAATTCAGATGAATGAGTTAGATTCAAGGTCATATTTTGTTCTCCTTGACTTTTTTTTTTTTAATTTTATTCAATTTGAACTTACATAAGAATAATTAACTATGCATTTTACTATTAGCTCCTGGTTTTGTTTCCATTGCTGATGTTGACTCTCTCCTTTGACTCTTTGCACAGCTGTAGTCAATCTGATCCTTGTGTTGTCCATCAGAAGAAGTTCTTATGTATAGATGCTGTCTATGGTTTTTTAGAAAAGTATTTACAATGAATAGAGCATTTATTGTACAAAATTTTGTCATCTGATCTCTAGCCTCATTTCTTTCACCAAGGCTAAGTACCAGTCTTTCTTGTTTCCAACTTTTAAATTCCAGTTGTCATGTTGTTACCACATATTGATTGAATCTTTGATAAATTTCAAACTGCACAAATTGGTAGAAGTCCTCACTTTCTTTATCTTTGGCTTTAATGGTTGGTTGATATGTTTGAATAATAGTTGTATTAACAGGTCTTCCTTTTATACATATGTATAGTATCCTATAACTCACAGTTTTTATACTTCAGGACAGATCTTGAAATGTTCTTTTTGATGATAAATGAAAAACCATTTCTCTTAGTCATTCTTGGTATAATAGATCATATAGTTGTCTGATTCAAAATATTCTATACCAGTTCATCTCAGCTCATTAAATTCTAGGATTTTGATCTTTATGCTTTCTATTTCATTTTTTACAACTTCTAATTTTCTTAGATTCATACTGAAATCTGATGCTAATGTACTTATTGTCACATAGTAAATTATATATCACTCCATGTTGTTTAATGACAAGTGTGGACTGCTTCTTATTTTTTCCAGGTAGGCACTGAGAAAATTTTCTTGAGATTTGGTGCCACAAACAACCTCAGAAAATGTGCCGGTTTAGCCAGATATGGTTACTAATCCTCTGTGAGATGATGACTTAGAGAGGAGTGCAAAGGGAAAACTTTTTCTTGAAACCCTTGACCTCAAATCCAATATGTTGGCAAGGTTCTGTCAGGGAGCTCATTCAGGTTGAATAAACTGACACAGCCATTTTAGGTGTAACAGATCACATTTCTCTGCCTTTTGTGTGTGCATGTGTGTTTCAGCTCCAGCTCAAAAAAACAGAATCCAAGTAAGGATCCCATTTCCCCTGGAAAAAGGGTTCAACCATCAATTACTCCTCATTTTTCTTGGAGTTTCCAATAACATTGACTGAGACAGTGGTTCTGTAGTCACCATTGCTTAGACTCATGCTTTATAGCTACACTCACTGGATCCAGAGAGTATAATTAACTATGTAAGCATAAGTATAGGGGCTGGGCTGTAGAATGGTAAACATCAAGTTCATATGACATTTGGGTTGAATTCTTTTTCCTTTATTTACACCTTTAAAACTTAACTTTGAATTATTTTTATGTTTTCTTAGAAGATTCTCTTAAAGAGTGTTGAAGTCTTGGCTTTGTCTTTAATGAAAATAAAACATGGGCTGCTGGGAGAACAAATAGATTTATCCTGGAGAGGGTGAAACCAGGCAGCTCTGTGGAGGCAAGGATTCTGAAGCTTCATCTGACATATTTTGGGCATGTTGCAAGGAGGGACCAGACCTTGGAGAACAACATCATGCTTGGGAGGATGGAGGGACAGCTCAAGAGAGGAAGATCCTGGATGAGAATGGATTGACTCAGTGAGTGGGGTAGATGTGTGAGAGACAATAAGGTTGGTTCAGGACAGAGCAGGGTTTAGAGCTGTTGTACATAGGGTCACTATGAGTGACAGGCAACTTGACGACACATTAATAATAACAACAACATGTAATGGTGTGGGAGAAGATACCAAAGAACGTTTTTTCCTCATTCTTCTACACCTACTGCTCTGATACCATTTTGGTTTGTTGTTGTTGTTGTGTGCCATTGAGTTGACTATGCCTTATAAAGACCATATAAACAATGGCTCTGAACCTTGTCCTATCTTGACTCAACTTCACTGTCTCTCACATACCTGACCCTGTTGCCATACTTACTGTGTCAAACCATTTTATCCAGGGTCTTCCTTTTCTGTGCAGACCCTCTTCCTTCCAAGCAGTATGTCCTTCTCCAAGGATTGATCTCTCTAAATGACATGCCCAAAGTATGGGAGATGCAGCTTCAAAATATTTGCCTTCAAAGGACAACCTGATTTCTCTCTCTCCAGAACAGACCTATCTGCAGAACATGATATGTTTAGTATTACAACTCAAAGGCATCAGTTCTTCTTTTGTCATTCATTGTCTCTCTGCATGTGTAGCAAGAAATTGAGAAGACCATGGCTTGTATCAGGTCCACCTTAGTCTCTAAATTGACTTTGTTGCCATTTGGAGAGATCTTGACAGCAGATTTTCCCAGTGCAATTGTGGGTTTGTTTTTTTTTTTTTAATTTCCTGACTGCTAGGGCCAAAAATGTTCATTGTGGATCTAAGCAAGATGAAATTATTAACAACCTCAACCCTAGGTATGGGGTTTCACAAGCACCATTAAATGTTCTAGGATTCCTATTCTTGTAAAAGTTAACCATAATTTGTAATGATCCACACAGTCAAATGTCTTTGGATAGTCAATAAAGCACAAGTAGTCATTTTTTTTTTTTTGTATTCTCTGTTTTCAACCAGATTTCTATCAGACATCAGCAATGTTATACCTCATTCCATGACCGCCTGTGAATCCAGGTTAATTACTACTTGTTTCCAGTTGATACACTGTTCTAAACACTTTTACTCAATTTTCAGCAAGATTTTATTTCCCTATAATATCAATGATATTGTTGGGTTATCTTTTTTTAAAAAATGAGAGTAAATAGGAATCTCTTTCAGTTAGTTGGCCAAGTTAAGTGTCGTCCAAATTCCTTGACATAGAGTGTTGAATATTTCCAGGATTGCATCTGTTTGTGTAACAAATAAATCGCTAATCCATTCATTCCAGGAACCTTACTTTTTGCCAATGCCATCAGTGAAGCTTGGACTTCTTTCTTCATGCTGTTAGTTCTTGATCATTGTGAGGACGATGCCGGCTTGGTCAATGCTTTCTTCTATTGCTCATGAGGTGACCGTGAATTAATTATATCTTTTCACATGGGAAAGGATCTTGATTCTCACCATGTCGGCCTGGCCCGTTTAGTCCAAAGGGTAAAGCATACTGTAGATAGAATGAGAAATTTAACAGGCAGCTCTCTTTGGAGATGTATATGTCTCTGCTTCAGAAATGTTTATTGATTCCTCAGGTTTTTCAGAACAACATTAATCATGTAAAAAGACAAAGCTGTGACTAAAATCGCAGTGGCTGGAGACCAGGAAGCCGATTTTCTTCTTCCAGTGAGAATTACGTCAACAAAATTCTGAAAATTAATCAATAGTCAAATAACTCAAGTGACAAATTGATTATTCTGGCAGAGACCAAAGTCTATAAGATGCCACATAATTAAAACAGTAACAACACATAAGGCATTTTATTTGTCAGGTCTCAATGTTCTACTGCTCCTATCACAGTTGAAACACCTTTTCCCAGTTGTTACTGTCACCTGTCAACAAAGGACCCAATCTTAGATATAGGGGTCAGAGTGAATAAAACAAAAATATTGATAGATAGGCTAAAGAGAAACAGAAAGTATGAGTTTTCCAAACCAGTCTCTGCTGCTGGGACTCTTATAGGGAGAATGTAGGCAATGAATGAGAGGAATTTCCAGAGTTTCTTCTCTTGTTTAGATGTTCAGGTTGAGAGAGAATTCTGGATAAACAGATACAGTCTGGTCATTGAACCAAGATAGTGGATACCATTTAATGTTTTAAGGCTACAGAGGAGAGATTCCCACGTGCAGAATGTAGATTTTTAAGGGAAGTACGTCTCAGCTGTGGATTGCTAGATAGAATAAAGAAAAGCTCCAACCAATCAATTATTTTCAATTGTTGAGCAGAAGGGTAAACAACCTTGAAATGTAAAGAATTCAGTCAATTATTTGCAACAGACTTAAATGGAAGAGCAGAAAAAACACAGAGAAAAACTTTTCTTCCTTTTTGCCTTTGAGCTATGGTGGTGCAGAAGAGTCCTGACTATACCATGAACTGCTAGAAGAACAAACAAGTTCATCTGAGAGAGGACCAGGGTCCTTGGAGGCAAGGATTCTTAAGCTTCGTCTGACATACTTTGCATCTGTTGCAAAGAGGGACCAGTCTTTGGAGAGGGACATCATGCTGAGGAGGGTGGAGGGACAGTGTAAGAGAAGAATATCCTTGATGAGATGGATTGATTCCATGACTGGGGTAGTAGGGGGTAGGTGTGTCAAAGGCAGTGAGATTAGCACATGAAGGAGCAGAATTTAGGGCTGTTGTACATAGGGTGACTATGAGTCGCAGGCAACAAACAACAACAACAACAACAACACAGAATAATATAGTTAGACATGGACACAGACATCCTACTATATTATAACTATCTACTTTTATTTTGTACTCTTTTTCTTTACTTTTTATTTTCTATTGGTGTGCATACAATATTTTTATACATTGTGTTTCACACCATCCTTCATTCAAATTGTGTTTCATTAGATTATTTACTTTCATTGTGTTTTGTAAAACCAATCATCACTGAACTATGCCCACAATTGCACTGCCTTTTCAGATTCCCACCAGATCTTTGGTATTTCCTTTATCCTCTACCTCCACCTACCAAATAGTGAATCTGCCTATCCTCACCCCTCTGCTCCCACCCCTTGCCCCGTAGGTCCCCCATATATGTTTTACTAGTTACCCTTCTATTTTTACAATAAAGGTCTTAATGCAGTATGTGTCCTTATGAGCCTCAGTTAATTCACTCAGCATAATGCTCTCTAGTTTCTCCCAAGTTATGAAGTAATTTTCAAGATTGTTTCTCCTGAATGCTGTGTAGTATCCCACTGTATGAATGTACCATAATTTCTCAATGCATTAAATTTGGTGTGTCATTTGGGCTATTTCCATGTTCTTGTGATCTTAAATAATGCTGCTAAGAACATTGGTGTACAAATCTATGTTTGTATCTAAGTTCTAATTTCTTTGGAATATATACTTATCAGAGGAATAGTTGGGTCATATGGAATTTCTATGTACAGATATTTGAGGAAATGACAAACTATCTTCCAGAGTGGTCACACCATTTTACAATCCCATAAAAAATATATGAATGAGAGTTCCAATCTTTCCATATCCTCTCCAACAATTTATTCCTTGATGTCCTGCTTAACTTTGCCACTGTTACTTGGGTTAGATTGTATTTTATTGTGGTTTTGATTTGCATCTTGCCTTTCTTTCTTTTAAAGTGTTATAGAAAGAAGTGCTATTTTACTTCTAGTTTAGGGTGTTGTATGCATGACAAAGCAAAATATTACATTGAAATGAGCAGGGAGCTGGAGTTGGAAAATCAAAAGGACCAAACTCGTTCAGCATTTCTTAAGCTCAAGGAACTGAAGAACAAATTCAAACCTCAAGTTGCTATAATCAAGGGTGCTTTAGGCAGAATACTAAATGATCCAGGAAGTACTAAAAGAAGATGGAAAGAATATACTGAGTCACTGTATCAAAAGGAATTGGCAGACAAAGAAGAATTTAATGAAACAACATATGAGCAAGAGTCTATGGTGATGAAGGAAGAAGTTCAAGCTGCTTTGAAGGAAATAGCAAAAAATAAGGCCCCAGGAATAGATGGTATACCAGTTGACATATTTCAGCCAG
>NW_006399821.1:15697326-15717402 GCF_000299155.1 Elephantulus edwardii
AACAACAACAACAACAACATGCCATCAAGTCACAATCTATCAAAAGCTGACCTTTCAGCAGGTTTTCCGAACCAGTAAATCACTCACGTAGAGACACTCCATTCTTCTCTGGTACAGCATCTGATGAAAATGAACCTCATGCTTTTGGAATTGCACTGTCAACTCAAGAGCTATGATTTGTATCTGCCAGCCACTCCATAAGAGAAAGACGGGTAATCAACTCTTGTGTTATTTACTGCCTCTGAAAACCCACGACAGGGTCAGTTAAAAGTTGGTCCTAAATCAATGGTATGTGTGGGAAGGTGTCAGATTTTTTCATCAATTTACTGTCATTGTACATTGGAAGACAAAAGCAATAGTAAAATGAAATCTGACCATTACATTAGAAATATAAACCTGAAGAATATTTACCTGCGTTTTATCTGATAGAGAATGTTATAAATTACATATCAGTTTAAAACAAACTTTATAAAGTTTTAGGCCTTTTATAGATCATAAAGCACTTTTAAAAAATCTTTTATAGCAAAGAGTTGGAAACAACCTAAGTGCCCATCAACAAACAGATGGAGAAGAGGTGGTATATTCACAGAATGGAATATTTTACTGCATTGAAGAACAAGGAACTCATGAAATATTATAAAAAATGGGTGACCCTTTACAACATTATGCTGAGTGAAATACCTCAGACACAAAAGGACAAATATTGCATAGAGACACAGTTGTAAAGGGGACTGACATTGGGGTTGGGAAGAGACTGAGAAAAATGGGATAAATTATGTATATGGCATTGAAACAGGTAAGAAAGAGAACTATTTAAAAGGGATATATGATTATGTATTATTGTCATGACAGGAGCCCAGAGGGAAGGCTGCATAGTGGAGTGGACTTGGAGGGAGAGATTGTATAACAATGAAAGAATTTTTCTTTTACTTTTCAAAGAGAAGAACTAACTGAATTTGAATTTCTTTGATAAAAGAGGTTTTTAATTTTTTTTTCCTTAATAACGTCTTAACCCTTTTTTCTACAACCTTTTCATATATTTGTGCTGTGGTAGCTGGTGTTCCTATGATTCTGGAAGTTATGAGTTATGCTACAATATTTTTTCCCCCAAATATCAGTAGGGTTATTTATCCATCCTGGACAACTTTTAGTGGGACTTCCAGACTAACACAGGCTAAGAAGAATGGCTTGGAGATCTACTTCTGGAAAAAAATCATCCAATGAAAACCTGATGGATTACAGTAGAATATTGTCTGATATGTTTGTTAGGTGTTGTCAAATTGACTCAAAGGAATAGATTAAAGTTTGCTCAGTCGTGCACTGTCTTCATGCCGTGCTCAAACGCACTGTTGCAGTCAGAGTCAATCCGTCTTGTGGACGATCTAATATAGTGCTGAAATAAATATGAGTTCTTCTAGATTGGAAGACATTAAAAATATACAGCAACTACAACAGTGGGTATATAACATGATCAGGCGATCTGTGTCCTATTTAAATGGGGTTACCATGAGTTGGAGCTGACTCATGAGTTACTTTCTCTGATAGCACATGTTTGGGTTTCCTTCTTTCTGTTTGAATTCTCTGCATATTGAAAATTACTATATAAGCTCATGAACCTTTAACAAACTAGTTTGAGACAGATAGGTGAGGGCTCACATTCCCATTGTGACTAATTTTTGCCTACATGACCATCATTCAGGTGTAATGATTCATAGTAGAGTCTATTTGCTAGGGATACTGAAAAAATCAGTCATTGTACTTAGCATATATCTTTCCACATAAAACTTAGATTCTATTTTTACTCCTATACATATTTTTGTTATTCAGCATTTTTCACGTAGAAATTCTTGTCACTGTAAAGGATGATTATCCCTAAAATAAGTAGTATTCAAAGTGATTATCACAAGGTAGTCGCAAGTTCAGAATTTTCTTGAACTATCATGTCCTCAAGGATGGCAAAAGAAGAATCAATTCCTTTAAGTTATGGTATTGGAAAAGAGGACTTGATATCTTACAGACTGCCAGAAGAACAAACAAATACGTCTTGAAAAATGTGCAACAACGGTGCTGTTCAGAGGCCAGGAGGGTGAAACTTCACTTCATGTATTTTGGGGCCTGTTGTTAGGAGGGTCCAGTCTTTGGAAAAAGTCATCATGCTTGGAAAGGTGGAGGATTAGCAAAAATAAGAGGAAGACTAAATAAAATGAACTGATACTAGTGATTGTAATCCTGAGTTCAATCAAGTCCATCAAAGATAATGGCATGGCAGAGCGTAAGGCAAAGTTCAGATCTAGGGTTGCTAGGAGTTGTCACCAACTGGGCAATTGAAGTTGCTCAAGGGAGCAAATACTAAGTAAAGCTCCAGTTTACAATAGGGAGAAGTCTGAAAGTAGAACAAAATCCTCGGGACTTCACACAGTACCCTTTAAGTACCAAACTGCTTAAAACATCATTCCGTTTATTGTAATTTGATGTGTGAAATTCAGGCAGGCATTTACAATTCAGATCCCATTCCTCGGGGATTCCCATTTAGGGACTGCTCATATGATTGATTCCAAGTCCCTCTTCACTCACGGATGTCTGAGATCGTTAGGTAAAATGCACATGTATGTTCAGAGATGGGATGTTTGTCATCATTACCTTAATGAGTCATTTACCAGCCCTGCTAGGATTCTAATACCCCGGTGCTCTTCCAGCAGCCCCTTCAGTCTCTTTCCTTGCCCATTGTGCTCCCCACCCCCGCCTGCCCCCAGCCGCTGGCAATGAAAAATTCAAAACATTCCTCTCATCCATCATTGCAACTTAGCTGGTAGCAGAGAAGGCAAGAGACTCATTGCCTAAATACCAGAGGAAGGGAAAGACCCAACTGGATTCTGTACTGGGGCAAAGCAGGAGGGAAGGAGGGTGAAGGGGCACCCTGAGACTCAGACCCACTATTGTTTTAAAATTATTGTGCTTTGAGGGAAAATTTTTAGAGCAATTGGTTTTTTATTCAATAACTCACACAGATTTTGCTTTATGGAATTACTTGTGGTCCCTACATTTTAATATCATTCTTCTTAGATTTTTTCCCTGTAATTCCTTCCCTAGAACGCTCTTTTCCTTTCATCTTCCTATCCTATTCCTCCCTGACTTCTAAACTATCTTTCTGAACAAATGCTACTCTTTTCATCTTTTATGAGCGATTGCTCTAAGGATCAGGTACCTTCCTGGCATTTTTTGTCACCTTAAGAAGATATCTACTGTTTGGCTGCAAACAATGGTGTTTCTTGTGATTCTCACAGAGAATCAACCCCCTTTGCTAAGGAGAGAGATGCCTCTGTTTTGGGAGCTGGACCTCCTCAGATTTCTGCAAGGAAGCCACTGCTGGAAAGCTGCAGCACATTCTTGCCTTTCTAAGTAGAGACCTTCGATGGAGGGTGACTGTCACATTAGAGACAGTGACTGGGCCTGATTACACTGCATTTTATCCAAAGGATTCGGGTAGGACCTGGAATCTATGATTTTAGACGTTTAGCCTTGGAAACTCAAGGGAGGGTCATCTATGAGTCAATTCTGACTTCAAAGCAATCAATTTTTTAGTTTAATACAAGGAAAAAGAAATCCTGGTATTACAGGCTGGACTGCTAAGAGAAAACACCAGTTCATATCTACCAACTCCTCTGTAGAAGAAAAATGGGTAGTCTCTTCCCAGAAAGATTTATAGCCTCAGAAACACAATGGAGGGTTGCTGCAAGTTGAAATCTACTCAACAATGGTTGAGTTCCATTAAGTTGGAACCAACACAGGTTCAGAGGCAGTTAATCACACAGAATGAGATTGCTCATCCTTCTCCCACTGAGCATCTGGAAGCCTCGAACTGCGTGCCTTCAGGATTGCAGTGCAGCTTCTTGCCTCTAGGCCACCAGAACTCCCAAGGAGCCCTGATGTTGCAATGTTAAACTCTCAGCTGCTATCTGAAAGGTTAGTGGTTTGAACCCACCAGCAACTGTGAAGGAGAAAGTTGAGGTAGTTTATTTCTGCAAAGTCATGGAAACTGTATGGGACCATCCTATGTTACTGTTCCAAGCAGGTGCCATCAACTAACTATGACCCACATTGACCTGTAAACAACAGATCTGAACTTTGACCAGTCCTGCCCCATCCTCACAATCTCTGTCACGCTCAAACCCTTGTGGTTGTCATCATGCCAATTCATCTTTTTGAGGATCTCCTGTCTTGTGCTGACCCTGAATCTTTCCCAGCATGACGTCTTTCTCCAAGGACTGATTCCTCCTGAAAATATGCCCACAGTACATGAGATGAAGCTTCACCATCCTTGTCTTTCTGCAAGATAGATTTGGGTTATCTTGGCAGTCCATGGATCTTCATTGCTCTTTTCCAATACTACATTTCAAAAGCATCGGTTTTTCTTCAGTCTTCCTTGATCACTGTACAATTTTTAGATGCTTAAGAAGCAATTGAAAATACCAAGTCTTCATCCAATGAAGTACCTTCATTTGCTTATGTAGCTAGACTCAAAATGAGGAGAAACAGCTACAAACATCCACTAATAGTCAAAAGCAGAATTTACAAAGTCAGAAAACTGTAACTTGTAAAAAATGAATTGAAATGCATAAATAATGATATCCTAGACACTAGTGATTGAAGAAGAACTTCTATTGGCCATTTGAAAAATCAGACAATCACATGATCTGCTATTCTGGAAATGACAAGTTGAAGAGGAATAGTGTGGCATTCACTGTGTAAAAAAAGCATTTCAAGATATATCCTGAAGTACAATGCTGTGAGTGATAGGATACTATTTATATGCCCCCAAAGAAATCCAGTTAATAAATATATGAGTAATACAGAGTAAATAGAGTCACTATACCAGAAAAAGTTGCCTGACACAGAAGAATTTAATGAAATAACATTAATGAAATATGATGAAGAGCCTGTGATGATGAAGAAGGAAGTTGAAGCTGTTCTGAAGGAATAGGCCATAAACAAGGCCCTAGAAATTGGCAGCATATCAATTGACATATTTCAACAAACAGATGCTGCCCTGGACATGTTCACTAGGTTGTGCCAAGAAATCAGGAGGACAACCACCTGACCAACTGACTGGAAGAGATCCATATTTATTAAAAAAACCCCACATGACCCAAAAAAGTGTGGAAATTATTGAAAAATGGGATCTCTGGTCGCCTAGTGGCAAGAAGCTGCACTTCAATCCTGAAGCACAGAGTTCAAGGGCACCAGCTGCGTCATGAGAGGCAGATGGATGATCTCCTCCCAAGTGATTAACAGCCTCTGAAAACCCGCTGGAAGGTCAGCTATTGTTCAGTTCCAACTCTAATATCACGTGCAAGCTAGAATCGCCAGAAGATTATCCCAAATCTGCAATAACATCACATCAACAGACAACTATCAGGTGTGCAGGCTGGATTTTAGAAGAAGTCATGGCAGTAGAAACAATATAGCTGATATTAGATGGATCTTAGCTGAAAGGAGAGAGAACCAGAAGAATGTCTGTACTTCATTGACTATGCAAAGACATTTGACTGTGTGTATCACAACAAACTGTGGTTAACTCTGAGAAGAATGGGAATCTCAGAACAATTGATTGTGTTTATGTGAAACCTATACTTGGACCAGGAGGCAGTTGTAAGAACAGAGCAAGGAAACCCTGCATGATTCAAAATTAGCAAAGATGTACACCAGGGCTGCATCATATCTCAATACCTTTTCAATCTGTATACAGCACAGATAATCCAGGAGGCAGGGCTCTATGAAGACAATTGTGGCATCAGAATTAAAGGAAAGCTTATCAACAATCTGTGTTATGCAAATAATACAACCTTGCTTACTGCAACTGAGGAGGATTTGAGGCATTTGCTGCAGAAGGTCAAGGATTGCAGCTTTCAATATAGATTGAAGCTCAATGTCAAGAAGACAAAGTTTCTAGAAACCAGGCGAATTAACAGCATCATGATAGACAATGAAGAGATTGAGATTAAGAGCTTCAGCTTACTTGGCTCCCCAGTCAACACTCTTAGTACCAGCAGCCAGGAAGTAAAAAGATGAATTATATTGGGAAAATCTGCTGTCAAGGACCTCCAGAGTATTGGAGAGCAATGATGTCAATCTAGAGACTAAGGTGCAACTGATCCAGTCCATGACCTTCACAATTATTTTCTATGAATCAGAGAGTTGTACAATGATTAAGGATGATGGAAGAATTGATGCCTTTGAGATATGGTTCTGGAGAAGAGTATCAAACATACTGTGGACCATTAAAAAAACAAACACGTCCATCCTGGAGAGGGTGAAACTAAGCTGCTCCATAAAAGCAAGGATTTTGAAGCTCCATCTAACATACTTTGATCATGTTGCAAGTAGAAATCAGTCCTTAGAGAAGGAAATTATGTTTGGAAGGGTGGAGGGACAGTATAAGAGAGGAAGACACTGAATGAGATGGATTGACTCAGTGCCTGGGAAAATGGGGGTAAGTGTGTCAGAGATGATGAAATTGGTCCAGGATCAAGCAGGATTCAGAGCTGTTATACATAGATTTGCTGTGAGTAAGAGTCAACTGAATGGCACAGAATAACAACAACAATACATATATTTACTAAAATATATGCACCAACCACAAATACCAAAGATGAAGAAAGTGATGATTCCTACCAGCTTTCGCAGTCTGAAACTGATTGAACAGGCAATCAAGATGCAACAATAATAATTGACGACTGTAAGGTAAGGGTTGAAAATGAAGACGTACTGGAAGGTGGAAAATATAGCCTTCATGACAGAAAAGAAAGAGACTGGAGATCACACGAAGAATTTTTTACAATGAATTGTTAATTCATTGCAAATACTTTTATTGAAAAAAAAAAACTCAAATGACAACTATACGCAGATCTGAACCATGCCCTATCTTGTCCCATCCTCACCATCTCTGACATGCTCCAGCCCGTTGTTACAGTGTCAGTCCAAAGGAGAATCAGGAATACTTATCTCCAATGACATCTATCTCTTTTGCCAAGAAGCAACTTAGTAATTGGTACCTGGGTATCATTACTAACAATTTTGATTAAAATCATGGTCACTATTGACTAATCTTGAGCAAAAGAGAGAAAGAAAACACAGAATAGAATTTAAAATTCCCATGAGTTATAGATTTTCTAGAGCCATGGAGGCTAGGTGAATCCCTGAAACCATTCTTTAGTCTTTAATGCAACAAACTAGATATCGAAACATATGAGGCAAAATAACTTGTAAAGGGCCATAACTGGGTAAGTGATGAATTATCCTTCCAGTCTCTTCTGCACATCAGATTACTTTGGTAGACAAGGTCACAAGACATATTTGCCTACTCCTTTCAAGATTATAGAATGCACAGGTGATGGAGAGAATCTGCAGCAGAGCACTTCCCTGTGATTTGTATAAGCTGGAGTGCTATTGCTCTGCAGTATTCATAAGATACCTTGATTAGACCTATATGAAGGAAAGGAAATGAAATTTTAATTCTCATTATGAAATGTGAAAAATGCCAGACATTCAGAAAAGTATGTAAGAAAGCATTCTTTTTACAAGAATTTCTTCCTTTTCAGTAACTCATTGTTTCTAATAAATTCATCTTACTCCTCTCATGCATATAATCCTCCCCTTTCCCCCTTTATCAGATCAAGATCAACTCCTGCTCCACTAATCAAACCAGAAAACTGGGAGTCCTTGTAGGCTTATCTTCTAGTTCTCATACTTAGTTCTAGATTTAATACTCATAATATAAAATTGTTGTTAAGTGCTGTCAAGTCAGCTATGACCCTATGAACAAGGGCTCTGAGCCCTAGAAACAATGGTCCTAACTGTAACCCTACCCTGAACCAAACTCACCATCTCTGACACACTCGATCCCGTTGCCACAGTCACTGTGTCACTCTATTTCATCTAGGGTCTTCCTCTACTGTGCTGACCCTTACCCTTCTAAGCATTGCATCTTTCTCCAAGACTGGTTCCTCCTGGCAACATGTCCAAGGTATGTGAGACAGAGCTTCAAGATCCTTGCCTCCAAGAAGCAACCTGATTTCACCGTAACTAAAACAGACCTATTTGTTCTCTTGGCAGTCCATGGTATATTCACTATTCTTCTCCAGCACCATGATTCAAAGGCATCAATTCTTCTATCATTTGTACTCATTATCCAGCTCTGAGGTACACAGCAAGCAATTCAGAGGACCATGCCCTGGATCTGGTGTTCCTTAGTCTCTAGACTGACATCATAGCTCTTTAGTTTTAGACTATATATAGTATATATATATTTTCCTATTCCTCTGCTAACTCATATTTTCATCATTATTGACTTGATTTAAAAAATACTAATTTATTTACAAAATTAGAATACACCTGATTTTGAGAACAGATTCTTTCAATTTACCTTAACCCCCCACCCATCAAATTGTACAACCCCATGATTAATCCCCCCTCCCCCTGCACATCCTCATCCCTCTGCTTCTACTCTCCTCTACCCCCTTGGATCCTTATACTCATTCTACAATAATGGTTTTACACAAAATTTGTTCTTGTGAGACTGAATTAGTTCACTTAGCATATGTGACCTCCAGTCCCTCCCAAGTTAGGTAATAATTTACAGAATCATCGCTCCTGTGTGCTGTGTAGTATTCGGTTGTGTGAATGTACCATAATTTCTCAATCCATTCATTTTTGGTTGGACATTTGGGTTGTTTTCATGTTCTTGCAATGGTGAATAATGCTGCTATGAATATTGGTGTACAAACCTCCATTTACCAATCAGTTTATCATGTTCACTTGCACTGGAACCAATCTTCCTTTTTTGGTTTAATTTTTACTTTATATTGAATTGCTTACAAAGTTTGTATACATTGTGTTTTATACTATCCATTCACATTGGGGACCAACCTCCCTTTATTCCAATCATCTTTTTCATAAACCCATTGTTTTTGCACTGAAGTGCAGGAGTCTAAGTTTAATACATCAGATACTATACTACCCACTAAACTTTCCATTTCTGATCCTCACTCTTAATCTACTGAGTCAAAATATCAACTGTTGAGGCTCAAGAATATATATTTTTTTAAAAGCTTCCAAGTTATTTTGATGTATAATATCAATTGGCAGCCACTTTGAAACTATTATTTCAAAAGATAAATAACATGTGATTTTTGACTCCATTTTCTTGTATCAAGTTATAGGAATGGATGGCTTATATTATACAGACTTTGTTATGCCTGCTTAGTTAGATGAAATTGTAGTATGATTAATTCTGTATAGAAAGTTTTTCTTATAGTAAATTCCAAAGTGTTAATGTTTTGGGATACTTAAAATGGTTACATACTTTAAGACTGCCCTGCACTAAATTCTTAATAAAGGTTTGACCCACAATCAGACTTACAGAAGTCTGACTTACTTATATGCAAGTTCAAACTGAAGCAGAAGAAAATGAAATCAAGTACATGAGAACCAAAATATGACCTTTAATCTATTTAATCTGAATTTAAACATCATCTTTTAAAAAAAAATTATATTAGTTTGCTTACAAAATTTGTATACAATTGTTTCACACTATTCTTAATTCACATTTTGTGTCATATAATCATTTCCACTCATTATGTTTTTTAAAATTAAACATCATTGAACTATGCCCAAAATTACCTGATCTTTTAAAGTTTTTGCTGCATTTCCCCCCATTTTCTTTATCCTGTCCTTCCACCCACCAGATTGTGCAACCCTGTGATATTGCTCCTACCCACCCTTACCCGTCTGCTTCTGATCCCGCCCCTCCATCCCCATACATGTTTTATTATTTATCCTTCTATTTTTACAATAATGGTGTTATGCAGTATTTATCCTTATGACAAATACAGTCAGAAATATATTAAAAATGGCTAGAACAGTACAAAGATAGGGAACTTCCAGAAGTTCAAGCAGGATTTAGAAGAGACTGTAGCACCAGGGATATCATTAATGATGTCAGATAAATCCTGGCTGAAAAGAAACAATACCAGAGGGATGTCTAGTTGTGCTTTATTGACTATGCAAAGGCATTTGGCTTTGTGGATCATAAGATGTGGCTCACATCTTGAGAGGATAAAAGTGATTAATGTGACCATCTAAAGATTAAATCCCTGTGTGCATCAGAACCTTTTCCCAAAAGGGTGGAAAGAAAACCTACCGACTAGGAAAAAACATTTGGCAACACCATCTCAGACAAGCATCTCATAACAAAACTTTACAGAATTCTTCTGGGCCTCCAGAAGAAAAAAGATGATAGCCCAATTTCAAAATAGGCAAAATACATGGAAAGACTTTTCACAGACAAAGACATCTAGATAGCCAACAGAGACATGAAGAAATGTTTAGAACTCACTGGCAATAAAAGAGATGCAAATAAAAATCATCTTAAGAATAAGTTTGAAGCATTGAACACAAATGATCAAAAACCAGATGAGTTGTGGAATGATACCAAGTATATCATCCATGAAGAGAGCAAAGACAGAGGAGAGCAAAGACAGAGGAGAAAAAGACTGAAATGGATGTCAGAAGAAACTCTAAAAATGGCACTAGAATGTCAAGATGCCAAAACAAAGGGGAAACATGCTGAAATAAAAGAGCTGAACAGAAGATTTCAAAGGACAGCTTGAGAAGATAAAGCAAAGTAATAGAATGTGGAGAGATTTGAAACTAGAGAATAAAAGGGAAAGAACTTGCTTTTTATTTCTCAAGCTGAGGGACCTGAAAAACAAAATTTCAACCTCAAGTTGCAATATTGAAAGACACTATGGGCAATATACTGAATGACCCAGGAAACATCAAAAGAAGATGGACAGAATACACAGTGTCACTGTACCAAAACGAGCTAAGTGACACTGAAAAACATCAGAAAGTACTAGGTGAGCAGGAGACAATGGTAATTAAGGAGGAACTGCTATCTTCATTGAAGTCTTTGGAAACATATAAGGCCCCAGGAATTAATAGCAGACACAGCCTTCGATGCACTCAACAGTCTTTGCCAGGAAATTTGGAGGACAGTTGTCTGGTCAATGGATTGGAAGAGGTCCATATTTGTTCCCATTCCCAAAAGAGGTGATCTAACAGAATGTGGAAAATATCAAACAATATAACTTATATCATATGCAAGCAAACTCCTGCTGAAGTAATTGTAAAATGGCTAGAACAGCATAGAGATAGGGAAGTACCAGAAGTTCAAGCAGGATTTAGAAGAGGCTGTAGCATCAGGGATATCATTAATGATGTCAGATAAATCCTGGCTGAAAATAAAGAATATCAGAGGAATGTCTAGTTGTGCTTTACTGACTATGCAAAGGCATTTGGCTTTGTAGATTATAACAAGATGTGGCTAACATTGACAAGACTGGGAATCACCGAGCACTTAATTATGCTCATGCTAAACACTTCATTGTGCTCATGCTATACCTAACCTTGACCAAGAGGCTGCTGTCGGAACAGAACAAGGGAATATTACATGGTTTAAAATTAAGAAGGTAGTATGTCAGGGTTGTATTCTCTCTCTCTCCCCATTCAATTTGTAATCTGAGAAAATTGTTCAAGAAGCTGGACTCTATGAAGAATGTATCATCAAGACTGGAGTAAGACTCATCAATAACCTGCCTTATAGAGATGATACAACCCTGTTTCTTGAAAGTGAGGAGGACTTGAAGCACTTGTTGCAGAAGATCAAAGAATATAGCTTTCAGCATGGATTACATCTCAACGTCAAGAAAACAAACATACTTACCACTGGACTTATGCACAACATCATGACGGATGGAGAAAAGATTGAAACTGTCAACAACTTCATCTTCGATGGACAATTAACACCCTTGGGACCAATAGTCAGGAAATCAGGAGATGTATTGCACTGGGAAAGTTTGCAGTTAAGAACCTTTCCAGATTATGGAGGAGTAATGATACCAATTTGAGGACTAAGGTGCATCTGATTCAGGCCATGGTCTTTCTGATCACTTGCTATGCATCTGAGAGCTGCACAGTGAATAAGAATGACAGAAAAAGAATTGATGCCTTTGAGTTATAGCATTGGAGAAGAGATTGAACATCACAGGAAGTGCCAAAACAACAAACAAATATGTCTTGGAGAAAGTGCACTAGAGTGCTCTTTGGAGGCCAAGATTATAAAGCTATCATTTGGCATGTTGCTAGGAAGTGCTATTCCTTGGAGAGAGATATGATGCTCAAAAACAGGATTGATGAAGGAGATGAAGACCCTCAGCCAAGTGGATTGACATAGTTACTGCTGCAGCGAGGTCTAGTGTGTCAGGAAGTGTGAGGATGGCAACAAGATAGGACAGGGTTCAGCTCTGTTATTCATAGGGTCCCTATGGGTTGTACTGAACTTGACAGCCCCTAACAACAACAAGAATAGCAACACTAAATTATTTAGATCTTCCCTGAACCTTAATTTTGGAGAAGGCTACATCCTTATGTCAATGCCAAGTTTTGATCTAAGAGAATGATAAAGTAACATGGAAACAAAAAACTGAAGAATGACAGAAAATGATACGTCTCCATAAAATATAATGTCAAAAATAAAAAAACAGAACACCCCAACCCAACAACCCAGAAGAGGCACAGAAAATTAAAAAAAAAATTGATTATCATGTGAGTTTTAACATAATGCGATTTGGAAATAAAAAGTGATCCTTTAGTAATATGGAACAAAGCTTATTCTGTAATGTTCAGGGGAATGATGGAATGTAAAATTGTTCTTATAGTCTCAATCATATAAAATATGTGTATAAAAAGGACACTTTCAGACTGTTAAGTTTTTATTTTTTTTTCTCTTAAGTGGTGAGACTATTGATTTTAAAATTCTTTCAGGTTTAACTTATATCATACCTTACTTTTTGAGTGGACAGAAAGTGATGCTACCAAGCCAAAGGTCAGTGATTTTAATCTGTGCCCCTCAGGCCTGGTTGTAATTGTTTTTGATTAAACATTCTTCTAGGTGGTATAGCACTGGTCTGTCCATTATGTACAGAGGTAACTCGTGGTTGCTGTGCTGCTGAACACTGTGACCCTGATATGTCAAATGTGATAATGTTTACCCATGGCGGACAGTGTTTGGTGGAGCTCCCTGATTAAAACAAGTTTGGAAGCAGGAGTGGCATCGACTTCTGAAATAGCTTGCCTCTAGAAATCCTATGAACCTGGAGAAAGGATGAAAGTTATGCAAGTGTTCAGGTCTTTTGTTCAGAGAGTTACACACACACACACACACACACACACACACACACACACACACACACACATCTTTCTTGCCTCCTCGGTGAGTCCAGGACTAAGCAGTTGTAGTAACTGTGTCCTGATTTGTGGAGGGACTCAAGTTCTTGTAAGATTGGCACATGTTGAGGACATGAATATGCAGAAATGGGGTGAGCGAATGACTACCCAATCCATAATGAGTGAATTACAATTTTAAAATGGAATGAGTTAGATAGTTATTATCAATGTAATTATTCATACATGTGCCTAATTATTCATAATTATTCAGAAGCATATTACTTCCCTGATTGCTATAAGTGATCTCTGAGGCCAATTACAATGTGCTTCTGGTGGCAGGACTTGGTGACGACTGCTCCTTTTTTGTCTTGGTGGCTCCAGAGCATACTCTCCAGCCTAATGGCTCTGGGAACCCTTTGTGCCATCTGGCCCTTTAACTACATACAACAAACTCAGCTGACTCCAAAGCCTCTGTTGCCTTTTCTCCCTCATTTCCAGTCCCAAGCTCCTTTTGTTTGGGATAAGGCTGTTCCTTTGAGGGCAGGCACTGCTGCTGTTTAATTAGGACTCTCTTGTTGTCTTGCCTGCATTTGATATCTTAATAGATTGGAGAGCACATGGAGGGAAGTGGAGGGAAGCAAGGTATAGACAGAGAGAGGTTCCATGGAGAAGCGAGGAACTCTGGAAGACTTCGTCATCAAAAGAGGACAAGCTGTTAAACTGAATGCTTTCAACTCCTCTAATTCCAGAGGTTTCTCTCAAAAGTGGTATGCAGCTATTTTTGACTTGTCAGTAACAGACTACATACAGCTAAACTGTTTCCAAGGATAATTTTCCAATTTCCAAACAGTGCTGCTGAGACGATATCTCATTTTTTCAAGAATGATTTCACTCTGACCTCGGTGTGGCAAAGCATGAGACATGGTCTCGAGTCTGCTCTTTGTGTAAAGGTTTCCAGGAATGCACCCCTTTCGAGCTGGAGTCATAGCTCAATTTCTCCTTCACCACCACCCCCTCCACTCTGGCAAACATTACAGCAATTACCATATTGTGGGCCAGTATTATCAAGTGCAAATTAGCATATAGATTAGTTCTGGGGGGCAGGGAGAAGGCTAGGCAGGTTAAGATCTTTAAAATCATGTAAGGATATGCTCCACAAAGAGTATTGTACAGAAATCTTTCAGGTCTGGCTGGTCTAATCCTGTGTCTACAATGACCCATCTGAGAGTGCCAGTTGATGATTTGTTTCGGAACAAAGGGAATTTGGTTTTAATTGTAGCAGAGATATATCTAAGAAATACGCAGCATCTGTGCAAGGGACGTTAAGACTTTCACCAGCTGTGTGCGCACCTATGTGTGTCCCTGTGTGTAAACATTTTATTGTATTGTAGTTAAATTTGTACACAGCAAATTCATTTCCCATTCAGTAATTTACCTACACATTGTTCTGTGATATTGCAATCTGCGCAATATATCAACACTCTCTGTTTCTACCTTGGGTATCTCTGTTTCCATTTGTCTAATTTCCCTGCCCATCTTTGCCTTTTTATCTTTGTTTTTTGCACATATGTTATTTTTTTTTTTAGTCTTTCATACTTGATGTTGTTATTGTTGATTACTTTCAAGTTGAGTACAACTCAAAGTGACTCTATGAACAAAAGGCCTGAAGCCTCTCTACAACTACCGACATCTATCTAAGTTCAGAATTTCCGGAGGCATATGTTATTTAGGAAGTGAACGCCACTCCTGCTTCCAAACCTGTCATAGTATGTTGTTGTTTTATGTGCCACTGAATTGCCTTTGATGTATAGTGACCTGTACAGCAGCTCTGAACCCTTCCCTGTCCTGGGCCAGTCTCACTAATTCCAAGACACCAACCCCCATTGCCCCGGTCACTATATCCATCCATCTCATCTGGGGTCTCCCTCTCCTGTGCTGTCCATTCAACCTTCTGAGTATGATGTCCTTCTCTGAGGACTGATCTCTTCTGACCTGGCCACGTGCCCAAAGTAAGTGAGGCAGAGTTTCAAAATCCTAACCTCCAAGGAGAGACTTGGTTTCACTCTCTCTAAGATAGACCTATTTATTTTCTTGGCAGTCCATGGTGTGTTCAAGACTCTTCTCCAGCACCACAACTCGAAGGCATCAATTCTTAGTGAATTCTAGTAACCTAGTCCCTGAGAAGATGTGTTGCCAACTCAAAGGACTTCTCTCTCTGGCAGTTAAAGTTTACCAGCAGCATCTTTGGAGAAAGATAGTTAATCTCCTCCTGTGTGATTTTTACAGCAATGAAATGACCATGAGAGAAGGAGAGTTCTAAGGAACATATTGAAAGGTCACCTGGAAGATAGGCAGCATTCTGCACAGACGCACCCTTTGGAAACCGTTCAATGGTGCAGCCAATCAGAAGAGACCACACCATCGCCCCTTTCTACTTAATGCTAGCCATGAAGCAGCTCACTTAAAGTGTCCTGGGTAGCTCCATACATGGAAAGGGGCAGAGGGCATCTGATTAATGTACTCTACAGGGAGCTGACCACCAACTAGATCAACTTACATCCCTCCCCACCCCCCATCCTAAAACCCTACACGCGACTTCCCATTCCCACTGCCTCCCTCTGGCTTGGTTTGCTTGGGTCTGAGAGCTGATAATAAATGCTTTTTTTTAACTTCATCTGGGTCTCAGCCTTTTTGCTTTTTTTACCTCACATATACCTGTCATGAATGTTACAGTTTGTGAGTTAGATGAGCCTACTTGATTGTACTCATGTGAAACCTATACTTAGATTAGGAAGCAGTTGTATTGACAGAACAAGGAAACACTACATGGTTCAAAATCAAGAAAGGAATGTATCAGGCATGTGTCCTCCATACTTTTATAATCAGAAACAGATCATCTAAGAGGCTGAGTTCTATAAAGAAGAATGTCACATCAGGATTAGAGGAAGACTCATCAACAACCTGCATTATCAAGATGATACAACCTTGCTGGCCAAAATTGAGGAAGATCTGAAGCATTTGCTGCAGAAGGTCAAAGACTGCAGGCTTCAGTATGAAATGAAGCAAGAAAACAGATTCTCATCATCAGGTGAATTGACAGCCTTATAATAGATGGCGAAATTACTGAGGTTCTTAACAATTTCATCTTGCTCAGGTCCACAATCAGCACTCTTGGCACCAGTAGTTGAGAAATCAAAGGACACATTGCTTTGGGGAAGTCTGTTTCAGGGAACTCTCCAGAATTCTAAGGAGCAACTATGTTAGTCAGACTAAGGTGCATCTGATCCAGACCATGGCCTTTTCAATTACTTGCTAACCATCTGAGAGCTAAAAAATTACAAAGGATGACAGAAGAATTGATGCCTTTGGGTTGTGGTCCTGGAGAAGAGAATTAAACATAACATGGACTGCTAAGAGAACAAACAGTTCTGCCCTGGAGAGGCTAAAACCAGGTTGCTCCTTGGAAGCAAGGATTTTGAAGTTCGATCTCATATACTTTGGGCATGTTGCCAGGAAGGACCAGTCTTTGGAGGACATGACTCTTGGAAGTGTGGAGGATCAGTGCAGTAGAGGAAGACCCTAGATGAGATGGATTGACACAATGCCCAGTGGCAACAGGGCAGGTGTGATTGGCTGAAGATAGGACAGAATTCAGAGCTATTATTCATAGGGTGGCTATGAATCATTGTCAACTTAATGGCACATAACAACAACAAAATTACTTGGCTGAAAAGTGACTTCCCTGAGTGGCTTCAGTCTTAAGCAAGCAAAGTGTATTAAAGCAATTATCTCAGGGTTTCTTCCAGAACCCCTGAATTCATAAAACCATTATTTGTTCTTTTTTAAATGAATTTCGTTTCCCCCTACATTTCTTCCATTCTAACTGGTAGTTTCTTTAGTATCTCTTTATCAGAGATATGGTAGTCAAGGGTCATGGAATTCTGATCTCAGAATAGAGTAGGTTATAGCTCCAGTGGCATTAATCCTTTGAACTGATTGGTTCCTTGATTCATTGATTTTCTTTATTCTTTTTTGCTCCAGATGAGATCAGTGTATCTTAGATGGCCACACACTTTCAAAACCCAAGACAGTACTCAACAAGGCATTAAACTAGGATTTAGAACATTGTATTTATATTGGCTGCTGAAAAAGTGTGTGGACCATAATAAATTACAACATTGAGGAGAATGAGACTTACAGAACACTTAATTTTATTTATGAAGAAACTACTCACAGACTGAGAATCAAAACTAAGAACGAACAGAACAAGAGGATTCTACATTGTTTAAAATTGAGAAATGTATCTATCATGACTGTGCCCTTTCATCATATCTATTCAATCTGTATGTGGAGAAAATATTCATAGAAGTTGGACTATAGAAGAAGAATGGATTCGAAGATGACTTATCAGCAACCTTCTGTGAGCAGGTGCCACAATCCAGCTTGATGAAAATGAAGAGGACTTGAACCCTTGATGAAGAGTATCAAAGACCATATCTTTCAATATGGATAAATATAAATAAAGCAAAAATCCTCACAACTGGATCAATAAGCAACATCACCATAAATGTAGAAAAGCTAGAACTTGACAACAGATTAATTGTACTAGGATCCATAATCACACACTTTGAAGCAGTAGTCAAGAAATCAGTATTATATTGAATTGGGGATGCCTGCTGCCAAGAACCATTCTAAAGTTTTCTAAACTCATAAAAAAGGAACAAACTGACCATAGATGTCAGTTTAAAGAGTAAGATGTACTAGGCCAATGTCACAGTATTTTAAACTGCTTCTTATGCATCTGAAAGGTGGGCACTGTATAAGGATGACAGAACTGATATCTTTGAGCTGTGACACTGGTGAAGAGTATTGAATATACCCTGGACTGCTACAAGAACAAACAAATCTTTCTTAGAAGAAGTGTGGCCAGAGTACTTCTTAGAAACAAGGACCGCGAGGTCTTATTCTACATACTTTGAACATATTATCAGGCGGCAACAGTCCTTGGAAAAGTATATAATGCTTGGAAAAATAGAGGGTCGATGAAAGAGAAGAAAAGTTCCATCTGGTGGCCTACTGGTAAGAATCTGCACTACAATCCGAAGGCAAGAGATTGGAGGCCACCAGCTGCTCTGCAAGAGAAGAATGGGCAATCTCTTCCCGAGTTATTAACTGCCCCTGGAAACTAGCTGGAGGGTCAGCTATAAGTCAGTTCCAACTTGATGGTACACAACAACAACAAACAACATTGCTATTGTGGATTATATATGCTATAGAGTTTATTATTGTTGTTGTTGTTAGGTGTGGTCAACACTTAACTATTTAGAGTGTCTCTATCAACAACAGAACTGATCCTTGTTTTAACCTGCACCATCCTCACCATTTTTAATATGCTTGAGGCATAAGATTAGCATGTATCTGTTATCTAGTGAGTGAACCCCATCCCTCCCTTATCACCTTAATTTCCTAGAAAGCAGAAGAAAAATGGGATAGGAGAGCACAGAGCCTTGAATGTATTTCTACAAGGGTCAGACAGAGTGAGAATAGCATACCCTCTTCTTCCCCAGAGTAGAAAGCACATAAAGAGCCCATAGCCCAGGTGCATGGTGCCTCTAGAGCCACACAGCAAACTTACAAACAAAAAAACCCCACCAAAAACCAAAACAAACAACCCAGAGCAAGGACTTTCTTTGTTATTGACAAATAGACTCGTAGTTATGGTCTTGAGGATAGCGTTTAAGGGAAATAAGTTGTAAATAAATGGCATAAAGAAAATAGCTGAGGGAAATAAGTTGGAGAGTAGGGGAGGCAAAGAATAACTCACAATAGAAGTCCAGGTTTTAGTCTAACAGTTCCAAGACACAATTCTTCAATTAGTCCTGGCTCTGGTTTCAGTTTAGCAACATATATTCAGGAAGCTTCTGGTTTCCTTAGTCATCCAGCAAGGGTTACCTCAGGGCAGTTATATATTAGCTTCTCCTTCAAGAATCCAGCAAAACCTTTAACTATGGCCAGCACAAATGCAAGAAGTCACTGGTTGTACCTTGCCACAGTCTCTTCACAGCAATGCATAGTCTTCCCACAACCATCACCAGTGTCTCACTCTTACCAGGGTCTTGTTTCAGTCTCCCTCAAGTCTTGTTACTACAAGTCTTGCTTTTTAGTGGATAGTATTCTTTCTTTTATCCTGTCCTATAGCTGTTGATGATTTACAAAACCATGTTTCTGTAGTTAAGACAGCTGGAGACCAGAGGGCGCTAAGGTTAAGGTAATGGCTGAGAAAAAAGAAAAGAAAAGAAAAAAAAAGGGCTAACATTAGTCATCTTTGACTGGCTTTTCTTAAGAAGCTAGCCAGATTATAAATATAAACATATATGTTGTTGTTATGTGTCACCAAGACACTTGTAACACAGAATGACTGATGCACAATAGCTCCTCACCTTGCTCTAGCCCAAGCTAGTCTTGCTGTTTCTGATACACTTACCTTCATTAACCCACTTACGGTGTCAATCTATCTCATCTGAGGTCATTCTCTCCTGTGTTGTACTTCCACCCTTCCAAACATGATATCCTTCTCCAAGAACTGATCCCTCTGACAACATGGCCAAAGTATGTGAGATGAAGCTTCAAAAGGTTTGCCTTTGTGTCAGATAAGGAACTTATATCTAGAATTTATAAAATACTCGAGCACCACAAGACAATAAAGGTAAATAACCCAATTGCAAAATGGGCATAGGATATATACAGACACTTCACCAAAGATGACATTCAGATAGTGAACAAACACATGAA
>NW_006399821.1:15718857-15740531 GCF_000299155.1 Elephantulus edwardii
GCAGTCCATGGCATGTTCAACACTCTTCTTGAGCATCATAACTCAAAGATATTGGTTCTTCTTCTGTCATACTTAGTCACTGTCTAGCTCTCTGATGCATAGCAAGTAATTGTGAAGATCACGGCCTGAATTAGGCCTTAGTCTCTAGACTGACATTGTTGTTCTTCAGCACTCTGGAGAGGTTGCTGACAGCATATTTTCCTAATACAATTTATCTTTTTATTTCCTACTGGCACAAAGGGTGTTGATTATGGAACTGAGCAAGTGGAAATAAATATATACAAATATATGTATGTAGTGATGTGCCATTGAGTTGAGTATGACTCATAGTGACCCTATGAACAACAGCTCTGAGCCCTGCCCTATCCTGAGCCAATCTCACCATCTGTGACACACCTACCCCTATTGCAACAGTCACTGTGTCAATCCATCTCATCTAAGGGCTTCCTCTTCTGTGCTACAGTTTACCCTTTGAAGCCTGATGTCCTTCTCCATGGACTGGCCCATCCTGCCAACATACCCAAAGTATGTAAGACAGAGTTTCAAAAGAAAAGGAAAATGTAAGTTTTGTTTTCTTCTAACCACATTCACTTATTCCAGGATCCAAGAACTGGGCAGCAATTTCATCTCTGGTGTGCAAGGTTTCTTGTTCAGCCTAAAGCATTAAACTATGATGCGTTAACAAGAAATTTGGATTGAATTACAGAAAAGAACCCCAATAAGGATTCTATTTTGTGGTGTATGTAACATTGAACTGTATGAGAACACAAAAGAGTGATGAGTCTTTTCACCAATTCCACCTTTTTTTCCATAAATTGGAAGTGGTATTACAAGACCTTTAGTTGGATGGTCTGAATGAAGCGAAATGTATACAGGGATGGAAATAGTCCCCAAATGAAAGAATTTCTGTCATCTCCTGAAGGTTTATTCTTTTCTTTAGTTGTTAATATGAATAATGGAAGAATCTGGTATCTTTTACGTGATTTGAAAGTCTTTTTTTTCTTCCCTTTTGGTACAGAGTTTCCATTATCTGAAAGCCGCAACAGGGCAAGTTGCCTGACTTTCCAATCAGTGAATTATTTTAGGGGGTATTCCACTGCTACTGCTGGAGACAAGTCCTCCAGATTTGTTTACTGTAGGGTTGGACATGACTTATAACTGAGTGGTCAGCTGGATTGCAGGGGAAGAAATTACCCATCTCTCTCCAGAGGAGCATTAGTGGAGGCAGTTAAGACTGCCCTTTGATTAGCAGCACAACTAGGCCGTCAGAGTCCTGCAGCTTGGAAGTCCTGCTGGCTCAGGAACAGCCACATTTTTTTTCTGAACGAATTTGGGCAACACAGTAAAGAGAAAGTGGCAATAAACGTGTCTTCCCTTCAGGAGGGCTCAACACACTGGCGAGACAAAAGTCTTGTTCCTGTCTGGAAGCCCAAATCAGAGATCTCATTTACCTCTTACCCACATTTCTTAGTGTTAACACAGGGCTTTGAACAGATTTATACTACTTCAACCTTGAGAATTTTCATTTCTATTCCAGGTATAGGGAGCTCTGGTAGCCTTGTGGGTGTAACTCCAGATATACTGCATTTGAGTCTATATTTTAGCAAATCCCCAGATAGTACTTATAGATGCCCAGGTAGTTTTTTTAATGTGTTTGTAAGAATGCTTAAGGGTCTTGTTAAAATGAAGTTTCTGACTCAGTACACTTACAGTGGAAATGAAAATTATCAGCGGGGCTTGGCTCAGAAACCCTGGTTTTAAGATTGAGATCCTGTGTCTTGGAGCTGAAGCTCTGGTATGTCCTAACAACTTCTAGGGATATGTGAATCTCTGGAAAATTCCACAAAACAAGACTTGATTTAATTTTGCTTTTATTAAGAAAATCCAAACCCTTATATATTGTCTGTAAAAGTGGATTAGAAATTTTGAGAGAACATGAGAACAGAGATTCAAAGAGAGAGGGAAAGTGGGGAAAGAACCTGTAAAAATGTAGGAAATAATTTTTTTTTATGATGGAGTCATACATCCTGATAGTGGTGATGGTTATATATGCATGTGTTAAAATTCACAGTATGTTACGTTGATGAAAAATAGAATAGAAAAATAGAACAGTATGATAGCCTAAAAAATAAAATAAAAACTTTTCATTGGAGAATTGGAACATGGGAATGAAGGAGGTAAAGAAGATCTTATTTTAAGCTGAAAAGTAAAGAAACCAGTAATGTGGAAAATTCTAGAAAGCAAAGCAAGACTGTGTGGTCAGCTATTTTATAAGTTGCTTCAATTTTTTAAAAGGCCTTTTATTTATTTAAAATTTTTGTCTTATGTTGGTTTGCATACAAAATGCATATACATTGTGTTTCACACTTTATTTCATTTACTTTGTGTTTCATACAATCATTCCCTACATTGTGTTATATAAAATTAATCACCATTACACAATTGTTATATAAAATTAATCACCATTATACAACTGTAGCAACAGGAATGCTTTAAAGTTACAAAATGTCTCTCAAATCTAATAAATAATTTTGCATTTAAAAAAAATCCATAGGTCTCCATCATGCTTCTGTTCTTCCTCTGGGTTTCTGAACCAATTCTAGTCTAACTCTCTTGTTATTGCTACAAGAATCAGAGGCTGAATTTTAGCAAAATTTCTATGTTACTCACTTGCATATTGAAATCTAGAGAACTTGGACAGAAATTCCTGGTTACCAAGGAGATTGGCCTCAGTAGGAGATACAGACTGAGGCAATTGATTAACATCAGAGAAAGTAATACACAATGACTATGAAATTTTTGTGCAGTGTTATAGCAGAAATGTATTAGTTTTATGAAAATACCTCAATTGTTAGTTATAACAACTAACAACTTTTCCATAAGCCCAGCTTAGATGTAACAATACAGATACAAAGTTGAAATGCTTTGCTGATTTATGTTTTGAACCTTCTCATGGTCTCTGGTCAGAACCCTCATTATTACTGACCTATAGTGAGACTTGAAGTCTCATGTTTTCATCCACCACCACTACTCTTTCATTGCTATTTTTAATGCTACGGTTTGGTTTTTTTTAATTTTAATTTTTTTTTATTTACCGACCTTGTAAAACTGTTTGATGTTTTAGATACTATTCTGAGGTAGTACTCAACTTGACAATACCTAAGCCAATTGGTCCGAGTAGGTTTGCTCATTAAAGCAGGGAGCTCTGGCACTAATGCTTTTCCGGGCCTTTGTTTTCTGACTTTTTTATGTTTAAATAGAGTTTTCTCCATGGCTCCAGGATCCTGGTACAGAGAGGATTCAATAGCTCACCATCACAAGTGTAGCCCCCACTACCTGGTGCCCTCTTTGGGGTGATATGACTAGGATCCATATACTTTTGGATTTAGCAGAATTCAGGAAATAAGGAGACACATTCAGCTGGGAAAAACTCTCCAAATTATTGAGGAGTAATGATGTCAGTTTGAGGACTAAGGTGTATCTAATTCAGGCCAGTCTTTCCAATCACTTGCTATGCATAGAAAGCATTATGGATGACAGAAGAAAAAATTGACGCCTTTGACCTGTGGAGAAGAGCAGTGAACATCCCATATACAGTAAAAGAACAAACACATATGTCTTGGAGAGGGTACAGCTAGGTTGCTTTTTGGAGGCAAGAATGGTGAGATTTTGCCTCACATACTTTGGGCATGTTGCTAGAGGGGCTATTCCCTGGAGAAACACATGATGCTAGGAAGGGTAGAGGGTTAGCGAAGGAAAGGAAGACCCTGAACCAGGTAGATTGAGATAGTGACTGCCTCAATGGGCTTTAGTGTATTAGGAAATGTGAAGATGGCACAGAATAGGATGGGGTTCAGATCTGTTATAATGGGGTCACTATGAGTCATAGTTGACTCGGTGGCACCTAACAACAACAAGGGGAAAAATCCCAGTGGAAAATGAGTAAGCACCCACTGAGATTACTTCCATCATATATTTTCCTTTTTAATGAATATTTCATGACCAGTTAACTAGCAGTCTGTTATCCTTCTAATAAAGAAAAAGGTAATACAACGAATAAAATATATTTATTACTCTCATTTTAAAGTCTTAATTACGGACCCATCCATCCTGAAAGCCTTTTTAAAAATACCATCAGAAGCACATTATAAAAAAGGGAAGACTTTGTATGTTAAGATAGAAACATACTCTCTCATGGTTTAGTCCATTAAATGTGTCACTGGGACACTTTTGTAAATCCATGTAGCAATTTTCTTGTTATGAAAGAAAACCAGAAATCTTTCAGTAAAACTATGCAATTGTTCACTTACTGTAGACAGACTCTGTGCATAGCACTCAGGTGTAGAATTATTATAAAATCTGAGGCATTCATAGATCTTTTTTGCTTTACTATACTCAATAGAAGAGTTATATATTTTATAGATAAGAGGATCATTATGGCTAATATAGAATACATATAGTGGAACAAGTTATGAAAACAAATTTAGAAGATTAGTTTTAAAACTATCTGTATCATTTTTTTTTGCAGAAGCTTTACTTGTGGGTCCTAAGGATTTGCATCTCTTAAGCACCTCTACACTATTGAGCTCTGATGGTTAAGTGGTAAAGAGTTGCACTGCCAACCCAAAGGCAGGTGGTTCAAATCCACCAGGTGCTTCATGGGAGAAATATGGCATAATCTCCTCTCATGTTGATTTGCAGCCACCAAAAACCCACTGGAAGGCCAGCTACATGGCAGCACATAAGAACGTAAACACACTATTGAAGATTTCATGCCAGACAGCAAGAGAAAGAGTTTAAGAAATCAATTCCAAGTTGGCTAAATAACAATTGCACAATATTAAGTGAAGACATTTTAAATTAAAGACATTTTCCTTTTTCCAGGGTGGAGAGATCTTGGTTCTGTTCATCAGAGAAGAGTGGAGACAATCTAGACATTGCAATTATCCTCATAGGATTTGTCATCTGACTCATTTTTTTCTAGTGCCTCCCACTTTCTGAATTACTTTGAAACTTCTCCTTATGCTTCACGCTCATAGGCTATAGCCTTGTGATTTAGTTGGTTCAGTGTTGAACTGTTACCAGAAAAGTTATCAATTTGAACCAACCAGTGACTCTGCAGGGGAAGGAGGAGGCAGTCTGCTTGTTAAAATATATAGCATTGAAACTCGTTGGAGGGTTGTCATGGGTCAGAACGGCCTCAAAGACAGCACATATGGTTTAGTTTGATTTGGGCATTAGGTTCAAAAACACATAATAAAATCATAGTCATCTTAATAATTAAAGTGGAGCCTTAGAAATAGTCTAGTTGTGTGTGGGTGGTTTTGTTTTTTTTTAATTTGAAGAAAAGCAGGTTTAAAGTGTTTAAATAATTGACTCATAATAGTGCAGCTATTATGAGCTAATAGCAAGAGAATATAAAGAATATCATCCTTAAAGAATTTAAAACATCATTATAAAGACAGAGGAGAAAGAAACGAACAAGATGGATGTCAGAATAGACACTCAATTTTGCACTAGAGTCAGCACTAAAGAAGCTATAAAGCAAAGGGAACAAATAAAGAAGTTAAAAGGATGAACAGAAGATATCAAAGGGCTGCTCAGGAAAGGCAAAGCAAAATAGTATAATGAAACGTGCAAAGAACTAGTTAGAAAAGAAAATGGATGAACTCACTTGGCATTTTTCTTTCCTCCTCCTCTTCTTAAATAGTTTATATTGGTTTTCTCCTACATCTAGAGCCAACAAGGAAGAAATTGAGAATACTTATCAAATTTTGCAGTCTAGAATTGACTGAACATGCAATCAGGATGTGTTAATGATAATTGGTGACTGGAATGCAGAAGTAGGAATCAGTGAAGAAGGAACAGTTTTTGGAAAATATAGCTTTGATGATAGAAATGAAGCTGAAAATAGAATGATAGAATTTTGTATTTACAATGATTTATTTATTGCAAATAATTTTTCTAAAAGATACAAAAGATGACTTTACATGTGGATTTCATCTGATGGTCTGCATAGGAATCAAACTGACTGCATTTGTGGAAGAAATCATTGGAGAAGCTCAATATTGGCAGTCAAAACTAGGCCAGGGCAGACTGTGGGTCAAACATCAATTACTTATATTATACAAGTTCAAATTGAGGCAAAAATTAAATAAAGTTAAAATAAGAATACAGGAACCAAGATATGATCTTGAATCAATTCCATAAGAATTTCATGATCATCTTAAGAATAAATTTGAGGTATTGAACACCAATGATTGAAGACCAAATTAGTTGTGGGAAAAATCAGGATGATATCAAAGATATTATCCTTGAAGAAAGCAAATGGTCATTACAAAAACAGAAGAGAAAAAAAAATTGAAATGGGTATCAGAAGAAACTCTAAAGAATATACTAGAATATCAAGAAACAAAATCTAAAGAAAAACATGTTGAAGTGAAAGAACTGAACAGATGGTTTCAAGGGGCAGCTTGGGAGGACAAAGCAAAACATTATAATGGAATGTGCAGAGAGCTGCAATTGGAAACTAAAAAAGGAAGAACTCTGCATTTCTCAAGATGAAAGAACTGAAAAAACAGATTTCAGCCTCAGGTTGCAATATTGAAAGATACAATGGGTAATATATTGAATGACCCAGAAAGCATCAAAAGAAGATGGAGGGAATACACAGAGTCACTGTACCAGAAAACATTGATTGACATTGAAAATTTTCAGGAAGTGCCATATAAACATGAGTCAGTGGTGATGAAGGAGAACGCAGAAGCTGCATTGAAGGCATAGGCAAAAATTAAGGCTCAGGAATTGATGACATATCAATTGACTTGCTTCATTCAATTAACAGATGCAGCCTTGGATGCACTCCCCAGTCTATGCCAGGAAATTTGGAGGATAGGTATCTGGCCAACAGATTGGAAGAGGTTCTTATTTGTTCCCATTCCCAAGAAGGTGACTGAACTGAATGTGGAAATTATTGAACAATATTATTGATATCACATGCAAACAGAATACTGCTGAAGATCATTCAAAAATGGCTGGAACAGTACATAGATAAGGAACTGTCAGAAGTTCAAGCAAGATTTAGAAAAGGCCATGATGCCAAAGATATCGTTACTGATGCCAGATGGATCCTGGATGAAAGTTTAGGAATATCAGAAGAATGTCTGTTTGTGCTTTATTGACTATGCAAAGGCATTTGACTGTGTGGATCATGACAAGTTGTGGCTGACATTGAGAAGGATGGGAATCCCAGACCACTTGATTGTGCTCATGGGGAAACTATACCTGGAACAAGAGGCTGTTGGGTGAATGGAGCAGCAGAGCATTGTGCAGTTTGAAATTGGGGAGGGAGTGCATCAGAGCTGTGTTCTCTCTTCATACCTATTCAATCTGTATGTTGAGCAAATTATCCTGAAAAGCTGGACTCTTTGAGAAGGGGTGTGGCAAAAGGATTAGAGAGAGACTCATCAATAACCTGCATTATGCAGATGACACAACTGTGCTTGCTGAAAGTGAGGAGGGCTTGGAACACTTGTTGCAGAAGATAAAAGAATGCAGCCTTTGGTATGGATTGCATCTCAGTGTCAGGAAAACGTAGATTCTTATCACTGGACCATTAGGCAGTGTTATAATGGATGGGAGAGGAGATTGAGACTGTCAACAACTTCATCTTGCTTGTATACACAATTAACACCCTTGGTATGAGCAGTGAGGAAATAGGAGACACATTGTACTTGGAAAATCTGATGTTAGGAACCTTTCTAAATTATTGAGGAGTAGTGATATCAGTTTGAGGACTAAGATATATCTGATTAAGGCCATGGTCTTTTCAATTACTAGCTATGCATCTGAGATCTGGGCAATGAATAAGGACGACAGAAAAAGAATTAATGCCTTTGAGCTGTGATGTTGGAGAAGAACATTGAACACTCCATGGATGGCCAAGACAATGAGCAGGTATGTCTTGGAGATGGTGCAGCCAGAATGCTCTTTGGAGGCAAGAATGATGAGCCTTCACCTCGCATATTTTGACATGTTGCTAGGAGGTGCTATTCCTTGGAGAGGGACATAACATTGGGAAGGGTGGAGGGTCAGCAAAGGTAAGAAGGTTCTCAACCATGTAGATTGAGATGGTGACTCCTGCAATGGGTTTTTTTTTTTTTGGTGTCAGGAAGTGTGAAGATGGTGCAGGATAGAACAGCGTTCAGATCTTTTGTTCATAGGTTCACTATGAGTCATGCTCAACTTGTCAGCACCAAACAACGTACAACATATTGGTTTTCTCACAATTTTTGTATATATTAAGTTTCACACTATTCTTCATTCATATTGTGTTTCATACAATCATTCCCATGCATTATGCTATATAAAATCAATCATCATTGGACCTTGACTATCTTTACCCAGTCTTTTCAGATTCTTGCTATATCCTTCCCATTTCCTTCCCGCATCCCTCCACCCACCAAACTGTGCAACCCTGTGGTTCCTCCCCTCCTGTCCTCATCCCTCTGGTCCTACCCTTTCTTTCCCTTAGGTCCTCATACATATTGTACTAGTTATCCTTCTATTTTTACAATAATGATCGTATGCAGTATTTGTCCTTATGAGACTGAGTTAGTTCACTCAGCATAATGCTCTCCAGTCTCTCCCAAGTTTAGCAGTATTTTTAGAAATCATTACTTCTGGGCACTGTATGGTATTCCATTGTGTGCATGCACCACAATTTGTCATTCCATTCAGTAGTGGTTGGACATTTGGGCTGTTTCCATGTTCTTGGATGGTGAATAATGCTGCTATTGGTGTACAGATCTCTGTGTCTCAATTCTAATTTCTGTGGGGTATATTCCTAGTAGTGAAATAGCTGAGTCATATAGAGTTTCAATGTTTGGCTTTTTGAGGAAATTTGCTTGGCATTTCTTATGCTGAAGGAACTGAAGAACAAATTCAAACATTGACTTGCAATACTTAAGGATGCTGTGGGCAAGATACTAAAAATGATTCAGGAAGCATCAGAAGAAGACAGAAAGAGTACACAGAGTCACTATAAAAATAATTGATATAGGAAAGTTATATGAAACGATCTATGATCTAGAGGAAATGGTGATGAAGGAGGAAATTCAGGCTGCTCTAAAACAAGGCCCCAGGAATTAATAGAATTCTAATCGATATATTTCAACAAATAGATGCTTCCCTGTACACACTTACCAGGTTGTGCCAAGAAATTGGGAGGACAACTACCTGGACAATGGACTGAAGGAGATCTATATTTATTCTCATTCTAGAGGAGAAATGTGGGGTCAAGATTTGTGGGTGATTTATCAACAATCTGTGTTATGCGGATGACACAACCCTGCTTGCTGAAACTGAGGAGGACCTGAAGCGCCTGCTGCAGAGTGTCAAGGACTGCAGCCTACAATATGGATTGAGGCTCAATGTCAAGAAGACAAAGATTCTCACCACTGGACCAATTGGCAGCATCAGGATGGATGGTGAAGAGATTGAGATTGTACACAGCTTTAGTTTGCTTGGATCCATAGTCAACAGTCTTGGCACCAGCAGCCAGGAAATTAAAAGGCACATTGCCATGGGAAAGTCTGCTGTCAGAGACCTCTCCAAAGTGCTGAAGAGCAATGGTATCTCTTTGGAGACTAAGGTGCGTCTGATACAGGCCATGGTCTTCACAATCACCTGTTATGCATCAGAGAGTTGGACAATGACCAGGGAGGATAGAAGGAGAATTGATGCCTTTGAGCTGTGGTGCTGGAGAAGAGGAGAATACCATGAACTGCTAGGAAAACAAACAGATTTGTCCTGGAAAGGGTTAAACCGGGTGGCTCCTTAGAGGCAAGGATTCTGAGGCTCCGTCTAACATACTTTGGACATGTTATGAGGAGAGACCGGTCCTTAGAGAGGGACATCATGCTTGGGAGGGTGGAGGGACAGCACAGGAGAGGAAGGCCCTCTATGAGGTGGATTGATTCAGTGACTGGGAGAATTGGGATGGGAGTGTCAGAGACAGTGCGATTGGCACAGGACAGAACGGAGTTTAGGGCTGTTGTACATAGGGTCGCTATGAGTCGCAGGTGACTCGACGGCACATAACAACAACAACAACAACATAAAAAGGCGATTCAACAGTGTGTAAATCATTGAACAATATCATTAATATCATACACAAGTGAGATCCTGCTGAAGTTTATAAAAAAGAAAATGACTGGAACAGTACATCCAGATGTGCAAGGTGGATGTAGAAGAGGTCATGGCACTAGGGACATTATACCCCATTTTAGATGGCTCTTAGCTGAAAGTAAAGAGTACCAGAGGAAGGTCTATCTGTGTTTCATTGACTGTGCAAAGGCATTTGACCGTATGGATTACAACATACTCTGGCTAACCTTGAGAATATAGGAATCTCACAATACTTAATTGTGCTCATGTGAAACTTATAATTTAAACTGGATGCAGCCATCAGAGCACAGAAACACTGCCTAGTTCAAGATCAGGAAAAAGTGTACAATTGAGATGCATCCTATCTCCATACCTTTTCAATCTATAAGTAGAACAGGTCATCCAGGAGGCTAGAGTCAATGAGGAAGAACGCATCATCGGGATTAGAGGAAGATTCATCAACAACTTGTATTATGCAGATGACATAGCCTTGTTTGCTGAAATTGAGGAAAAGCTGAGGTATTTATGGCAGAAAGATCAAGGACTGAGGCCTTCAATATGGACTGAAGCTCAACATCAAGAAAAAAGATTCTCATCATCGGGCCAAATGGCATCATTATGATAGACAGAGACTGAGATTGTTAACAATTTCAGCTTGCTCAGTTCCATGATCAACACTCTTGTCACAACAGTCAAGACATCAGAAGACAAATTGCACTGAGAAAATCTGCTGTTATGACCTTTCCAGGGTACCAATGAGCAATGATGCAAGTCTAGAGACTAAGGTGCACCTAATCTAAGCTATAATCTTCACAATTACTTGTTATGCATCCAAGAGCTGGGCAATGACTAAGGATGATAGAAGAAGAAAGTTGTGGTGTTGGAGAAAAATATTGAACATACCATGGACTGCTAAGAGAACAAACAAGTCTGTCTTGGAGAGGGTGAAAATGAGCTTCTCCTCAGAGGCAAGCATCTTGAAATTCCATCTCACATACTTTGGGCATGTTGCAACAAGGGACCAGTCCTTGGAGAAGGCCATCTATCATGCTTGGAATGGTGGAGGGAATGCACAGGAGAGGAAGACCCTGTATGAGATGGATTGACATAATAACTGAGGTAATGGGGGTAGATGTGTCAAAAACAGTTAAGTTGGCTCAGTTTTATAGCTATTGGACATAGGGTTGTTGTGAGCCATAAGTGACTTAATGACATATACAACAGCAACAATAATTTTTTAAGTCTTTTTAAAGGTAAAATTATATAACTAGTTATTCCTATTGTGTTGGGAAGAGACATCTGTGGACACATATTTGTTGCTCTTTCTGTCAGTGTTATTTTTACATGTTTTTGAACAACGTGTTGCTGTTCAAAGTTTAACTGAAAAACTGAAAACTTAAGCAGAAAAGCATAATTTCTACTGATAGCAATGAAAATCTTAAATTTGAGAATAAAACATTTTAGATTTTTTTTTATTCTTATCTGGATAGGTGAGTTTTCAATGTAAAAAGCAACAAAGAATAACCTATTCTCAACATCTTAGTGGCCTTTTATTTCTTTAGTTGGTGGAATGAAGGCAGAACTGTGCCACCTGGTGGCTGACAGGCTAGATTCCCCAAATCCTGTTTTAACCAACTTTAGAGCAAACAAAAATCCTTTCCTCATCAGAGATACTCTAAAGAGTGAAAAAGTAGTCATTAATAATTCATAAGCAATTTTCTTCTGCTTGAAGATTAGAAATGATTTTTAAAATTGGAATACATAATGCTTTGTCTTCCTGGGTAGCCCTTTGAAATCTTGTTTATCCCCTTAACTGCTTGATTTCTTCCCTTTGCTTTGGCTTCACAGCACTCCAGTGCAATACTTCAGAGCTCTTCTGACATCCATCTGGCTGTACTTCCTCCAAGACAAATTGGTTATTTCTTTTGTCAGTATATTGTTGTTGTTCTTCATCAACAACATTGTTCAAAGTTATCAACTCTACTTCACTCTGCCTTCTTGTCCAACTTTCATATGAATTTAAAATGTTATGGATTATGTCAGGTAAACTTTCATTTTTAAAAATAATGCCTTTATTAGTAAGCGCTTTAATGAGGCCTTTAACAGCAGATGTGCCCAGTACAATACATTGTTTGATTTCCTGACTGCTGCTTCCATGGGTGTTGATTGTGGATCCAAGTACAATGAAATTCTTGACAAATTGGATCTTTTTTCAACTGTGAAGATTTTTTTTTTTTTAATGTGGAACACTTCACGAATTTGCGTGTCATCCTTGCACAGGGGCCATGCTAATCTTCTCTGTATCATTCCGAAACTGTGAAGATTTTTGTTTCCTTTATACTGAGATGTAATCCAGACTGAAGGGTGTGGACTTTGATCTTCTGTGAATGCTTTAGGTTTTCTTCTCTACCCACACCCCCAAGTCTGCTTGTGTCTTGTCCTTGAGCTAGAATTTCTATGCTTCTACTTTTTATTGTGCTTGTTTTGTTTATTTAACTTTTTGGTCAAGATTTTCAGCTCCGATTCAGAGCAGGAAGTGAACTTTCTAGATGAAAGGAGTTTTAAACTCTTCAATTACGAACGCTGATATAGGAAAGAGAACAAAACTTCTCAAGTAGACATTGACAGAGGGTAGAGGTTGAGGGGAGGGAATGCAGAGGTGGCAGCACCACACAGTCATCTTTTAGTCAGGAGCAAGCTGACCGTTGGTGGAGCACATTGAGGGAAATCACACACCTCAACATAAGTACAATGTCACAGATCTGATCCCAAGGACATCGCCTGGAATCAAAGTCTAAGGCATGTTCTGCAATTGTTAATTGGAGGAAAGGCACATCCAGGAAATAGTCAATCAACCAACCAAAAAAACTGACCAACAAACTCTTCTCCAGAAACTCAAAGGCATAGATTCTTCTACCATCATTATTCATTGCCCAGCTCTCTGACTTCTGGCAATTAATTGTGAAGACCATGGCCTGTAACAGTTGCATATTAGTACCCAGACTGACATAATTAATCTTCAGCACTCTAGAGAGTTCCCCGATAGCAGACTCTCCCAATGCAATACGTCTTTTGATTTCTTGACTTTTATGATGGAATACCAATTCACATACTTCAGTAAACAGGTACTGCTCTGGATATGCTGACCAGACTGTGCCAAGAAATTTGGAGGACAACTACTTGGCCAACTGACTGGAAGAGATCTATATTTATTTCCATTCCAATAAATGGTGACCTAACAGAGTGTAGAAGTTATCAAACAATATCACTACTATCACACACAAGCAAGATCCTGCTGAAGGTTATTAAAAAAACACACACAAAAAAAAGAAAAAGACTTAAACAGTACATCAACAGAGAACTACCAGAAGTGCAAGCTGGATTTCAAAGAGGCTGTGCCATAAGGGACGTCATAGCCAATGTCGTATGGATCTTAGCCAAAAGAAGAGAGTACCAATGGAATGTCTGTCTGTGTTTCATTGACTGTGCAAAGGCATTTGACTATGTGGATCACAATACACTGTGGCTTATCCTGAGAAGAATGAGAATCCCAGAATACTTAATTGTGCTCCTGTGAAACCTCTACTTGAACCAGAAAGCAATAATCAGAACAGAGCAGGGAAACAATGCATGGTTCAGGATCAGGAAAGGTATGTGTCAGTGATGCATCCTATCTCCATACCTTTTTAATCTATATGTGGAACAGATCATTTAGAAGGCTGGAATTTATGAAGGGGAATGTGGCATGAGGATTGGAGGAAGATTCATCAACAAACTAACTGCATTATGCAGATGACACAGTCTTACTTGCTGAAACTTAACAGAACATAAAGCGTTTGCTACAGAAGGTCAAGGACTGTACTCTTCAGTATGGACTGAAGCCCAAAGTAAAAAACAAAAACCAAAACGAAGATTCTCACCACTTGGTCATTTGGAAACTTCATGATAGATGGAGATGAGATTGAGATTGTTAACAGCTTCAGCTTGCTTGGTTCCACAATTACCACTCATGGCACCAGCAGTCAGGAAATCAAAAGATAAATTGCCTCCTAGAGCATGCAAAGCCAAAAGTGAAAACAATTCTGCCTTCATGCAAGTTGTCTGACAAACAGTGTATTTGCTATATTTTAAGTTAGTTCTGCAACTAACTAGCTATAAGATGGGCAAATCATTTGGCATGGCCTCCGACTTCTCATTTTTTAAATGAGAGAGAAGGACTATATGCCTTCAAAGACCCCTTCCAGATCTAAATGTCTATAATTTTAAGAAATGTTTCTAGAAGGGACATTTAAGAAAGCATAGCTTATCAAAGCATTAGAAAACACTTAGCTATTTTTATAGTTTGGATAAAAAACAAACTGTCACTTCTTAGGAAGCTTTATTACCTCAAGTTCTTAGCAAGGGCTGACGCTTAATATTGTTATAGTGCCCCTTAATGAGGACTCCCTAATTTAAGAGGGCATTCATGATGATGAACACTTAAAAAGCTCACTGATTTGAGAAATGGTTAAAGTCTTAATGGGTGCTGACAAGGAAGGCTGAGTGATTACTTCTTTGCTGGGCTGGTAGTGTTGATGTTTGCACTGCTAATTGTACTTAATTTACTGTGAAGTTTTTCTTCAGAGACTCCTGTTGCTCTGAGTGGTGATGCTACTGGGCAAGGCATTGAACTTGGTGGCTTTCACCCAGGAGACTTAGTACAGAAGGCATCTGAATTTAATGTCAGATAATATATCAGCAGCAGCAGCATGCCAGAGTTAGCCCAGACTTTGGCATCTTCCCTCCACATTGCTTACATCTGTACATCATTTTGTAAATTTCTGTGACAAACCAGGACTTGGTAATGTTGTCAATGGTATTTTGAGAAAAGATCAGATCCTAATTTCTCCATAAGAGTCCTGAGCAAATGTATAGACAAAAAAGTACATTAGAGATCATAGGAGTTGGGAGGAGGGGTAGTGGGGAAGGGCTGGTGACTGGGCATGAGTTTCAGCTTGGAATGAGAAAAAAAGATCGAATGTGCATTGTGGTGATTGCTGCACAAGATGGTGAATGCAGTTAGTGTAACGTAAGTATACACTTAAATGGTTAAAATATCAATTATTTATTGTATATAGCTTACAGTTGTTCTTATGTACAGTCGAGTTGCCTGTAACTCATAGCAACCATATGTACAACAGCTCTGAACCCTTCTCTACCCTGAACCAACTTCACCATCTCCAACACACCTACCCCCATAAATCTAGTCACTGAGCCAATCCATGTCATTGAGAGTCTTCCTCTTCTGCGCTCTTCCTCCACACTCCCAAGCATGATGTCCCTCTCCAAGAACTGGTCCCTCCTTGTAACATGTCCCAAGTATGTCAGACAGAGCTTCAGAATCCTGGTCTCCAAGGAACAGCCTGGTTTCATCCTCTCGAGGACGAACCTGTTCTCTTAACAGTCCAAAAGATCATTCAATACTCTTCTCCAACAGCACAGCTCAAAGGCATCAGTTCTCCTTATATCATCCCTAGTCATTGTCCAGCTTCCAGTTGCATAGCATATAATTGCAAAGATCATAGGATGGATTAAATGCATCTTAGTCTCCAGAGTGACATAGTTGCTCTTCAATACTCTGGAGATGCCCCTAAAATCAGACTTTCCCCAAGGCAGTTTGTCTTTGATTTCCTGGCTATTGATACCAACAGTGTTGATTGTGAAGCCAAACAAACCAAAGTGGTTAATAAGTTCAATCTTTTCACCATCTAACATGATGCTGTAGCTTTATTTTCTTGATGTTGAGCTTCAATCCATATTGAAGGCTGCAGTCCTTGACCTTCTGCAGCAAGTGCTTTGGGTCCTCCTTAGTTTCAGCAAGCAGGGTTGTGTCATCTGTATAATAGAGGTTGTTGATGAGTCTACCTCCAATCCTGATGCCACACTTCTCCTCATAGAGCCCAGCCTCCCAGACGATCTGTTCCACATACAGGTTGAAAAGGTATGGAGATAGGACACGTCCCTGGTGTACGCCGTTCCTGATTTTGGACCATGCCATGTTTCCTTGCTCTGTTCTTTGTAAGCTATGGATTGTAAGATGGCCAGCATAACTTGATAAAGCTCATTCTCTATTAAGCACAATTGCACTACGTATCACCCATAAAACCAGTAGATACCAATCTTAATCATAAAGATATCTGTGTGAATCAACTTCTCTGGCCTCATATATGATCTCATGAAGAAGTTTTCTCTCTTTTTACATATAGGGTTTGGACAGATATTATTAGCTATATCCCTAATACCAATTTACCCCTTCTCCTCACTAATGGAACCGTGATTTCATTTGGCATGGCAATGCCCAGCTTTGGATCATGGCGTATGGCTGGCTCAAGCAATTATGAGACTCTTGCTGCTTAAATTCTAATTGTCCTTTGTAACTGAGTGTCACCATATGTCGTTGTTCTGGCTCATAAGACAAGAGAACACATACAGCAATGGCCCTTGATAAAAACAGATGTACTGGCAGATATCAACTCTTCTAAGAGAGCAGTAATGGTTTAATGGTAGAATTCTTGTTTTCCATACAGGATATCCAAGACTGATTCCTGGCCAGTGCTCTATATAGCGCCACTACCTCTCTGTCCATGGCCTTGCATGTTGCTATTCTGTTAGGTTTTGGCAGTGGTTCTAGACTAAGAAAGATGAGGTAGAAAGGCCTGGTGATATACTTATGAAAATTAGTTAATGAAAGCCCAGTGGATTAAAAATTGTCTTGTTGACAACTGATGGCACAACTCTTGGCAGTGTTTTATTCCATTGCACGTGGACTTGTCCTGAGTCAGGGTGAACTTGGTGGCAGCTACCTGTTATAATTGTTCCCTTTTCCATTTCTCTTCCTTGCTTTTCCTGTATTGAATTTACATGAGGTTTCAAGTCAGTAGAGTCATAGAAAGAAAGACAGAAGTCCATGTCTTTCACTCATGATCCAAAAATCATTCTGAATCTCAAACCTTTGTGTATTTTATTCCCAGCTTAGCAGTTCTGGACATCGGGCTGATTCATGCAAAAAACTACTATCTCTTCTCCAGTTAATCCCAGAGTGGAAGCAGAAAGGGGCTGACTCATATCCACACAGAAAGTGACATTAAGTGGGAGAAATATTGCTACTGGAAAGAAATCAACAGTATCTGGTGTTCTGTATTTCCTCAGTTTAAGACATTTTGGCCAGAGTAATGTAGGCAAGTGCTCTGCAGGTTTTATTTCATTTTCTTGTGTATTTTTATTGACTTGAATACAGTCATTCATATATATTGTATTTTATGCATGTAAAAAGTATATTTGTATAATCTTGCCTTTATAATGTATTTTGTTCCTGTACACTGTATTTTTAGTTATCAATACACATTATATTTTACATAACTACTATTGATCTATGCCTGTTGTCATTACTAACCTCTCCTATCCTAATGATTTCTCCCCTTCGCCCTTTACAGCCTCTTCTACTTTTAAAAATTTCCATATATCTTGCTTGGGTATTCTTTCAGTTTTACAATAATGCTCTTATACAATATTTGTCCTTGTGAGACAGAGCTATTTCATTCAGCATAATGTTCTTTATACTCTCCTATGCTATCTCATGCTTTATAATATTTTACAAAATCATTGCTCCTTAATGCTGCATAGTATTTATTGTGCGAATGTAACACAATTTCTTAATCCATTCATTTGTTGATGTGCATTTGGGCCATTTCCATTTTCTTGCTATTGTGAATAAAGCTGCTATGAATATACATGTACATATCTCTATTCTTGTCTTTGTTCTGATTTCCTTGGGGTATATTCATAGTGGATGATGAATTTTTTGTCCGTTACACGGATATACATAGGGAGATACATAAATAAGCAATACAAAATATATGTTTAAGTAATAGGTCTTATTATTCATCTATAGTGTATTCAAATTAAGAATGTTTTTCTCTAAGGTTCATCTATCTAAGCCACAACTCAATTTACCTTATTTTCATCTTTCCAATGCTGTAAATTACATAGGAAAAGGTTGGTCATCTTTCTTCTTTGGAATTGCTTGTGGATTTGAACTACCAGCGAGGCATGAGCAATATAACTTCCTATGCACTAGGCCAGCACAGCATCAATGCCAGAAAGCAGTGGTTTATCTCATAATTTAAGTTGTATGTTTTCCAAAGATTGTCTGAGGAGTACGAAACAAGACATTTCATTTAAGTGGACCTGGGAAAGGCAGCAGATTTGAAAACTAGCTGTCTGTAACTGTTTGCTAAGATTTATTGCCCTGGATGTCAGCTCACTAGGGCTAAGCATTTTGGGATAATTAGGATTCAGTTCATGGGGAGTAGACACTGACTTGGGGAATAGACACTGACTTCTTGCAAAGCTCTCCACAGACCCTGAGCAGAGAACCCAACCCTCCCTGCACACCTTTGTAACAATATCCTGCCAGATACTTTATGACATGTTGCTAAGACATAAAGCTCACCTAAAATGTATTACACTGGCTCATGCCCTAGGCTACTGAAAAGGAAAAAAAACCCACTAAGTTTTGGAAGTTTAAGCTAAATAATATGCTTTTAATGAGATATGTGTGTTACAGATCAAAAGCATCACCAAAAGGTAAAAAGTTCAAAAGCCTGCTTCATGCACAGAGAGTCTGACCAAAGCAGCTTTCATGATCTATCTGATGGAATTTTTGAAAGCGTTTTAGGGTTTCTGATCCTAAATGTTACATGTCAGCAGGGTTTTATCTTTTTTTCTTTCACCTTTCATCACACAGAGACAGCCAAGGTTCAGAGGGAGGATGGATTTATGAGCAGGAGAATCACAGTGCTGTGCCATTTGTGGTGCTGTATATTAGAGTCTGGGGGCCATTAAAGAATGTTATTGGGGTGGCTGGGCAAAGTGACAGAATCTTACCTCTTCAAAACACTGAGGTGAACCACACAAACTACACAAGTCATAAGAGGATAGAAGCTTTGTTCAAACCACATTTGCTTCATGAGATGATCACAGAAATCTCAAGTAGAATAAATCTTTTCCAACTTAAAAGTCTTCAATGGTTTCCAGTTGTCATTAACTATAATATAAATGGACTATTTAATTTATCACTCATCTTGGTACATCTATTTAAGCGCCCCCAGCATGTGGTTTGATGGACTACTTCCAGACTAACTGTCATTGAGCCAGTTTCAACTCACTGTGTGACCCTTTATTGGGCTTCCCAGGCTATAAGTCTTTACAGATGGAAACTGTGCACCATTCTCCCAAAGAGCTATTGATAGATTTGAGCTACCAGCCCTTTGGGGTCTGAGGTGTTAAGCACTATGGCCCCGGGTGTCCTTGTCACAACTCACTCCCTCATTGCCTCCAAGTTGGAACTGACTCAGGCTGATTTTCAGAGGCTTTAAATCACGTAGAAGATTGTCCATCTTTCTTCTGCAGAGAAACTGGTGGGTTCACACTGCCAGCCTTTAAGTTCATAAAGGTTTATACCCTATAGGTCATTCACTGGACTGCTTATAGACTTGAATAAGTGACTGTTACTGTCATTAATCATGATAATTTTAAGTTCATCTTCATATCACTATCATAGCATAGAGAGAGATCAGTTGGCCTAGTGGACAGAAAGTCATGCTCCCAAGCCAAAGGTGGATGACTCTACTCCTCAGCCCTCAAGCCTGCCTTTACTTGTTTTTGGTGAAATCTTCTTCTAGGTCGTATATCCCTGGTATATCCACTTGCTGTACAGAAGTAACTTGTGGTTGCTGTGAAGCTGCACACTGTGACACTGATGTGTCAAATGTGAGAATGGTTACCCATGGTGGACAGTGTTTGGTGGAGCTTCCCAATTAAAACAAGCTTGGAAGCAGGAGTGGCATCCACTTCTGAAATAGCTTGCCTCTGGAAACCCTATGAACCTGGAGAAAGGAGGAAAGTTATACAGGTGTCTGGGTCTTCCGTTCATAAGGTCACTCCAACTCGATGACACTTAACACCAACAACAACATCATATATAATTACTATAGCATGCAAGCAAAATATTGCTGAAGATCATCCAGCAAAGCTAGAATAATACTTTAACAGATAACTGCTATAAGTTTAACCTGGATTTAGAAGAGGCAATGGAACAAGGGACATCATTGGTGATATCAAATGGATCCTGGCTGAAATGAGAGAATACCAGAAGAATGTCTATCTCTGTGTTACTGGCCATGCAAAAACATTTTATGGTATGGATCATAACCAACTGTGGCTGACATCTAGAAAATGGAATCACTGAATACTTAATTACGCTCATATGAAACCTGTATCTAGACAAAGAAGCTTTCATCTGAATGGAACAAGAGAACACTGCATGGTTTAAAATCAGGAAAGGTATCTGTCAGGATTGTATCATTTTTCCATACCTATTCAGTCTGTATGCTGAACAAATAAGTCTGTGAAGTTAGATTTTTGAAGAAAAATGTGGCATCACAATTGGTAAATGATTCATTACAACCTGTGTTCTGATGATGATACAACCTTGCTTGCTGAAAATTGGGAAGACTTTTAATGCTTATCACAGAAGATAAAAAACTACAGTCTTCAATAATATGGATTGCTTTCCAACATCAAGAAGACAAAAATCTTCATCACTGGACCAGTAAGCACTCTGGCAGCCAGAGGGCTCCTTAGAGATAATAATGGCAAAACTTCATTTCACATACTTTAAGCATTACTAAAAATAATACCTGGTAGAGGGTGTAGATGAGACATACTTTTATCTCTAAACTGACATCCTAGCTCTTTAACTTTTTGGAGAAGTTCTTGACAGCAGGTATTGATTGATTTCTTGACTGATACCACTACGGATGTTGATTGTATGTCCAAGCAAAATAAAATCACTGACAACTTAAAACTTTTCTCTCTGTCATGATGGTTCAATGGTAAGGATTTTGTTTTCTTGATATTGAGATGTAAGCCATATTGAAGGCTGTAGTCTTTGATCTGTGCACCAAGTTTCTCACATCATCTTAATTTTGTGCAAGCAAAGTTGTGTGTCATCTGCATAAGTCAGGTTGTTGAGGAGCCTTCCTTTAATTCTTATGCCACATCCTTCTTCATATAATCTGGCTTCTTAAATTATTTACTCTCCCTACAGACTGAATAGGTATGGAGAAAGGCTATAACCCTGACACAGACATTTCCTGACTTTAGGCCATATAGTGTTCCCTGGTTCTGTACAAATAGCCTCTTCTTGGTCTATGTAGAGGTTTCACATGAACAAAATTAAATGTTGTGAGATTCTTATTCTTCTCAATATTAACCATACTTTATTATGATCCACACAGTTAAATGCTTTTGCATAGTTAATGTTGTTGTTGTTGTTATGTGCCGTCGAGTCGTTTCTGACTCATAACGACCCTATGCACAACAGCCCTAAACCCTGCTCTATCCTGCGCCAACTGCACTGCCTCTGACACACCCATCCCGATTACCCCAGTCACCGAATCAATCCA
>NW_006399821.1:15743556-15776446 GCF_000299155.1 Elephantulus edwardii
ACAAATAAACATCTTTCTGATATTCTCTACTTTCTGCCAAGATTTATCTGGCATCCTTCATGCCATGGCTTTTAGCCAAGATCCATTGGCCTTTTCTGTAACAGGCCACTGTTGAATCCAGCTTGGCTTTCTAGAAATTCCCTGTGAATGTACTATTTCAGCCATTTGTAAATAATATTCACCAAGATTTTAATTGCATATGATATTGTGTGATGATTTCCACATTCTATTGAATCATATATCTTGGGAATGAGGACAAATATGGATCTTTTCTCATCATTTGGCCAGGCAAAATCAAGAATAAAAGTAATATCTTAACCACTGGACCAGTAATAGACATAACGATAGATGGAGAAAATATTGAAATTATCAATGACTTCATCTTACTTGTATTCACATTCAACACCCCTGGTACTGGCAGTCAGGTTACCAGGAGCCATACTTCATCGGCCAACTCCTCTGTGATGGACCTCTCCAAATTACTGAAGAACAATGGTATCAATTTGAAGATTAAGGTGCATCTGATTCAGGTCATGGTCTTTTCCATTACCTGCTATGCATCTGAAAGCTGAACAATGAATATAGATGGCAAAAGAAGAATTGATGATTTGAGTCGTGTACTTGAGAAGAGTACTGGATATGCTATGGACTGCCAAAAGAACAAACAGATATGTCTTGGAAAAAACACAGCCAGAGTGCTTTGTAGAAGCAAAGATAGCAAAACTTCATCTCACATACTTGGGGGGTATTGTTGTTGTGTACCAAAGAGTCAGAATCAACCGATAGCTGACCCTTCGTTGGGTTTTCAGAGGCAGTTAATCACATGGGAGGAGATTGTCCATCCTTCTCGCTCAAAGCAGCTGGTGACCTCGAATGTAGTGCAGCTTCTTGCCACTAGGCCACCCGAACTCCCATTTAACAATCAACAATAATACTTGAGGCATGTTGTTAGGTGGGGTTGTGCCTTGGAAAGGTAGAAGACCCTCAAAGAGATGGAGTGACACAGTGACTGCAGCAGTGGGCTCAAGTATGTGGGATCTGATGAGGATGGCACCAGATTAGGGCAGTGTTCAGATCTCTTGTTCATAGGGTCTCTATGAGTCACGCTCAATTTGATGGAACTACAACAACAATAACACCAGACCTAAGCTACAGGGATTTCTAGTGTGGTTCTATGTTTAATGGCCATTCAGACATTTCTAATACTTATCAAAATTTGAGAAGCACTGATCCAATTAATAATTTTGAAAGTGTACTTTACAGACAGGAACTCATTCCTGAGCTGTCATCAGTCATTTGTAGCTTAGTGTAAAGGAGGATTCTACAGGCAAGCTTTGCCTCGGGGAGATGAGAAGGATGGAAGCAGAGTGCTGACAAGAGGAAGGTAGTCTGTGGAGGCAGCAAAACCAAGCATAATCTCTATGACTTTCCAATCTATGTTAGCACCGCTCTTTTCCCTTCTAAGAAGTAAATATCAAAAGTAGTTATATAAGCCTGTAACATCTCAAAGTGCTAGAATCACACCATGCAGTTTTTATAAAATTGTAATTTACCACTTACAATTGTGTGAATTCACTTTGCCTAGATAGAATTTGATTGGCTAAACCTGAGTTTCAGTAAAGAAATTTGCTAAGCCAATTTCTTCCTTTTGGAAGGCACACCTTATTGACTATTTTGTTAGTGCAAAGTTGTGTTTTGTTGGGTTCCTTGTATCACTAAAAGAATGCAGCACTGATTTGTGAGAAAGCAGTGACAGCAGGGATTTCTGTGGTTTCAAAACTTAACTGAGAGCCTGGAAAACCTCAGGCTAACAGGAGCTCTGAAAGCTAAAAACCTGAGAGAAAACAGCCTACAGATGACAAACTCCACTCTCCTCTGAAGGAATTTCTGGTCAGTTGTATTTGAGTCTCCCAGTGTTTTGAAGAGGTCAAGGTCACTCCCTGAGGCAGAGGTCACAACAGAGCAGAGGGCACAGTGAGAACCAAGATTCTTGCATTCTGTCTTCACTTGATCTCCTCCTTTTCCTTAGCATGTCCTTAACTGCATTTTGCTTTTTACCTTTTCCTCTTGGGTAGTAGACTAATGAACACACCCAGGTCTGCATCTGCTTCTTGAAGTACATCAACTGATATTCCATAGATTCCTGTGGCCTTATTTATTTATCTTTTTTGTCAATGGTTTTAATGTAGCTTGAACATTTTCCTTCATTACCATTGATCCTTGATCATATGCTATTTCCTGAACTATGTCAATGTCAGCCAATTCTTTTTGGTACATTAACTCTGTGTGTCTTTTTCATCTTCTTTTGATGCTTTGTGCATCATTCTAGATTTTGACTCCTTCAGTGTTGCAATTCAAGGCTTGCATAAGGATGACAGAATTGTCATCCTTTGAATTGTCGATGCCTTTGAATTGTGGTGCTGGAGAAGCATACTGAAAGTCCCATAGACTGTGAAAAGAACAAACAAGTCTGTCTTGGAGGAAGAGCATCCAATGTACCCTTAGAACCAAAGATGGTGAAACTTCATTTTACATCCTTGTTGCCTGGAAGGACCAGTCCTTGGAAAAAGGCATCCCATTGAGAAGGTAGAGGACCAGAGAAAGGCAGGACAATCCTCAACAAAACAAACTGACAAAGTGACTAACAATGGGCCCCAGTATATTAGAGCTAGTGAGGGTCCCACAGGATAGGGCAAAGTTCACATCTGCTGTTCATAAGGTCTCTGTAAGTTGCAGTCAACTAGATGGCACCTAACAATACCAACAGTTTGTACAGTGTGTGGCATCTGACTTCTGCTCTCAGAAGAAATCTGTCTGACCATGAATCCACACAAATATAAATAAATGTGTCTGATTTCCTCCTATATATTCAGAAAAGGAATACTTAGCTCAACAAGTTGCAAATATGGTACTTAAAGCAAATGTATTTTATGCAAAAGGGTCCCTAATGGGATAACTGGTAGAAGTCTCAAGATGGCATAAATTGTAAAGCAATTAGCTATTATCTGAAAGTTTACAAGTTCAAACCCTCCTAGAGATGCCTTTGAAGAAAATCTGGTAAGCTGTTCCCATAAAGATTATTATTGTTGAAATGTACCACTGAGTCATCTGTGACTCATAGCAACCTTATGTATGATAGCTCTAGACCTTGACCTCTCCCGAACCAGTCTCAGTGGACACTTGATCAAAGCTATGAAAAATCTTGTGTGACAATTCTACTCTGACCTAGGAAGTTTTTCAAGAGTCAAAACTGAGCTGGCAGCAGCTGGCTTTTGGTTTGTACCTGTGATAGGCTCCTGCCTCCTCTCTACAGAAGTTTGATGTTTCATGGTTTTACCAGAACAATTTCAAGCTGGGTATAATGATCTCACTTCAAGACAATGCATCTTAACAACACGTTGTTTATTTAATTTTTAATTTCTAGTCCATGGCAAACTAATACTTTTATACAACGTAATAGAGAACCACTGGAAAGTTTACTAGAAAAAGACATGTGGAGTTCAAATATTTGTTATTAGATTCAACCTGCAGACAGTGACACTGTGAGAATTTCTGAATGGGTACTCTGTTCTCATTTCACTGCAAACCCACAACATCCTTCTGATTGTAAGAGGCTAGTGGAGGGAATGTCTTTCTTTCTTCAACACTAGCATGACATAAGAGTTTCTGGACATCATGACCAAACTAACCACCAAAAACCTGGTGCAAAACAGTTAAGCAAACTGGGTCCACCAGAGAGACTCAATGTACCAAACACTCTGTTGCTGAGTGAATGCTGACTATACAGACTTCTGTTGGAAAGTGAAGAACTGCTTTATAGGGTTTCTGAAGCTGTAAATCGTCTATCTTCTGCAGAGCAGCCAGTGGGTTTGAACTGTCAGCCTTTCCGCCAGCAACCACTCTGCCACTGTGGCCCCTCTGGCTCAGTGCAACGGTGTCAAAATCTTTTCCAGCAGCTTTTCTTTGCATTATCTGGATGCTGACAACTTGGAAGAGGCAGCAGACATCTCTTAAAATGACAGTTATCTTTGGGGAAGGAAAATGGTAAATATTAGACCAAAAAAGTATGAAGTAAATTTTTCACCCTGAAGGGCCAAAGAAATCATTAGACTGATCTGACAGCCTCCCTCTCCAGGCACATGACCTTCCCTGTGGCTATCTCATTGCTATTTATATGAGCAGCCGGGGCTGAAATCAGGGGGGACTGAGAAGCATATATACTACCCTGAAACTCTTTCAGCTGTATTTTTAAAGTATGGATTCCAAATTACTCACATGTAATTTACAATTATTCTCACAACATGTACGTACACGCACGCGCGCGCGCGCGCGCACACACACACACACACACACACACACACACAGAGCTTTGATTCTCCTCTCTCTTAAAACATCACATTAAGCCAACTAAACCTTTAGAACCTAATATCTGTTATCTTTCCATGAGACAGTACTCTATAAATAGAGGGGGCATTGAAACAAAGTAAAATAAAAGCAGCTGTCTTTTGGGACAAAGTCTTCAAATACATACTGAAATGGGGAGTTCAGAAACCCTTTCTGACTTTTGACACATTTATAATTGCTGTTGAGCCAACTCACAACAGCACTAGATTTCGAAGACTGTAAACAGCACAGGAGGTGATTGCCTATCTTTCTCCCTGAAGTGAAGTTTTTTGGTTAGCAATATAACTCCCTAAGGACCAGGCAACCAGAGCTCTCTTGAGCCCTATTTTTTGGGCGAAAATGATGCCACCACAGAACTGGCTGGTATTAGGATGATTTTATTGAATTTAGCAATTACATCAGATATGGTGTGTCTTTCTGGCTGAGCAATAGGTTCTCTTTCACACTCTTCATTCAAGTTTTTTTTTTAATTTATTTATTCTTTTTATGTGTGTACCATCAAATTGGATCTGACTGGTACAGGAGGCGATTGTTCCTCTTTCCTCAGCAGAGCATCTGGTGGATTCGAACCGCGCACCTCTGGGATTGCAGTGCAGTTTCCTGCCACTAGGCCACCAGAGCTCGCCTTCATTCAAGTTTTAAAGCAAGTATTGACTTGTCAGTGGAGGGTGGGTAGGGAATGGGCTATCCCTGGAGCTGACATTTGGGAGACACCTGGCTACTTTCAGCATCATCTTTAGACTTGGGAGAGAAGGATACGTTTGTAAAAGAATGTGAAAAAAAATCCCATCAAAACCTCTCACCTCCAAAATCGGCCCCCAAATACATCCTCTAAGACCACTCTGGCTCTTGATATGCTTGTGTGGTCTGCCTGTTCCAAATTTGAATTCAAAGCCCTGTGTCAGTGCGTGTATCAAAGAGCAGCTTGACTATCTCATCCTCATGTTGTTTTGGCAATAGATTCCAATCATCCAAACTTAACAATCTGCTTCCACAATCTTTTGACAAGTTAAAGTTTCTCCCTTTCAACATTAGCATGATAAAAATAACAAAATTTCCGTAGGCATTGCCCATCTGACTTCTGCCAGACATCTGCATTCTCTCTGAAGATCGCATCCTCTGCCTCTTGACTAGGTTGTGCATGGAAGACCTGGAAACGGTGACCCCTGTTGCCTAGCAACAGAGCTTCTCAGCCCTCAGCCTCCAGAGTGAGATGAAAAAAGGTCAATTAACGTGGCAGGCCTGTCCTTATCAATATGCTACTCTGGCTGCTACTTTTATTCCTTGATAGTAATATATCGTAATAAGTTTTGTAGGTCTTTATACTCTGGTTTTCCCTTTTGAATAAAAGCATAACTAAGACTTGAGGGGATGTCTGATATAACACAAAATGTAACCATAAAAAAAGGGGAAAAAAAATCCACCAGGATAGAAACCATCTGACTGCTGACTACCCCGCCGGGCTGCCTGAGGCAGTTACACATTTCCATTGAGTTATTTTATGATCAGGCCAGTATGTTATTGAAATATTATCTCTTTAGCCTTCCTCATTCTGATAAGAAATGACAGGCTCTCAGAACAGTAATACATACCGAGTACAAAACGTGGAGCTGCAGACAAAATTCAGCTGGGGTGAACAACACCGGCTTTGGGGAATTTCCCATCGAACTGATCGCTTTTGAGTTGTATTTGAAATTAAGTCCGCTATCCATTCTAACATCCACTTTGATTGCAATGAGGCTTAGGAACCCCCCGTCAATGTTAAATTTAGACCAAATATTGAATAGCAATGCAGAAAAAGTCGATACTGATTGTAGCAACCTCATTTAAGATACACACACTTGCCTCAGCCAATAAGGAGCTACTGTCAGGTTAACGATGCACAGGTAACAGTTAAAGTGAAAACTTTGAGAGTCACTGGAGAGAAGCAGGTGTGGAAAGGCATCAAAGAATAGAAAACTTGAAGTTAAACACTCTAAAGGTGGCCTGATTTAGGAATATTTTGTAAACAAGTCTGAAATTCATATGTATTTTATACCTAATTTACAGACCTTTCAAAGAAAGATTCTGGGATTAACTGTCTACTTATTGATTCTTTTTTTAAAATAAACTTTTATTTTAGTTGTGATTTTAATGAGCGTTTACAGAGAAGTATGATATTCATTTGTCCATTGTTGCACATTTTACCCCTTCACCTTCCCTTCCCTCTCTCCCAGTTCACTTTGGTTTTTTTTTTTTTTAAATTAATTCATTATTGCACAATTACCTACCTCCCCCTCGTCCCCAGTCCTCTTTGAAATGATATATCTCTTATTCTGGGCTGTTGTCATATGTATAATACTTAATCATATATTTATTTTAGACAGTTTTTTCTTTAATCTGATCCAAAGCAATGGTCATTATCTATCCACTCTTATCCTGTTCTCCTCCCAATCCCTCATGTCAGACCTGCTTCTTAACAGTGGTGTTATGCAGTATTGATTCCTTATTGTTGTAAACCTGGAAGGCATTTCATATATGCAAAGCCCATATACATATATTTATGACTATGTAAGACAGATATTGGTCTCTTGGCTCAGGGGTCAGGAGACCTCAGCTTTATTCTCTCCTCTGCATCTGCTTAGTCAGGTGATTTTGAGCAAGGTAGGATTTCTCAGAGTTTCAGGGTTAAGCATAAAATCAAGCCCTAGAGTCAACGCTGACTCATAGCAAACCTAGGACAGAGTAGAACCGTCTCACAGTTTTTCTAACACTGTAGTCTTTACAGAAACAGACTGTCATGCCTTTCCCCCTTGGAACAGCTGAAGAGTTCAGACTTCTGACCTTTCAGTTCGTGCTTGAGTGCTTAGGCACTGGGTTACCAGACCTTTCTGGTCTCGGTGTTATTAGCTCTAACCTCATGTACAACAGACCAACACCCTGCCTCATCCGGCACCATGCTCACAATCCCTGTCACTGTGAACCTGCTTTACTGAGGGTCTTCCTCCCCTTCTGTGATCCTCCACTTTTCCATGCGTGATGTTCTGTCCAAGGCTTGGTTCCTCCTGACAATACACCGCATATGTGAGTGGAAGTCTGACAATTCTTGCTTCCAAAGAGCACTTTGGCTGGGCTTCCTCTAAGAGAAGTCTGCTTGCTCTTTTGGAAGTCTGTGGTGCATTCAGTATTCCTTACCAACACCACGAGTTCAAAGCCTTGGAAACCATGTAGAGGGTTATCTTTATTTGGAATAAACTTGATAGTAGTAAGTTTCTTTCTTATTCTCTGTCAGCTGTGTTCTCTGTTCTATTTCCAAGACTTTCCTCCAACATAGTTACACATAACCACATTTTGTTATGCAAACTGTAAAATGCATGTGTTTCTGCATAATCGCCACTTTCTACAGTTTTGAGATTTTCTCATCTTCTGACAAATGCCATTGCAAAGGGCACACACTGAGGTGTTCCCAGTCATTAGCACTGTTTTGGGGTTGTATAAATGGGCCTTCCACAAATCTTATTTTCTTTTTTTATGGCATGAATCTAGAGCAGATGTTGCCTCCCTCCTCCCAAATGCTGCACAGTGAATCATCTTAGCCTCTCTGTAAAATTTTAACTTAATGGAGTCCTGGCATTTCTGATGAGATGAGGAACTTAATTTTATAGAACAACCTATTGAACAAGCTGTTCTTGGACATTCCCATCTCAACTAAATGTTAAAAGTATTAAAATTCACATTAGCACAAGAGGAAATTTTGCATGGGTAATCCTTTAATACAGTGTTTTATGGCTCTATTAGCTGCACAGCAGCTGGTGACATGATGAATTTAATCCATTAAAAAATTCAGTAAGAGGTTTAAAAGTCAGCTTTTTAAAACATTATCTTGCTGCAAGGAAAGAGAACTGTTCCTCAGGGCCAGAAGCAGGGTGGCATCCCACTGTGTCAGGTGTGAGAACTGTACCTGCATGACAAACTTCCTTCTTCTCAGGGATTCACACCTGGAGAGGTATCAGAATGACAAGTGAGAGCCCAGGCCACAGGGGAAATCTGAAGGGGCAGGGATCATCCAATTGCCCTGGCTGACATTACTCCATTTCTCCGTGCTGTTCAGAGAAAGTTTAATTTGGATTTCAAAAGATGGTTTTTTAAAAAAATGGCTTAAACATTGAGTCAATGAATACAGTTAAGTAAATTTTAAAAAAAAAAATTCCAAGTTTTTAGTGAAATGTGGGCTTTTTAAAATCTCATAAAAACCTGTCAGAAAAATGTTCCATTTTTGATATTGTTATTGTGGTTATGTATCGTGAAGTTGGAACCCTCCAGTGGATTTCAGGGGCGGTAAACCACATAGAAGGTGATTGCCCATCTTTCTCCTGAGGAGCAGTTGGTGGATTTGAACCATGTGTCTTTGGGTTTGCAGTGCAACTCCTTTCCAATAATCCACCAGAGCTTCTTTTGATACTGTTGTTGTAGTGTGCCACTGAGTGGGAGCTGGCTCATAGCTGACCCTCCAGCGGGTTTTCAGAGGCAATAAATTGCATGGGAGGAGATCTTTCTCCTATGGAGAAGCTGGTGGATTTGAGCCATGTACTTCCCCTTTTGTATAGATGCAGGTACTCAGATAACTTCCAGCACATTAACTTTGACTCCTGGAAACCTTATGAACAATAGGAAGAAATCATGCCAGGTCCTGCACCACCCTCATTGTCGCCAATATAGTTAAATAGTTAACATCTGACATTGTGGTTACTGTGCCAATTCAACTGACCAAAAGCCTCCTTTACTCTCCTTGGCCTTCTGCCTCACCAAGTACATGTTCTCCTTTAGCAACTGATCATTTTTTATGATAATTCCCCAAACAATCAAGCTGGGCAATGCTCTGTTGTGAGTAATAAAGTTTTCATTGGTTTATTTTCAGAAGTCAATTGCCTGGCATGTCTTCCTACTTTTTTTTAGACTGAAAGTTCTCCTGGAACCTGTTCTCTATGGGTGACTCTGCTGGCTCTTGAAATAATAGCAACTCACAATGACTCAGAGTGTGACAACCTGACAGATGGATGTAGTGATAGAAATTAGCTTCTGCAAAGGAACTTGATTAGTCAAGCATGGCCAGGGGTCAAATGAGGACTCACATTCAAAGAAACTCCTAATTTGTATCTATAGATATTGAGGGAAATTTTGAGCACACGTGGGTGAGTTACATTTTGGGTAAATTCATAATTTAGAGACCTATTTAAGAAAGGACTAATAGCACTGTCTTGTTTTAACCCCTGAATTGACACTTTTCCATTTTCCTTGCCAAATTGTGACCTATTTTCCCAAAAGAACAAAGGTTCACATTATCTATCACTACTAATGAATGTTGGGAATTGTTGCATACTGGCATAGAGTTGATATCTATTCAAAGTGATCCTGAAGTTTCTGAAGCTGCAAGCAATTTACAAGAGGAAACTGTTCTGGTGGATTTGAACCATTGACCTTGTAGTTATCAGCACATCATACTACACACTGCTCTACCAGAACTCTTTTTGTGAGTTACTAGGTAGTGTTAAAGGAACTCTGGTGATGTGGTGCAGAGCATATTTTGTTGCTAATCAAAATGTCTCAAGTCTCCTTCAAGATGGTCAGTCTCTTCTCACTAAGATTTAAAGCATCAAAATCCATTAGAGTTCACATCAACTCAATGACGGTGGAAGAGAGAGGATAATTGTTTTTCAAATCAGGAGTTAGTTAGAAGAATCCTTTCTAGATTTCTAACAAACAAATTCTTTCTAAGCAGAAAAACAGCTCTGCTGCAGTAGTTAAACCAGGGTAGTCGGCTCCCTTGAAAACGTACAGCCTCAGAAATCCCGTAGGGGAGTTCTTTGTCCTGTAAGGTCTCTATGAGTTTGAATCAACTCAGTGACAGTAGAGTTTGGTCGAGCAGGGGAAGTAAAAGTCACGTGGGAGCTAACATCTGAAAACCAGCGTGTTACTTATAGTCAACTGTTGTGAATTAAAAACTAGGTAGCTTGATGTAGCAATGGGGATTTTGCCTAAACAGCTCTTTTATGTAAATCCCCATGTTCATGTGCATCCCCTCACGTTATACCCTCACTTAGCATAACTTAAGGTATAAGGGGAATTGCTATTTCTTGCAGTGCAGCTATTATGGATCATAAAAGCAAATACAAAACCTCTTCATCTGCTTGGCGGGGCATCTCTAATGGCCCCTGTAGTTTAAACAAACCATGAGGTTGAAAACAGAAGCAGCTATTGTATTCTTGGGTATAAAAATTGGTTTATTTTTCTTTCAGTATCAAAGGCTTCATCTTTCTTCAAGTGCGCTGGTTACTTAGGTATGAAACTGTCCCTTCTTCCTTCCCACAGAGGAGATAGGCAGACATACAGTTTACAATGAATCTTTTTGTAATTTCCCCCACAGAAATGCTACCAATAGTATGTATTTTAATGCAATGCTTACACATATTTAGGAAACAATTGAACTTGAGAGCTGATAGCTATGACGTTGAAGGAAATATGTTTAGGAAATATCTAATCCTGGGCTTGAGACTTAATGTAGTGCTACCCCTGCCCCCTGCCATGGCCTCACAAAGACATCTTTCACGGTCATGTGGCAATGTGTTTCTTTTTTCCAGTATACTTGTTCCTGGTGACTGAGCATGTTGTAAGAGGGATGATGTGGTCTGCATGCTCATTTAATGACACTGCCTTTTAATTTTTAAAATACATACAAATTTCACAAAAATGATTTCTTTATTAAGGAAAAAAAAAGCATCGTCGAAATCCAGTCAATAGTGTCATCATAATCACACACTCAATTTCTGTGAGTACACTACTGTCATAAGCAAGACGGATTCTAGGTGACATTTTAGATTTCACACTAAAGGATAAAGCAACACTAAAAGTAATCAGATCTCCTTAACAGGCATGGAATTTTTTCCCCCTTTTCTCATGAGATTTAGTATATTACTTCCATTATAAAAAATTAAATCAGGGCAATATGTGTTTCTAGAAAGTTAGATTTATCATGGTGATCCTGCAGTTGCCACTGTAGGATGGTACAGACCGATCCAAATCAGGTTACTGTATGTTTCATTAACTAATTTTAGCAGAGTTGCGCTGCCCACTTAAGGACAGGTGGCTCAAATTCACCCACTGCTCCACATGACAAGGATGGGCAATCTCCTCCCATGTAATTTGTAGCCTTGAGGACTTCTTGAATGGTCAGCTGTGTGTCACTTCTGATTAGAAAAGACCAGTTTTGAATTTGAGTAACTGTCAATGAATAAATGCAAATTGGTCCCCAGAAGGACAATTACTGTGGAGAACTCTCATTTGAGTAAAACAAGGACCTTGTCCTCAGGAAGCCTCAGCTTCTCTGGGTTGAGATCACAGACACATGTAAAAAAATAAAAAGACTATTGTGGCCACACTGCCTGATTTGTGTTCCTAGAATTCATAAGCTGATCTCTCTGTGTCCCTTTTCTCCCAGCAGACCCTCATTTATTTATTCACTTCACATTCTTTAACTCATTCTTTTTTTAATTTAATTTTATTTTATTAACTCATTCTTACAGGCCTCACTCAGTTATAGGACTGGGATACAGTGGTGAATGAAGCAATAGTATGAAGTAGATCATATTGCAAGGGAAATTCGAACTAGATATGGAAGTATCTAAGCTTCCTGGAGCAGCTGTGATTAAGGTAGTACAGTGTGTGGCTTTAAAGGACAAGAATTTCTTTTCATAGTTTAGATGGTTAAAAACATGAATCCAAGATGTCAGCTCTAGGAGAAAATCTTCGTCTTTTTCAGCCTCTAAATCAATACCCCCAACCCCCACAGCCATTGAGCAGATTTCGTCTCATGGGGCCCCTCCATTGCGTTTCCAAGGCTATAAATTTTTCCCTTCAATAGAGATATCTTTTTAAAATTTTTTTTGCATATGAAATTAGTACAGTGTGTTTAATTCATGTATATTGTGTGTCACACATTGCTTCATTCATATTGTATTTCCTACTACCATTCCTATACATTGTGTTTTTTTGTTGTTGTTTTCTTAATTTAGGTTGTTTATTTTTCATTTCAGTGAACATGTACAGAGATTTTGGAATTCTATTCATTCATTGTTGCACCCTTCTCCCTGCACAAACCCCTCCCCCCCTTTGCTCCTCTCCTTGAAAAGCAAAGGAAAAACTCCCTCATTGGTACACAATCCACCCCCCGCCACCTCCCCAAACCCCACCCCCTACCCCCAAATATAATCCACTCTGCAACCCTCATTGCATACTCCTACGATAAAAATAATGCCCTAAAATATAATACTTTTAGACTATTCTCTCCCCCATAGACTTCAATGCCATAAACATATTTCATCCAGTTTTTCTCAGTCTTACCCCCACCCCAATGCCAGCCTCATTCTACAACAGTGGCACCATATAGCATTTGTCCCTTTGTGACTGAGATACCTCACTCAGCATAATGTCCTCCAGGGTCACCCATTTTGAATAATATTGCATGAGTTCCCTGTTTTTCAATGCAGCATAGTATTCCATTGTGCGAATATACCACAGCTTCTCTACCCATTCATTTGTTGATGGACATTTAGGTTGTTTCCAACTCCTTGCTATTGTAAACAAAGCCGCGATAAACATGGGTATACATATATCTACATGGATGTCATTTATGGTCTCTTTAGGGTATATTCCCAGTAGTGGAATTGCTGGGTCAAATGGTATCTTTATTTGCAACTTTTTGAGAAAGCGCCACAATGCTTTCCACAGTGGTTGCACCATTTTACACTCCCACCAACAGTGAATAAGGGTTCCAGTCTCTCCACAACCTTGCCAGCATTTGTTGCTTGCTGTTTTGTTAAATTTTGCTAGTCTTACTGGAGTGAGATGATATCTCATGGTTGTCTTGATTTGCATCTCTCTCAGGGCTAGGGATTTTGAACATTTCTTCATGTGCTTGTTGGCCATCTGAATGTCTTCCTTGGTGAAGTGTCTGTTCATATCCTGTGCCCATTTTTCAATTGGATTATTCTCCTTTATCTTGTTGTGGTGCTCAAGTATTTTATAAATTCTAGATATAAGTCCCTTATCTGACATGTCATTACCAAACACTTTTTGCTAGTCTGTGGCTTCCCTTTTTACCCTGTTAGAGAAGTTTCTGGATGCGCATAGGGATTTGATTCTTAGAAGTTCCTATTCATCTATTTTATCTTCTCCTGGTTGTAAATTTTTCAGAATACTGGGAAGACTCTTTATGTTGTGGATTAGGACTAGTAAAGTTTTTCCAAATCAATCAGCATTGATCTGTGCCTACTATTTCCACATCTTCTCATTGAATCTTTCCAAATTACTTCACCCCCCGCTCTCCACCTAGAAATCTTTTATGGGAGGAGATGACCCATCTTTTTCCCAATGAACCATTGGTGGATGCAGCTGCTGACCTTTCGATTAGCAACTTGACACATGAACCATTATGTCACCAAGGTTCCTTTCTGTGGCCCTAAGGCTCCTTGGGATCGTCAGATGACACCTGTCTCCTTTGTTTGTGTTTGCATCTGTGGCTGATTTGCTCTCATCTCAGCAGTGAGAACTACACTACACTGACGTGGCCTCATTCATGTAACTAAGAAGACCCAAACAGGATACATCCCCAAACAGCATGACATGTACGAGAAGAGAAGTGAGGATCCCACAGCACATTGTGGGACACACAATTCAATTCATAGTAGGAAAGAAGCTACAAACCCCCATATATCTAAGTGCCAGTAGTTTGTTAGTGGGCAAGGGTTAAAAAGGTAGTAGGAAGGCCATGAATCAGTCTATTCCTGGTCACCACTTTCAGGCCCAAGATTTGATGTGATCCTGCAGGACTGTTGAGTTCTCTTGAGACAAGTCTGAGAAAGTAGAGTCTGGGGCTTGCACCTTCAAGCATAGTAGTGGGGATGTTGCAGCATAATCTATAAGGATACTCAGGTTGTGGTGATCCCCAGATGAATTTCCATTTATTCAGATGTGTTTAGGGAGAACAATAAGGTTCTCGGGATGATTTCATGTGAAAAATGCCACATACCACACAGTCATCCAAGATAACTCATAAAAACTTTATGTGCCCAAGAATCACCTGGAAATTGCAATAAAATGCAGGGATTGATGAGGTCTGAGAGGGACCTGTAACTTCTCATTTCTAGCAGTCTTTAAAGCAATAATCTGCCAAGAGTCCCGGAACCACATTTGTAATAGCAACAAGCTGTGAGAGTCTTTCTGCATCCTAGTCTATTATGAGTGAGGGGGGAATCTTCTACGTATTATATCTTTGTCAAACACAGTGATTTTTAAACTACCTGTCTGCAGAACCTTTACTGGCTTAGTCATAGAGGGTTGAACTGTCAATCCCAAGCTGACTAGTTTGAATCCACCAGCTCTTCCACTAGAGAAAGATAAACAATCTCCTGTCATGTAATTTACAGCCTCTAGAAATTTTCCAGAGATTATGCAGTGAGTTGATTCTGTCTGGATGGCAAGGAGTTTCAGTTCTTGAACCATAGAAGACCTATGAAAGCTTTTGGAATGCAGCTTTGAGCATGCTATGCCATCAGCATCATAATATTGGCTTGTACTCAGTAACCATGTACATGAAGGGGTGTATCGCAGTGTGGGTTCCATTGGAATCTAAATGGCAGATTGTGTTTTGCAAAAGAAAATATAACAGTATTCCTCAATCCATATGGAAACATTTTAAAACCATATCAACTCCTCATCAAGAGGTAGGGTCTAGCTTCCTCCCCTCAGACCTCTGCCATCATTATCTTCTGGAAGACCAGAGACGACTGCAGGAGCATAGTTATGGAAAGAGTGATCCCGGTCTACTGCTCTCCTTCAGAGCTTTTGCTCTGAGCTTTCATTCACTGTGTAAAGAGTGTCCCCAGGGCCAGCTGTGCAGAGGCAACATGGAGAGATGAGAAAGAGAAAGAAAGAAACTGGTAAGAAGGTCTAGCTCTTTCAGCACCCGCTGATTGAATTTTTCTAAAAAATTTAAAAATCCTTTTTATATCTAAATGAAAATCTTCTGCTATCTCATCTCAGTCCTGAATCTCTGATATAGATGGATTGCAACCGTGCTGATCATCTCAAAGGAGAACTGCATAGGCTATTTATAAGCAAAGTAAACGGTTGTGGTAGTTCTATGCTGTTAGTTTGGGTGATTTTATGCAGCACTACACAACTTTTGCCAATGAGGTAATTCCAACTCATGCACTCTAGAACTACATTCTAGAATTTTCAATGACAGATATTTTAGAACTGATTCTAAATCCTGTAGCAATTGCAACAATGACAGTAGTAACATCTGTTTGTGTATCTGGGTATTTACCTGTGATTTAACATTTTAAACTGCTTAAAATGATGATCTATGAAAAAGTGTGGAAGTTAGTAAACAATACCATTAATTTCAAAATGTAAGGGAAACCTTGGCGAAGATGACGAAAATCCCGTAGGAGCAGTATATCAACAGAGAATTAACAGAAATTCAAGCTGGATTCAGAAGAGGCTGTAGCACAAAGGATATCACTCTTAATGTCAGATGGATCATGGCTGAACGCAGAGAATACCACAAGTTATTTACTTGGGTCTTCTTGACTGGGCAAGGGTGCTTGGCTGTTGGAGCATAATAAACTGTGATGAACATTGACAATAATAGTATCATTTTTATTATTCCCAGAACCACTAATAGTGCTCATGTGAAACATATACATAAGTTAAGAAGGAGTTGAACAGAATTAGTTGAACAGAATTAGTGAACATCAGATGGTTTAAAACCAGGAGAGGTGTGTGTCAGGTTTGGAGATTTTCTCCATACCTATTCAGGCTGTATAGATTGAGCAAATAATTCAAGATACTGGACTTAATTATGAAGCATCAGGTTTGGAGAAAGATTCATAACCAGTGTTATCCAGATACCACAGCTTTGTTTACATGAACTGAAGAAGATTTGAAGCATTAACTGACAATCAAAGACTGTAGCCTTCAATGTGGATTACATCTCAACATCAAGGAAAAAACATCTTTACCACTAAATCAACAGGCAACATCATGATAGATGGAGATAAGATTGAAACTGTCAATGACTTTGTCCTATTTGGATGCACAATCAATATCCTTGGTACCAGCAATTGGAAGATAAGGAGACATATTGCATTGGGAAAATCTGCTGTCAGGGATTTCTTCAAATTCCTGAAGAGAAATGATGATAGTTTAAGGACTAAGGTGCACCTGATTCAGACTATGGCCTTTTCAATCACTTCCTTTGCCATGAATATGCACGACAGAAGAAGAAACTATGTGAATAGCCCACAGATTTCCAAGAGGATAAATAGGTATGTCTTGGAGAAGGCGCAGCCAGAGTGCTTCTTGGAGGCAAGTATCAGTAAGCTTTGTCTCACATCATCTGGGCATGTTGCTCAGAGAATCTCTTCCTTAGAGAGAAACATCATGTTTGGATAGGTGGAGAGTCAACAAAAGAGAGGAAGACCCTCAATGAGATGGATTGACACAAAATCTACAACAACGGGTGCAAGTGTGTCAGAAATTAAGAAATGGCACAGGAGAGTGCAGGGTTCAGATTTGTTGTTTGTAAGTTCTCAATGAGTCGTACTCAACTTGATGCCACCTAATAACAATAACATCATACATGTGAAAGTTGGACAGTGACTAAGGATGACAGGAGAATCAATGACTTTAAATTGTGATGTCAATGAGAAGTACTAAGAATCTGAGTACTTGTCAAAATGACAAGGAAATCTGTCTTGGAGTAAATGCAACCAGGATGTTCCTTAGAGGCATGGATGACTTCATATTACATACTCTGGACACGTCAGGAAGGGCTGAAAAAAACATCATGCTTGGAAAGTGGAGGGTTGAAGAAAGACTTTTGACAAGATGGCTTGACACGACGACTGTACCAAAGGGGTAGAGCATGGGGGAGATAGTGAGAATGGTAAAGAATTGGGCAAATTCTGACTTGTTCTTAGCGTGACTGTGAGTCATAGTTAAATGGATGACACATAACAACAGCAACAACAAAATCCTGGCAGAAGAAAGGGTGTTGTAAAACCATCAAGTGTTATTTGGGAGGTGAGATAATACCCAAAGAAAAGACTTTTCTTCTAAGCACACTTAGGTGAACTTGACCTTTCAACCTTTCTATTAGCAGTCTAGCATGTGTTTGCACCATCCAGTGCAGAGAATAATAGTACTCAAATCAAAGACTTGCATTTTATGTTCACTTAGAGCTGCTAGAGTAAAGGTGGATGGTTTGAATCCTCTAATAGCTTCTTGAGAGAAAAATGGACAGTCTTGTCCAGTGTGATTGATAGTCACAAAAAATACATCTGGAGGGCCAGCTATGTGCCAGTTCCAAGAGGAGTGCAATGAATGAGAGCCATAGAATAATTTCTTTTATTCTTCATTTGAACTGACATAAAAAAGACTAGCTTCTTGAGTGGAAGTTTAAAAATCATATACAATTTTAATCAAATCCATTTTAATTCAATACTTTTAGAGACTTTTCCTATGGATTGTGTTCTCATTGTCTGTATTTGAGCTTAAGCACCCTCTCTCTTTATAGCCTTGGAAGGATAAGGTGTATTCCATAATGGCAGATGACACAATCTGATAAGCAAGCTGATACCCATTAAAATGAATGACTTTCAAAATTTTTTCATGCTTATTTGTTATTAATGACTTGGAGTGCAAAGGTGCAATTCAAATACTTTATTATTGTTATACGTTTGTAGCAATATATTACAGTTTATGCCTTGGCTTGGAAGTTGATTACAAGTTTTATGAGACTGAATGTCTGTTATTGGCAATCTTGATATTTTCTTTTCCCCTGTAACATGTCACAGACAATTGATTTATATGCAGTCAGTGACTTTTTTATATTATATCATTTCAATGAAAAAAAATTAAAGAAGAAAATGTGTAGTAGGGAGTAGAAGGAAGATAATGAAGGTAACATCAGTCAGATGGAGGTGATTTGGAGTATATTATTAATACGTATGTTCTCTGAGGAACCTATTCAGAGAACATTTTATATTCTTTGCAAGAGACAAAACAACAAGTCATCAGACTTTTTGTAAACACAGGTGGTGCTTATTAACTGAGAAATAAAAGTTTTACACTCCTGATGATTAGCCTAGACAAGTTTTCACATTATCCTGTGCTTTTGGGAAATGATTTTTATTTCCCCCCTTACTTCACTTTTCAATTCTGATTACTTTCATTCTTTATGAACAGCTTGAGTCAGTAGTGCACTGGTACCTCACATATCTCTGGAATATTTTTTTCTTGACAATATTAGCAATCCATTTTACAATGAACATAATAATACAACATGATACTATACAAATTTTAACAGACAGGACTGTGAAACCTCTGTGCAAGTAAACAAAGACCTCACATATAAAAAAATAATTAGAATTTACATTTACAAATCACTGGCTAAAAAAGGGATAAACTAAATTTATCCATTACACTTGTATTGATCACAAATTGTGTTTTATTTTCTAAAAAATACTTCTGTTGATTATTTATTTTGTGACTGTTCAGTATATATGATATGAACAAACATATCCATCCTGAAGATAGTGAAACCAGGCTGCTCCTTGGATGCAAGGATTTTGAACCTCTGTTTGAAATACTTTGGGCATGTTGCTAGGAGGGGTCAGGCCTTGGACAGGGGCAGTCTGCCTAGAAGGATGGAGGAACAGCACAGGAGAGGAAGACCCTGGATGAGATGGATTGACTTAGTGACTGAGATAATGGAGGTAGATGTGCCAGAGACAAGGAAATTGGCTCAAGATAGAGCAGGGTTCAGAGCTGTTGTACACAGGGTTGCTGTGAGTCACAAGCAACTTGACAGACAACAACAATATTTAAGATATATACTTTTCTTCCTCAAACACAATAGATAAATTAAGGTGACTCTGGTCACTGGACACTGAGGACAGAGAACACAAATGCAAAAGCTTGGTCGTGAAAATGAATGAAGTAATGGGCTGAGTGGGAGATTGGTTTCATCACGTAACAGACTCTGTTTGAGGAAGGAGACAATAGAACAAGTGTTGATAAAGGAAGCAATGTGTCTTAAAACAAACATAAGAAATAAAACTCTTGACTTAGAATTTAGTTTTTAGAAATATCTGGAAAGCAGAAGTGAAGAATGATGAAAAAAACTTGTGGTAATTACAGGAAAAGTTGTTGAGAAACACACAGGAAAGCATTGGTCCTGAGAGTGGAAAAATGAAATTTGAATTTAATACATATTATGTTGTTGTTGTTGTTGTTAGTTTCCATCAAGTTAAGTACTACTCTTAGCGACCCTATGAACAAAAGATCTGAACCCAGTCCAGTTCAGCACCATCCTCATACTTCCTGACCCACAAGAGCCCATTGAAGCTGCCACAGGTCAATCCACCTGGTTGAGATTCTTCCTCTCCTTCGCTGGCCCTCCACCCTTCACAACATCATGTTCTTCTCCAAGGAATAGCACCTCCTAGCAATATGCCAGAAGTGTGAGAGGCAAAGCCTCATCATTCTTGTCTCAAAGAGCACTCCACCTGCACCCTCTCCAACACATATTTGTTTGTTCTTTTGGCTGTGCGTAGGATGTTCAGTGCTCTTCTCCAACACCACAGCTCAAAGGCATCAATTCTTTTTATGTCATCCTTATTCATTGTTCAGGTCTCAGATGCATAGCTAATAAAGGAGAAAGAAAAAATCGAAATAGATGTCAGAAAAGACTCTAAAGATTGCACTGGAACATAAGGAGGCCGATTCTAAAAGAAAACATGTTGAAGTGAAAGAGCTGAACTGATAATTTCAAAGGGCAGCTTGGGAGGACAAAGTAAAGTATTATAATGGAATGTGCAATTGTAGAATACAAAGGGAAGAATTCACTCTGCATTTCTCAAGCTGAAAGAACTGAAGAACAAATTTAAGCCTTGTTTCACAATGTTGAAAGATGTTTTGGGCAATGTATTGAATGACCCAGAAAGCATCAGAAGATGGAGGGAATTCATCAAGTCACTGTACCAGAACAGATTGGTTGACACTGAAAAATTTCAGGAAGTACCATATAAACAGTAGCCAATGGTAATGAAAGAGGAAGTAGAAGCGGCATTGAAGTCACTGGCAAAAAATAAGGCCCCAGAAATCGATGTGATACCAATTGACTTGTTTCAATTAACAGATGCAGTCTTGAATGCACTCACCAGTCTATGCCAGGAAATTTGGAGAATGTTTATCTGGCCAATGGATTGTTACCACTTTCAAGAAAGGTGATACAACTGAATGTGGAAATTATTGAACAATATTGATATGACATGCAAGCAAAATAGAGTTGAAGATCATTCAAAAACAGCTGTGACAGTACATAGATAAGGAACTGCTAGAAGTTCAAGTGGGATTTAGAAGAGGCCGTGGCACCAGGGATATCATTGCTAATGTCAGATGGATCCTGGCTCAAAGTAAGGAATACCAGAAGAATGTCTATTTGTGCTTTATTGACTATGCAAAGGCATTTACCTGTGTGGATCACGACAAGTTATGACTGACATTGAGAATGGGAATCCCGGTGCACTTGACTGTGCTCATGAGGAAACTGTACCTGGATCAAGAGGATGTTGTGTGAATGGGAGCATGATTTGGAATTGGGAAGGGAATACATCAGGGATGTATTCTATCTCCAAACCTGTTCAATCTATAGGTTGAGCAAATTATCTGAGAAGCTGGACTTTATGAAGAGGAATGTGCATCAGTATTGGAGGGAGACTCACCAATAACCTGTGTTATGCAGGTGACATGACCTTACTTGCTGAAAGTGAGGAGGACTTGAAGCATTTGTTGTAGAAGGTCAAAGAATGCAGCCTTCAGTATGGATTGCATCTTAATAACAAGAAAACAAAGATTCATACCAATGGACCAATAGACAGTGTCATGATGGATGGAGAGGAGATTGAAACTGTCAACAACTTCATGTTTCTTGGATCCACAATTAACACCCTTGGTAGGAGCAGTCAGGAAATAAGGAGACACACTACACTAGGAAATCTGCAGTTAGGGACCCTTCCAAATTATTGAGGAGTAGTGATGTTTGTTTGAGGACTAAGGTGTGTCTGATTCAAGCCATAGTCTTTCATATTATAGAGAGAGATTAATCTCAAGTCACGGAAACTCCCCATCAACTTTCAGAGGCTGTATATCTTAAAAGGAACAGATAACTTCATCTTCTTCTTTATAACAATTGGTGGGTTCATAACTCTGACCTTTGGTTAGCAGCCCAAAATATAATACACTCCACCAGCAAAGCTTCTTAGGAGAGGATTCATAGTTGTTATCTGCCAAGATCTACACTGTTTGCATCAGATGATAGTACTATTCAATCCTGTGCCATAGTCACAACCACTGCAGTTGTAATCCATTTCACTGAGGTCCTTCCTCTCTTTTGTTATCATACCTTTTAAGCATGATGATCTCTTTCAAGTACTGGCTCCTTATGACAACATGCCAAAGTATGGGAAACAAAGACTCAGTATTCTAACTGCATCTTTTCAAAGATAATTTGTTTGTTTTCCTGGCAGTCTCCAGTATATTCAATAGGGTTGCTATGTGTCACAGGTGACTCAATGGCACATTAACAATAACAACTTTCCCAATCATGATTCAAAGACATAGATTCTTCTTCTGTTTTCCATATTCATTGTCTAACTTTCAGGTGTATGTGATTTTGTACTGTTGACTTGGAACAGACCCAGAGATGATCCTCTGGTGGTGGTCTAAGGCAGTTAATCACATGAGAGGAGATTGCCTATTCTTACCCTGTGGAGCAGCTGGTGAATTTGAACTGTGTGCCTTCTGGATTGCAGTGCAACTTCCTGCCACTAGGCTACCAGAGCTTATGTAGCAATAAAAAGTAAAAATTTGACTTGGTTCAGGTATACCTTAGTCTTTGAAATGACATCCTTGCTCTTTGGCACTATAAAGAGGTCCTTAAAAGCATATTTTCTCAATGCAATCTATCTTTTGATTTCAAGAATATTGTTTCCATTGGTGTTGATGATGGATTCAAGTAATATTAAATCATTGCCAATTTCAATCTTTTCTCTATCATGATGTTGCCAATTGGTTTTATGGTGAGGATTTTTGTTTTCTTAATATTGACAAGTAATCCATCTTGAAGGCTAGTCTAATTTTCTTCAGTAAGTGCTTCCAGTCCTCTTCACTTTCTGCAAGCTAGATTGTGTTGTCTGCTTAAAATTACCTAGTTGATGAGTTTTTCTCAGTCTCGATATCATATTCTTCTTCATATAGTCCATATTCTCAGATTATTCTCACCACTGGAACAATTTTCAGCATCATGATAGATGGTGAAGAGATTGAGATGGTTCACAGCTTTAGTTCGTTTGACTCCACAATCAACACTCTCGGCATCAGCAGCCAGGGAATTAAAAGACTTAGTATGATGGGAAAGTCTGCTGTTAGAGACCTCTCCGAAGTACTGAAGAGCAAGGATGTTAGTCTGGAGACTAAGGTGTGCCTGGTACAGGCTATGGTCTTTGCAATCACTTGCTATGTGTCAGAGAGCTGGAGAATGACTAGGGATGATATAAGGAGAATTGATGCTTTTGACCTGTAATGTTGGAGAAGAATATTGAATATATCATGGACTGCTAAGAGAATGGACAGGTTCATCCTAGATATGGTAAAACTAAGCTTGGAGGCAAGGATTCTGAAGCTTTGTCTGACATACTTTGGACATATTGCAAGGAGGGACCTGTCCTTGGAGAGGGACATCATGCTTGAGAATGTGGAGGGACAGTGCAAGAGAGGAAGATCCTCTATGAGATGGATTGATTCAGTGACTAGGGTAATGAGGGTAGGTGTTTCGGAGACTGTGAGATTGGCACAGGACAGAGTGGGGTTTAGGGCTGTTGTACATTGGGTTGCTATGAGTCGCAAGTGACTCGACTTGACAGCACATACAACAACAACAACATACAGATTTAATTGGTATAGCGAAGGGATATGGGCTCTCACTTTTCCTGATGTTAAACCATGTAGTGTTTCCTAGTTCTGTTTGAACCAGTGCTTCTTGGTCTATACACAGGATTTGTGAGAGTACAATTCAGTTTTCTGAAATTCTCATTTATCTCAATGCTATTGATAAGTTATTTTGAGCTGCACAGTCAAACAACTTTGAGTAATTAATTGAAGGAGCTCTCTACAAACTAACTTTCACTGTCACAATTCTTTTTGCCAATTTAATTTCCTACTCAAGCATTCTGTAAAATTGTCTATTTTTAGAGCAGCTGATGAGTATGAAAGTTAATAAGTAACCCCCCCCACTTCTTTGGTTAAATATATAAGTGGACTTGCTTATCTCCACCTGAAATGATGCCAGGGAAAATGGTAACCCAAAGCCATCAAACACTGTCTGGAAAAATTATCTTACTGTTTTTCAATCTAGACCCTACATCTGGTTGTCACCTTTGGTTCTTTGGAATTGAACCAGCAGCTGCCATGTTACCTTTAAATGTTTGATTTATCAAGGAGTCAGTGTGTAAAAATATTGAGGTTTTGTATATATGTATAATGTATACAAACTTCACAGGTTTTTCATCTCTGGAGAACTCAACCTAAATTATCCAGTGTGCTTAGGGTCATAGGCACGACAGCCTAGAATTACTGGATGTTTAACACCTCCAGAGATATCTCTCAGTACTTAGCTGAGTTTCCTCCTTCCTCAGTGGGATAGTTCTTAGGCATACTGTAGACATTTTTTCAGAAATTGTGATCAGTTGCCATAGTAGTAAACTCTTTATCCACTCACCCTCTTACTCTATATCAGTCTCTCCAATTTTTCATTTAATGCTTCCTAGAATTGCAGTACAAACAACTTTCTTCACTCAAGTATTTGCTCAGTATATGCTTCAAGGAAACACAGACTGAACATTAGCTTAGAAGATTATACAGATGATCACATCAATTTAAGACTGGCTATAAATAATAAAATCAGAAAAAAATTTGAGTTTTATAAATTTTTAATTTTTGAAAAGACAAAATACATATGAGAAACAATATAAAAAATTCTAAAATAATAAGTTAGTACAAGAAAAGCAGATATAAGAAAATAAAATAGATTCAGCTGTAAAAATTAGGCAAAAGAATAGAGATAAAAATCAATTTATTAAAAATCAAACAACAAGAAATAAGTAAACCAGAAAAAGAGAAGGCCAACAAATGTCAGGTCGTTCTGATAAACAACAAAGAACAATAAAGCAAAGAAAGAAGCAAAACAACAAAAGCATTTTTATTCTAAAAATAAGGTAATTGAACAAAATAAAGAGGATATGGTTTATAAATCTATGATAATAATGGAAAGTCTCAGAAAAATCACTAGTTTTAAAGAAAAAATAGAATGATCAAAATACCTTAAAAGCAGCTGAATGTAATAAAAAAAGAGCTGAAAAAATTTCTAAAGAATTACTTTTAAAATGCTTTAGGGCTGTGTTATTTGACTTTGCTGTTTCAGATTTTCACAGCATAGTTATTCCTAAGTTATACAAAGTTCACATATATAATCATTCCTATAAAACTTTGGTATACACAGTTAATTTCTATCTTATTCCTATGTTACAGCTATGTCTACAGAAGAATTTCATGAAACAACATATGAGCAAGAGCCTATGGTGATGAAAGAAGAAGTTCAGGCTGCTTTGAAGGAAATAGCAAAAAATAAGGCCCCAGGTATAGATGGTATACCAATTGACATATTTCAGCTAACAGATGCTGCCTTGGATGTGCTCACCAAGTTGTGCCAAGAAATCTGGAAAACAACCACTTGGCCAACTGACTGGAAGAGATCTGTATTTGTTCCCATCCCAAAGAAGGGTGACCCAATAGTGTGTGAAAACTATAGAATAATTTCATTAATTTCACATGCAAGCAAGATTCTACTGAAGATTATCCAAAAACGACTGGAATAGCACATCAGCAGAGAACTGCCAGAAGTCCAGGCTGGGTTTAGAAGGGGTCGTGGCACTAGGGATATTGTAGCTAATGTTAGATGGATCTTGGCTGAAAGTAGGGAATACCAGAGGAAACTTTGGCTGACTTTCAGAAGAATGGGAATTCCAGAACACTTGATCATGCTAATGCGAAACCTATACTTGGACCAAGAGGCAGTCATCAGAACAGTGCAAGGAAACACTGCATGGTTCAAAATTGGGAAGAGTGTGCGCCAGGGATATGTCCTGTCCCCACGCCTTTTCAACCTGTATGCAGAACAAACTATCTGGGAGGCTGGGCTCTATGAGGAGGAATGTGGGGTCAAGACTGGTGGAAGATCTATCTACAATCTGCGATATGCAGATGACACAACTCTGCTTGTGGAAAGTGAGGAGGACCTGAAGCACTTGCTGCAGAGGGTCAAGGACTGCAGCCTCCAATATGGATTGAGGCTCAATATCAAGAAGACAAAGATTCTCACCACTGGACCAATTGGCAGCATTAAGATGGATGGTGAAGAGATTGACATTGTTCACAGCTTCAGTTTGCTTGGCTCCACAGTCAACACTCTTGGCACCAGTAGCTAGGAAATTAGAAGACGTATTGCGATGGGAAAGTCTGCTGTTAGGGACCTCTCCAAAGTAATGAAGAGTAATGGTGTCTCTCAGGAGATATAGGCCATGGTCTTTACTATCACTTGTTATGCATCAGAGAGTTGGACAATGACTAAAGAGGATAGAAGGAGAATTGATGCCTTTGAGCTCTGGTGCTGGAGAAGAGTATTGAGGGTACCATGGACTGCTAGGAAAACAAACAGATTCATCCTGGAAAGGGTAAAACTGGGCAGGTCCTTGGAGGCAAGGATTCTGAGGCTCCGTCTCACATACTTTGGACATGTTGTGAGGAGAGACCGGTCCTTGGAGAGGGACATCATGCTTGGTAGGGTGGAGGGACAGTGCAGGAGGGGAAGACCCTCTATAAGGTGGACTGATTTAGTGACTGGGGCAATTGGGATGGTCGTATCAGAGATGGTACGATTGGCACAGGACAGAGTGGAGTTTAGGACTGTTGTACATAGGGTCGCTATGAGTCGCAAGCGACTTGACGGCACATAACAACAAACAACAACAAGCATATTTAGAACACTTTCCAGTTCTTTTTCTATAAATTAGAAGGACTTTGATACCAAAAAGTGGAAAAAAAGAAATCAAAAAGGAGGAAAAAAATTAATATTTTTTTGTTCATGTTTAAGATAATGAAAAATATCTACAATCAAAAGGTAATAGTTTGCAAGGCAGTAAAGAGCTAGAGGCATTGCCATTAAAATCAGAAACAAAATATGCTATTCTCACTATCAATTTATATTGTTCTGAAAGCTCTAGCTATTAAAGATGAGAAGAGAACACATATTGGAGAGGTGATACATTTCTTTCTAAGAAAAAGTGTAAAAGAACTGCTATTTGCAGATTACCTATTTAGAAAATACCAAGAGAGAATTTAAAAACTGTGAGAATTAATATTAGTTCATTAATTGGAGTAACAGCCCTTGTAACAAAGAGACCCTAAACATAATGGACTGAATAAAGCAGATATTTATTTATATGTTTCAAAATAAACTAGAAATTAGTGTTTAATAATTATAGCATGTGGTGACTCAGCAGCAATGTGTAATGCAACCATAGACACAAGCAATGAAGATGGAATAGGGTTTCTGTCTGTTGTACACACATTTGCTCTCAGTTGGAATTGACTTCACGGCTCCTAAGTCCAACAGCAAACTGTCTCTTAATGAGCTCGGGTGGCACAGCACATTATATGTTGGAGTGTTCTTTCTATATTGCTGTCCACTAGTTCTACAGAGTGGGACTTGATAAGCATTTTCTTTAAAAGGCCGGATTGTACATATGTTTGCCTCTGTGGTCATAATACATGATATGTCATATAGTAGTTCTTTTTATAATCATTAGATTTTTTATTAACCATTCCTAGCTGATGGGTGATAATAAAAACAGGTCACAAGCTAGATTTGTTTTACAGGTTATATTTTACTTATTCTTGCTCTAGGATATTATTTGCTTCTTCATGGATGAAGATGATTCATCTCAAGTTGGTGTTGGGGGGGGCGGGGCGGAAATGCACTATATTCCTGAGATGCCTTAGAAGTTGCACATGTCATTTCCATTCATATCAGATTGATCAAACTTACATATGTATAATGTTAAGAGAAATTGGTAGCCATGTGATCAAGAAAAAGGAAAGAATGGCTTTGGATGGAAGAATAAGAAATTGGTATTATTGGCTAAAACATCATTCAAAAAAGAAAAAAACATGCTTCCTTGATTATCAATAGTTGTCAGTCTGAATAGATAACAAAAATAGTATCTTTTCTTTTTTTACAGTAGTGAAATGTGTTTAATTAACACCTGTAAGAATTTTATCCAGAAATATTTGAGATCCATATAATGGGATTTTAGAAACATATTAAAAGTTGAAAAATTAAAGGAAAAATAAATCATATGGCTAGATGGAAAGTTAAGGACTTAAAATATGCATGTCACTCTTTATCAAGTTATTGAATACTTTGAAGCAATTCTAAAAAAAATTCTAACAAGATTTCTTTGTGGTTTGGATGAAATTATTATGAAGTATATGAAAAAAAGAAGTGGAGATAAATTCTTAGAAAAAATATTTGAAAATAAATGAGAATTTGATATTTTATTATAGATATCAACAGTTAAAAGGGTTACAGGCTCAGTAAAGATAGTGTAATCACATCAGAGATGTCCATTTTGCCTCCAATCTGGAGTGAGTGATATTGGTGGCTCAGTGGGAGAATCTTTGCCTTCTGTGTGGGAGAGACAGTTTTATTCCTAGCCAGTTCACCCACGAACAGCTACCACTCAGGTGCCGACAGAGGCTTCAATGTTGCTATGGTGCTAAACACATTTGCTGTGAGTTGCTATGAGTGACGCTCTCATTGCAACATAGGAAACAAACCAAATCCAAGCCCACTGTAGTTAGTTAAGTCAATTCTGACTCATAGCCACCCTCTTTTCTGGTTTCCAAGGCTGTGAATCTTTACAGAAACAATCTGCCCACATTTTTCAGAGGAGCTGGTGGATTTGAAACACTGATCTGTTGGTTAGCAGTGCCATATGCCAGGTAATATATTTCATCAAATCAGCCAATGACAGCTCTATGGATGACAAGAGCCTGATGCCATTGTACATGGAGTTTCTATGTGTCAGAGATAAAAACAATAAATTTTTTTAAATTTTTATTAAATTTTGTATATTTTAATGAGCATTTACAGAGATTCATTCATTGTTGCACTATTTTCTCTACCACCCCCAAGTTCATTCCTCTTTTTTTTTCCCCTTGGAAGTCTGTTTTAATTGTCCCATTGCCACAGTGCTTGTCAAAGCCAGTCAGATTAGTCTCCTTTGTAAGTGTGTACTTTGCCATTCCCTATCACTCCTCCCTGAGAGAGACTTCACCCTGATTCATAAGGTAAAGGGGGACGGTGCATTCTCTTAGCTACTTCCTGCTGAAAAGGGACGCTGTAGGTTTCAGGGTGAAGATCTTCTCTCACTACTCTAAAGGGCCCCTTTGGCAGTAGGAAATTTTAGGTCACAGGACTTTGAGAAAATAAGATCCTAATTCAACCACTTTCTGTATGACTTTAGGCAACTTATTTAATGAATCTGAGAATTAATTTTATTACAAACTAAGTTAAAAAATAAATACCTTAAAGTGATTTAATAAAGATTAGTATTTACTTCATGCTACTTCTCTATCACTCCACAAACTCCCAGAGTAAAATATTTTGTTTAAGTAAAAGTATGTTAAATCCTACAGGCATACCACCTGATTATTTCAATACATGTCTATGGTTACTAAAGATAATAAGGTTATTTTCTTTCTAGACAGGGAACATGCTACTTAATTTCTCAGTGTCTCTATTTTCTCAACTGTACAATTCAGGTAATAAAATTTAACTCACGTGATCACAGTGTTGATGGTGTTACTAACATTAACAATAATAGTATATTGATCTCTTATTCTTTCCCTGGTCTAATATGTTTATACATTAATTTCACTTTTAAAAAAATATATTTTGAGATGTGGCGCTATGCTGGTGTAGTGGATAAGGAGCTGTGTTATCAACTCAAAGGCAGGGGTTTAAACCCAGCAGCTGCTTTGTGGGAGAAAGAGGAGCCACCTCCTCTGTGCTATTCACAACCCCCGAAAACCCACTATCTGGTCAGCTGAGTCAATACTAACTGCATGGCTATGAATTAGTATGTTTAAGAGGTAGCTGAGCTCTGGGGGCATTGTCTACAGGGAGTTGTTCTACTAACCCAAAGGCAGTACCTCTCTGACAGTTCACATCCACCAAGAGCTCTGTGCACAGGAGAAAGATGCAGAATATCTTTCCATGAAATTGACAGACTCTATAATTTCACTGGAAGGTGAGGTACGTGTTGGTTCTATTGAGGGTAATAAGAATGTGAGTTTTAAGAGGTACCTAAGTTCTTTATCATTATAATTTTCAATATTGCTTAATTTTGGGAATAAAAAACCGCAGCAGTAAAGAGATTTATGTAACTTGTCAAAAGCCACACAACTCCTTAATGTTGACATTAGATCCAGGACAGCTACTGATGTCCTGGTTTTCTAAAGTGTCCAGAAATGTCCTCTTACAGGTTCAAAACATATTGCTGTCCAGTAAGTTCCAACTGCACTGAGTTTTTGAGACTATAAATCCTAAAATGAAGAGACTTTAGGTCTTTCTCCCAAGGATCAGCTAATAGATCCAAACCTCTGGAGACATGAGGCTTTCAGGTTATCAGCACAAGTCATTATGGATTGTACCACTAAAGTTCCCTTCCATAGACTTAGTAACTTAGTAACTTAGTAACTTAGTAACACTTAGTAACTGTTGTATCTGGATTATAATAGATGAAGAAATTATTAGACTATAGGAATAGGAATGCGTGTATTCACTTCACAGAGGTGGTAAATAAAAGCTGGGCATTGTAATCTCACTGATCTCTCTGTCAGGCTTGAGGTTAGGTTCTTTGTGTTTGCAAAGAACAGACCCATCAATGGGAAACTAAACATTCAGACTTTAATTGCGATCTCAGTGTTGTGACTCACCATTGCTTCCAAAAGCTCTTCCAAAAGCATGTCACCTAACTATTTACCTTCCCCCCCAATAAATAGGTAGTTATTAATGGAATACATACTTTAGAAAAATTTGAAATTCCAGTTATGTTTAGTATTCCTGGATTTTCCTAGAGCTATAATTTTAAGACAGTGAAAAGCCTAAAAGCATAAATCAAAGTTTATGCATTCGATAATTTTCCATACTTACATTTGAGTTAGAGCTAGTGAATTTATAAGAAAATGAAATCAGTTTGACATAAAGTAAGTGGAATTTAAATTTAATCAGAACCAGCATCCACTGCCTGACTGTTAAGGAATGTTGTTGTTATTATATATGGTAGAGTTAGAACTGACTCATAGCTGACACTCTGGTAGGTTTTCAGAGGTAATAACTCACACAGGAAGAGTGTGCTCCATCCTTCTTCCCTGGAGCAGCTGGTAGATCCAAACCATATGCCTGTGGCTTGGTAGCTCAATGCCTTATTATCGAGCCACCAGATCTCACAATGTTTAGGAATGTAGTTAGGTGCTGTGGAGTCTCAAGTATGACTCACTGCAACCCTGCTAACAACAGATCTGAGCTTGTCCTATCCTGTGCCACCTTCATAATTTCTGACATATTTGAGCCCATTGGTGCAGTCACTATTTCAATCTGTGTGGTTGAGGGTCATTTGCTTTCACTGACCCTCTACCTTCCAAGTATAATGCCCAATATGACTATTTCCAGTTATGAACTAAATGCTTGAGTGGAGAGTATAAAGGCAACTATGCTGTGTTTTTAGAGTTTTATATTATCACGACTCTGTTCACAATAGCAAGGAGTTGGAAACAACCCAGGTGCCCATCAACAAACGAATGGATAGAGAAGCTGTGGTATATTCACAAAATGGAATACTACGCTGCATTGAAAAACAAAGAACTCATGCAATATTATTCAAAATGGGTGAGCCTGGAGGACATTATGCTGAGTGAAATATCTCAGTTGCAAAAGGACAAATATTTCATGGTGCCACTGTGGTAAAATGGGATTGATATCAGAGTTGGGGTAAGACTGAGAAAAACTGGATAAATTGCGTATACTGCACTGAAACAGATGAGGGAGTGAATAATTTAAAAGCGATGTATGATAGGGTATTATGGTTATCACAAGAGTCCACAATTAAGGTTGCATAGTGGAATGTACTTGGGGCGGTGGGAGGGGTGCGGGGGGATTGTGTACCAGGGAAGGAGTGTTTCTTTTATTTTTGAAAGAGAGGAGCGAACTTGGGCAGAGGGGGGGGGAGGGCTGGGCGGGGAGAGAAGTGCAGCAATGAATGAATGGAAATCCAAAATCTTTGTAAATGCTCATTAAAATTATTTTAAAAAAACCCCCCAAAATAAAGAAACAAGTTCATTAGTTTTAATCCTTCTGAAAATGTATGTGTGTGTGTATAGTCTAAATTTTTTTCCTTATTTCACTAGTAATCAAGTAGAAATTCCCAGATAAAACATTGTTTTATTCCAGAAGATTAGGTGATTGTTGTTGTTAAGTGCCATCGGGTCGCAGGCGACTCATAGAGACCCTAGGAAGGAGAGTCCTCAACGCTTGGGTGTCTCTCATTCTCTCTCCAGGTTCATAGGGTTTCCGGAGGCAAGCTATTAAGGAAGTGGATGCCATTCCTCCTTCCAAGCTTGTTTTAATCGCGGAGCTCCACCCCACTCTCTGTCCGCATTGGGTAGCCAACCATTAACGCATTTGACACATCAGTGTCACAGTGTTCAGCTTCACAGTAACCACAAGTTATCGCTGAACGGCAGGCAACTTGTACACCAGGGCTATACGACCTAGAGGAACGAAAGCAATGAAAGACAGGCCCAAGGGCTGCAGATTAAAAATCACCCACCTTCGGGATTAAGTGATTAGCTGGACAAAAAATGAAAACACCAGTGACAATATTGTTTAAAATTATGTATTTTTTAATTTCAGGATTTTTGTTTGCTAGTGTAGATGAGAGAGCATCTTTGTTTTATTGATACTGAGCCTCAATCCACTGGGCCAGCTGTCAGCATCATTATAGATGGTGAAGAGATTGAGATTGTTCACAGCTTTCGTTTGCTTGGCTCCACAATCAACACTCTTGGCACCAGCAGCCAGGAAATTAAAAAAAAACAAAAACACAACAAACATATCGTTATGGGAAAGTCTGCTGTTAGAGACCTCTCCAAAGTCCTGAAGAGCAATGATGTCACTCTGGAGACTAAGGTGTGCCTGATACAGGTC
>NW_006399821.1:15776606-15785816 GCF_000299155.1 Elephantulus edwardii
AAGTATTCTGCAACTTTGTCTGGCATACTTTGGACATGTTGCAAGGAGGAACCTGTCCTTGCAGAGGGATGTCATGCTTGGGAGGGTAAAGGGACAGTGCAGGAGAGAAAGACCCTTGATGAGCTAGATTGATTCAGTGATTGGGGTAGCTGTGGTAGATGTGTCAGAGACCATGAGATTGGCAAAGGTTAGAGCAGGGTTTAGCGCTATTGTACATATGTTCGCTTTGAGTCACAGACTAGATGGCACATAACAACAACAAACAAGAGTATAGATGAAGACTATTCTTCAGAAACTAGAACTGGCTTTCAGTACTTTAATATATCATTTTAGATTCTATTATTAATCATTATAGCTACTTAGCTATTTGGAAATGAATGAGGTGTCTATGAAATAGAGAAGTAATTTTGCTTTATTAAGGATTAGAGGAGTATATTTCTTCAAATAAGAGAGAGAATGATGGATAGAAAGATGCAACAATAATTCTGTATTTTCTTTATTATCTTCAAAATCACTCCCAAATATCTTTTCACTATTTTGAGCCTAATGGAGACAAGAGCTGGAATGGTGAGGCTGATAATGATTACAATACACAGCTTTGCTGAGGTCGTGGGCATGGTTAATTCCCTTCCAAAGGGATGGAAGGAGATAAAGGTGAGTGGATCTGAGAAGCCCTCATTTCCCTGCTAACTGGGAACCGCTTATAATGGATGTCCCTGCTCCCATCAAGGGCATTTCTTGCATTTAACAAGTACTTGGAAAGGAGACATTGCTCAAGTACAAGAGTTCAGTTTGCAGTGAGACACAAATCACATTTCATTTATCAGGCCTTACAGATGACAGGATATCATCAAATCCCTGGAGAGCCATATTCATTAAAAAGAAATCTTAAGTAATTACAACAATTAATTGACTTGAAACTGTTTCTGGTGGGTAAGGTTTACATAATTCATTTGCCAGACAAAACAAGCCTGATCAAGCCCGAGAACACACTATTTAGGAGGGTCTCTATCTGATACCCTGCAGCCTCAGAAAGGGCTCTACAACTGGGACCTTTTCTTTCTTTCTTTTTTCCTTAAAGGAAAAGATAAATTTTAGAGTGAGGAACCAGAACCTAAAAGAACCTGAGATACTTTATTTTGGTACCGTGAAGTGACTGGATAGCACTTCTGATGAATGAGAATGAAATGGATTAAAGCTGTGGCAAAATCTCTGAGTTTGTGGTTTTGAGGTGATTGAGATCAATCCAAACCAATGCCTTCCATAAATTACCATTTAGGGTGTGATCAAGGCCAAAGTAAAAAACTCCATTGTCCCTGAGAACAACCATACCAACAATGGTTGTTATCTGCATTGTGTTGACACTCCGGTCATGGAGACCCTGGGCACATTGCTGTCTGGTTCTGCCATTCTCATGATCCATTATGGATAGGACTGTAGTGATCCACAGGGTTTCAGAGGCTGATTTTTGAGGTAGATAGTAAGCTCTTTCTTCTTCATCTGTGTTAGTCTGGAAGGATGATGGAAATTGGTCAGTATCAAAGCAGCATACAAGGCCCCACATATAGGCACAAAAGATATATTGAGGGGATTTGAACCTGATAGATAACCTGAGTGGAGAGCACAAAAAAACCCACTAAACCACTATATTCTTTGCACAAAGCTAATGCTGTTGTCATTTTTACTGTCATGTGCTGTCTAGTTCATTACGACCCACAACGAGCCTATGAACAATAATTCTGAATCATGCCCTATTCTAAGCTACTCTCACCATCTCAGAAATACCTGACTCTATTGCCAGAGTCATTGTACATCTCATCGAGGGTCTCACTCTCCTGTACTGACCTTTTACCATTTCAAGCATGATGTCCTTCTCTAAGGAATAAGCCCTCCTGGGGACATACCCAAAGTATGTGAGATGGAGCTTCAAAATCCTTACCTCCAAGGAGCAAACAGGTTTTACCCTTTCCAGGACAAATGTATTTGTTCTCTTGGCAGTCAGTGATATTTTCAATACTCTTCTCCAGCACTACAACTCAAACGGATCAAGTCTTCTTCTGTCATCTTTATTCATTGTACAGCTCTCAGTTAACAATTGAGAAGACCACGGCCTAGATCAGGTGTACCTTAGTCTCTAGAATGACATCGTTGCTCTTTAGCATTCTGGAGAGATCCTTTATAGAAAATCTTTCCCAATGCAACTAATTTTTTGATTTCCCAATTGCTAGTGTTAACTATGATAGTTATAGAAAGGCAGGCTTGTCATGCTTATGTTGACAGCAATAACAACAACAACAACAGTGCCAAGAATGTTGATTGTGGATCCAAGCAAGACAAAATCATTTACAACCTTAATCCTTCCTTCACTTATAATGATACTACCTATTCGCCCAGTGGTGAGGCTCTTTTATTGATGTTGAGATGCAATCCGTATTGAAGGCTGCAGTGTTTGACCCTCTGCAGCAAACACTTCAAATTCTCCTCAGTTTTGGCTATCTTGCCAATATTCCTAGCCATTACATCAGAAACTCTTTCGCTTCAAGCTTTTATGACATGAAGATTATGATGAAATTTGTCAGAGTGCCACTGGATAAAAATAGCAAATTGCTTTTTTTTTTTTTTTTAAAAAAAAAGTGTTTTAAAATGTAATTTCCCCATTTGTGGAAACATCTGTGACATAATATGGTATTATTATCAGGTTTCTGTTTCATCAGCACCTACTTTGAGAAATGACTCCAGAAAGCTAGGTAGGAGCTAACCTTTAATAGCATTCTGTTGTAACTTATTGGTGTGGTAGAAGAATGGATAATGGTAAGTCTTGAAAAATAAGACAAAGTCAACTGCTGTAGAATTTTTGAGATTGCTATGTCTAAGTTTTATTTTGTTATTACTGAGAATATATACAGTAAGAGATACACCAACTCAGCAGTTCCCCAATTGATAATTTAGTGACAATGATTACATTCTTTAGAGCTATACATTCTTCCCTTCCTTTTCAGATTTGTACTTTCTGCATTAAAATAAACTTAAAATAAGGCCCCTAGGATTTTAAATATTTTTAGTTGCTGTTAATTGATCCCATACAGAGAAAATGTTCAAAACAGATTTCCTCCCCCGTTGTTGTTAACAAGTTGACTATAATTCATAGTGACTCTCTGAATAACAGCCCTCAACCTTGCTCTACCCTGAGCCAACCTCACTATCTCCAACACACCTGACCCCATTGACTTAGGCATTGTGTCAGTTCATCTTATTGAGGGTCTTCCTCTCTTGCATTGGCTTTCTACCTTTCTAAGCATAATGCCCTCCTCCAAGGACTAGCCCCTCTGGACAACATGCCCAAAGTATGTAAGAGAGTTTCACTATCCTTGCTTCTAAGGAGCACCTTGTTTCACTTTCTCCAGGACAGACTTGTTTGTTCTCTTGGCAGTACACAGTATTTTCAATATTCTTCTCTAACACCACAACTCAAAGACATCAATACTTCTTTCATTCTTAGTCTTTGTCTTTCAGATGTGTAGTAGGCAATTGAGGAGACCATGACTTGAATCACGTACACCTTAGTCTTTAGAATTTAGATCATTGCTTTCTAGTACTCTGGGAAAATCTTTGACAGCAGATTTTCCCAATGCAACTTGTCTTTTGATTTCCTGACTGCTGATGCCAAAGGTGTTGATTATGAATCTGAGCAAGATGAAATTATTAACTACTTCAAGTCTTTATCTATCATGATGCTGCCACTTGGTCCAGTGGTTTCCTTGACGTACAGTTGAAAACTGACTTTGGTTTCCTTGACGTACAGTTGAAAACCATACTGAACGCTTGATCTTCTGCTACAAATGCTTTAAGTCCTCTCCACTTTAGGCAAGGAAGGTTGTGCCGTCTGCATAAAACAGGATGACAGCAATCATAATGCCACATTCTTCTACATAAAGTCTAGTCTTCAGATAATCTGTTGTTCAACATAAAAATTGAAAAGATATGGGGGTAGGATACATCCCTGACCTACTTATTTCTCTATTTTTAACCATGCAAGTGTTCTTGCTATTTTCAAATAAGAGCTTCTTGGTCTAGGTATAGATTTCACATGAGCACAATCAGATGTTCCGAGATTACAATTCTTCTCTATGTTAGCCAGGATTTTTTTCCTTTGTATAGTCAATAAAACACAAATAGACATCTTTCTGGTTCTCTGTTTTCAGCCAAGACCCATCTGACATCAGCAATGGTATTCCTAGTGTCACGGCCTCTTCTAAATCTGGATTGCCTTTTGGTAGTTCTTTGTCAATGTATTTTTTCTTGCATGTGATATTAGTGATATTGTTTGATTATTTTCACATTCTATTGACTCAGCTTTTTGGGGAATGGGAATAAATGTGCATCTCTTCTAGTCGGTTGGCCAGGTAAGTATCCTTAATATTTTTTGGCAAAACCTATTGAGCATGTCCAGGGCCTCATATGTTTATTGAACTATATCAATTGATATTTCATCACTTCATGGGGCCTTATTTGTTTCCAATGTCTTCAGTAAAGCTTGAACTCCTTCTTTTGTCACTATTGGTTCTTGATCATATGCTACTTCCTGAAATGGTTCTATGTCAGTTCTTGCTTTCTTTTTTCCTTTTTTTTTTTTTTATACAGTGACTCCATGTATTCCTTCCATCTTCTTTTGATGCTTTCTAGATCATTCAAGATTTTGCCCATAGCCTTCCTCAATATTATAACTGGAGGCTGGAATTTATTCTTTAGTTCCCCTAGTTTGAAAGATGTCGAGTGAGCTCTTCCTTTCATTTTTCTTAACTCTAGCTCTTCTTGGTTTTCATTGTTATACTTTGCTTTGTCTTCACCAATTGCCTTTTGAAATCTTCTGATCAACTTTTAAACTTGATCATTTCTTTCCTTTGTTTTGGCTTCTCAGTATTCTGGTGCAATATTAAGTATTTGTTCTGACATCCACTTTGTTCTTACTTCCTCCTCTTGGTAATGACTTTTTGCTTTCTTCATGAATGATATCCTTGATGTCATTCCACAGCTCAAGTGGTCTTTGTTCATTAGTGACCAATGTCTCAAACCTCTTTTTGAGTTGGGTGTTAAATTCAGGTGGGAAAGATTCAGGTGTTATTTTAGGTTTGTGGATTTGTTTTCATTTTCTTTAGCTTTGATTTGAACCTGCACGTAAGTAGTTTATCGTCCATTTCACAATCAACACCTGGCCTGGGGTTGTTTTTTTGTTTTGTTTTTTTTTTTTAGCTGATATTGAGCTTTTCCATGAATTTTTCCCACAGATGTAATCGATCAGATTCATGTGTATACAATTATGTTAAATTTGTATTCATCATCTCCGTTTGTGTTTTTTGTAAAAGCTATTCGCAATAATTAAATCATTGATTGTACAAAATTCTGTCATTCCATCTCTAGCTTAATTTCTCTCGCCAAGTCTGTAATTTCCAATTGGTCCTTCTTTTACTAGTTAAGGTAAGCTATTGTTCAGTTAAGATGGCTCCTTCAGAATATAATTTTGGTTCAAGGTTTAAAGATGATCCCAGTACAATGGTTTCAGCTGTTCACCTACCCTTTATGGCTCTAGTAAGTCTAGAGTCCATACAAATATAAAATTTTTCTCTGTGTTTATCCATTTTTAATCAGGATACCTCTATGAAATCTTTGATTAAAACATTCATTAGTAGCAGCTGAGCACTACCCATTTCTTCTGGTATCTGCACAGATAGCACTTGTTATTTTGTCACACATTCAATAAACTCCTCTCCTTACTAAACCAAATTTGTTCTTTCTCTGTTGCTCCAGAAGGATAAAGACCAATTGTTGTGATGTTGGATGGCTGCTTAAAGTTTTCAAGACTCTAAGCATATCCAGTGAGCTAGAACTAGACCATTAAGCTTCACATTAGTCGAATTAACTGGAACACCTCATGAAAATATGACTCTAAGCTTCCAAATCAAGATATAAAATCTTAAGAAGTGTTTGGTTGTATGTATGCATGTTCAACAGTCACTCTTTTATTTTTTTGTGCGTTGGTTTCATGCAATAGTTTTTAAACATTGTTTTTCCATTCATGCGCATTGTGTTTCATATAATAATCCATATACATTGTATTTTTTACATTGTGTTTTTTATAAAAAAGAATTATTATTGATCTATTCCTATTATTACCCTGTATTTTCAAATCCCTGTTAAATCTTTTCTCTTTCTTCACCTCACATCCATCCACTAAACTCTGCTTTGTTTTGTATTTTCCACACTTCCCCTTTTCCCATCCCTTACCCCTTTCTTCTTTCTCGTTTTGGGTTTTTATGCACATGTTACTACCTATCCTTCTATTTTTACAATAATGGTCCTATGCAGCATTAGTTCTTATGAGACCAAGTTGTTTCACTCGGCATAATGCTCTCTAGGTTCTTGCATGTTGTATAATCTATTACAAAATAGTTGCTCCTTAGTGTTGAATAGTATTCCATTGTGTGACTGTGCCACAAACAATTCTTCAGTCCATTGTTTTCTTGATGGGCATTTGAACAGTCACTCTTTTGTTGTTGTTGTTGTAAATCAGGTTTGTTATTTCTTACTTTATGTCCTCAATAAGAGCTACTGAGATACCTACTTTTTAGTGACAGTCTCACTTAAAAGGTGAAAGATGAGACAAATACTTAGTTTCAAGGGTTATAGTTTTTTAAAGGTTTTGTACCCCCCCCCCCCCCCAAATCAAGCCATCGACTGACTGCCTCAGTATTCCCTGGGAAGCTTGTTGAACATATGAACATAGAACCAAGGACATTAAACAGACTGAATCAGGATGAGGTCTGGGCTTCTGTAGTTTTAATAGGTACCTAGGAGATTCAGAATCACTGAAGAGTCTTATTAAACAAATTCCAGCTTGTTAATCAAGTAACTCAATTATAAAAAAAACAAACAAAACAAAAACTCAATTTACCTTTTGTTTCTGGTGCCCGAAAAGAACTCTCAGAAAGAGTTTTTCAGCAATTGACAGCATTCTTGACAACATCAGAGAATGTGTGCAAATGATTAGGGCTGGACAGGCTCCATCCTGGCAGCTAACTTAATGGAGGAAGGTGGGCATGGTGCAACCAGTCATGCATTTTCAATGATTCTATCAATTATTGATTATACAATAAGATTTGAGTCAATTCAACAAAACCACAAAAGTCCTTAATCTGGGCTTTCTGGATTACTGAAAACATCCATGCACAAAAGAGCTTGGCATTTCATACCAGGACTCTTTTAAGAGCATGCCTGTAGTATGTCTTTATTTATATCCTTTCTGGTTATAATAAATCTAAGTAATAGTCTTTGAATTCTATGAGCTGCTCTAGGGATTTAATGAATCTATAAGGGGCAGTGAGACTCAGACTTGTCCCAGAGTGGCTAATTCAGAGGAAGGCTGCATAGGCAATCAATTGGCAGACTCAGTTTTGGGTGACTGGACAGAAAAAGGCTGAATGGACAGTCTATTAAAGATAGAGTCCCCTCTAACATGCACGTTTTGACTTGGTTCATGGCGATCAAGGAGGAGTAAATAATGGGTGATTTTCAGTCACATTCTCAACATTTTGGCTTGTTACATACTGTCAAGTTGAAACTGGCCCATAGCTGACCCTATTTTCAGAGACAGTAAATCACACGAGAGTTGATGGCTCAGCTTTCTCCCAAAGAGCAGCTGGTGAATTCAAACTGAATGCCTTCAGGTTGGCAGCATAGCTCCTTACCATACAGCTACCAGAGCTCCCTACCTTAAAAGGTGTAACTAGGGAGTTTGTCTCTCAAAATGCCTTTCTAACATGGACGACTGACTATGCGGAAGGGTGGGACTATGCAAGTGAGGCATGTTGGCTTATTAACAAAGAGATTGGCCGTGTACCATTCCACGAGGGGATTGGCCATTCTTAATAACTTACAAGATGATCGGGTAGTTTCACCTATAAATTGAACAGTCTTAGTGGCAGAGAAGAGGAAATCCCCCCCACCCCCCACCAAGAGAGGAAGAAATCCTCCCAAGAGAAGAGAAGAGAGGAGAAGAGAAGAGAAGAGAAGAGAAGAGAAGAGAAGAGAAGAGAAGAGAAGAGAAGAGGAGACCTCCCAACCCAGTGAAATATAGGACAACTTCTGGAGGACAGCAGCAGCCATGGCTGAGCTGTAGAATTGATATGAGATGAGATGAGATGTTGGGTGTGGACGAGGAAGCCAATAGGACTGAAAATTTTGTTGGACAATTGAGTGGAAATCCAATATTGGTAGAACTGAGAAACTTGTTGACAATTGAGGGAGGGAAGCCAATATCGGAAGGACTGAGAACTTGAGAATACCTGGAGGCTAAAGGCTGAGGTGTCTGTGTCCATATTTTGGGATCTCTTGTGACTGTATTCTGTTATTAATCAGAATTATAACCTTTCTACTTCACCAGTATGGTACTATGTGGCTTGTGAGCTATCACATTAGATTTTGGACCCACCAAAGCAGCAATATTGGTGTTGAGATGAGAAGAAAGAGGTATGTGAGTATGGAGGACATGTCTGAATTATAGGGATTGGATTTGTGTTATTGATGCTATGCACAGGGACAGTTCTTTCCTGTGAAGTTGGTAAAGGTCAGGCAGGTATGGTTCTCCCCATGTGGCCCATGCTGTGTTTATATTAACACTTAAGACTTCTGTCCTTAAAATAAATTTTAATCCATTTTCTTTTTCTACCTCTTACCCAGCAAGAGACCCTTCCTACAATAATTAAATAATTTACAAGCCTGGTATTAAAAATTACGTGTGGTAGAATATCATATGTTAAGATACCCTAGGATATATTTAAATCTTTTACTTACTAAGCTTTTATCTTGCTTAGGTTGGTTTCTCATCCTGGATTAATTTGATGGATTGTGAATCCAGTGATAGTTTGATTTTCTGAGTATTTGAATTATTCTCTTTTCTTGGTTCATCTGGTACCACGGTAGCTTTCACTGGTCCTTGCTTATGTTGCTTAAAGGAGAGAAGGAGTTTCTTTTGATCTTATTAGTTAAGAGGAGTGTTAGGTATCTCATTGTGGTTTTGGTATGCATCTCTCTTATTGCCAGTGATTTTGAACATTTCTTCATGTGTCTGTTGGACATTTGAATGTCTTCCTCTGTGAAAAGTCTTTCCATGTCTTTTGCCCATTTTTTTTTTAATGCGGGAAAAATATTTTTTTT
>NW_006399821.1:15787061-15815344 GCF_000299155.1 Elephantulus edwardii
TTTGTGTGGGGAGAAGGGTGCAACAATGAATGAATGGAATCCCAAAATCTCTGTAGATGTTCATTGAAATGAAAAATAAACAACCTAAATTAAAAAACAAAACAAACAAACAAACAAAAAAACAAAAGAAAAAAAAAACAGAGGAGAGAGAAAAAACTGAAATGGATGCCAGGAGAGACTGAAAATTGCACAGTATGTCTAACTATATCGGAGAACAATTGAAAGAAACTGCTAGAAGAAACTTTGTGATACTATACAGCTAATTTGTCCTTGTTTTGATATTTAAGTGAGTAAAGTATTTTTTGTTTGTTTGGTTTGGGGATTTTTTTTCTCTTTTATTTATCCATTGTTGTACATTTTCTTCCCTCCATCCCTTCCGTGAGTGAGTAAAGTCTTGTTGGTCACCCCCCAAAAAAAATAGAAGGGCAATTAGTAAAACATGTATGGGGGCCTCTAAGGGGGAAGGGATGGGAGCAGGGAGGTCTAGATGGGTAGAGATAAAATCGCAAGGTTTTACAATTTGGTGGGCGGAGGGAGGAGGTAAGGGAAATGCGAAAGATCCAGCAGGGACCTGAAAAGGCAAGGTAATGATGGGCATAGACTAGTTAATTGTGTAAAATATAATGAATGGGAATGATTGTATGAAACATAATGTAAATGAAGAATAGTGTGAAACACAATGTATATGAACATTATAAGCAAACTAAGATAAAAGAAAAATTAAAAAAATAGGAATGTTAGCTAAGGTAAGGAGGGGACTTCCTGGGCAGGCAATTGTAGATGGCAGCTCTTATAGTCTTATTGTGGAAATAAGTCTCAAGCCTTCAGGAGAAGAGGAGCACCTCCCTGGCTATTGAAGGTTAGTTCAAATCTCAGTCAGGTTCCCTGGTTGATGGTGCTGGGCTTGTTTCCTGTTGTTGTTATGTGCCATTGGGTCAACTATAACTCAGAGCAACCCTATGAACAACAAGTCTGAACCCTGCTTTATCCTGAGCCATCCTCACCATCTGTAACACACTTGAGCCCTTTGTTACTGCACCTCTGTGTTCATCCATCTTGTGCTGAGTCTTCTTCTCTTTCACTGACCCTGGACTTTTTCCAACATGATATCTTTTTTCTGAGATGATATTTCACCATCCTTACCTCTAGGGAGCACCCGGGTTTCTGTTCCTCAAGACATATTTACCTGTTCTTTTAGCAGTATATGGGATATTTCAGTACTCTTCTTTAACACCACAAACCAAAGGCATTGATTCTTGTTCTGTCATCCTTAATCACTGCCCAATGTTCAGATGTATAGGAAGAAATAAAAAAGACTACAGCTTGGATCAGGTGCACCTTACCCTGATATGAAATAACTGATATAATGTCTTTTCAGCACTTTGAATTGGCCCTTGACAATAGATTTTCCCAATGCAATACATCTTTTGATTTCTTTTTAATTCACCCTATGATTATTGTGTTTTGATAGCAGGATGCAATCAGTCAGGACAACTTCTGAAATGTACATATCTTTTGATTTCTTGACAGCTGGTATCAAGGGTGTTGGCTGTGAATCCAAGTAAGTAGAATCATTGACAATGTCAATCTTTTTTGCATTTATCCTGATGCTGTTTATTGGTCGAGTGTTGAAGGAGGGTTTTTGTTTTCTTGATGTTGAGATGTAATCCACATGGAATTCTAGAGTCTTTGATATTCTGCAGCAAGCATTTTAAGTCTTTCTCACTTTCAGCAAGCAAAGTTGTACCATCTGCATAATGTAGGTTGTTGATGAGTATGCCCACAATCTTGATGGCATAATCTTCATCACTTTACCAACAAAGTATTATAGTATAATATCCAAAGGGCTGGAGTCAGAAAATAGAAAAAGAAGGAATAACTCAGTATTACTCAAACTGAAAGAAATGAAAAACGCAGATGTTCTGCTGGAGAAGGAGGGATAATCTTTTCCTGTACCAGTCAGATTTGATTTGATGGTACAAGCACAAAAAAGAACAAAATTGGAAAAAAAAAAGTTTCCTTAAAAAAAAGAAATTAAAAACAAATTCAAGCCTCAAGTTGACATACTGAAGAATGCTTTGGGTACAATCTTGAAAGATTTCAGAAGAATGTAAAGAAGGTAGAGGGAATACGTAGAGTCACTGTCCTCCCAAAAATTGGCTGACACAGAACCATTTTAGGAAGCAGCATATGACCAAGAATCACTGGTAATGAAGAAAGATATTGAAGCTTAATTGAAGACACTGACAAAATATTAAGGCCCCAATAATTGATGAACTATCAATTGACATCTTCCTACAAACAGATGCAGTTCTGGATATGCTCACAAGGCTGTGACAACAAATCTTGAAGACAGCTACTTGGTAAAATGACTGGAAGAGAACCTTATTTTTTCCCATTTTAATTTTTTTAAAGTTATCTGACAAAATGTGAAAATTACTGAACAATATCATGAAGCACTGCTGTCTTAGTGGCAAGGAGCTGTGCTGCAATCCCGAAGGGATGTGGCTTGAATCCACCAACTGCTCTGCGGGAGAAGGATGGGAAATCTCGTCTCATACAATTAACTGCCTCTGCAAACATGCTGGAGGGTCAGCTATGGGTCAATTTCAACTTGACAATACACAACAATAATAACATCATTATTATTACATGCAAGCAAAATCTTGTTGAATATCATTAAAAATTATTAGAACAGTACATTGACAAAAAACTGTCAAAAATTCAAGCTATATTGGGAAGAGGCTGTGACACTTGAGATATATCATTGCTGATGTCAGATGTATCTTGGCTGAAAGCAGAGAATACCTGAAAGATGTTTATCTGTGTTTTACAAAACTATACACTAACATACATATTGTACTATACTATACATATTGTACTATACAAAAACATTTGACTATATGAATCACAACATATTATATTTAACTTTGAAAAATATGAGAATCCCAGAACAGTTAATTGTCTCATGAAAAATCTATACCTAAACCAAGAGGATATTGCCCAAACAGAGCAAGGGAACACTGCATAGCTTAAAATCAAGAAAGGTGTCCATAAGGGCTTTATTCTTTCCCCATTCAACATGTCCTCTTGTTTGACGAGCTTCTGTGTAAACCAGGGGAGGAGTAAGGCTATTTGTTGTTGCTCTGTGCCGTCAAGTCATCTCCAACTCATAGCGACCCTATGTACAATAGCTCTGAACCCTGCTCTATCCTGAGCCAACCTTATTGTCTCTGGCACAACTGCACCCATGATCTCAATCACCAAGTCAATCCATTTCATTGCAAGTCTTCTCTTGCCCTGTCCCTCCACCCTTCCAAGCATGATTTCCCCCTCCAAGGACTGGTTCCTCCTTGCAACATGCCCTAAGTATGTCAGATGGAGCTTCAGAATCCTTGCTTCCAGGAAGCAGCCTGCTTTCACTCTCTCAAGGACAAAACTTTCCTGTTTTCTTAGGAGTCTATGGTATAGTCAAATCTTCTCTGTTGCATGAGATATGTCCTGTGTTTTCCCTCAAGCATTGTGGCTTGAGAGGAGACCGCTACCTTTTTATCACCTCCATATGTCTTCATTTACCTTTAGTGCTATCATCAGGGTATAGCATTAGACTTAAAGTTCTGGGGTAGTGGCATATTTGGATTGAGTCCTTTCAGAGGTGCAGTTGAAGAAAGACATGATGATGTTCTTTTAGTCACTAATAATCCTATGAGGTGAAATCATGGTTTTTGTTTGTTTGTTTTTTAATACCCAAAAGATCATCATGAGCCAGTATTAACTTCATGGTAACTGGATTTTAATCATGGTATGGAAGAATGCAGAAAAATAGGTCTATACTCTAGGCAGATAATTTTAAAATAAATTTTCATGGAAAGTCTCATCAATAGATTTCAAAAATTAACTTCAAATTTTTTGTTGAACTGGAGCTCTTTTGTATAGTCCATGGCATGTTGCATTGTTAACTCAAAGGCTATATACTGTGGAAATTTATTCAATGATACCAAAAATGAGGAGAGACTAAAGAAGGCTGTTCTCAGTTATATGGTTCTTGCTGGACTAGGCACTCTTACCTTCTTGGAAGTTACTGCAGGAGAGGGAGGAAAATGTCCTTCCACTTTGATATACAATTTGGAAACCTGATGTGAGGGTCTCTGTGAGTCAAAATTGCCTGTTTTGCAATGAGTTTGAAGTTTTTAAATACTAGCGTCAGAGAGCTGTACATTGACTAGGGATGACAGAAACAGAATTGATGCTTTTGAGCTGTGGTGCTGGAGAAGTTGTTGTTACTGTTGTCGTTGTGTGCCGTCGAGTCGCTTGCAACTCATAACGACCCTATGTACAACAGCCCTAAACCCTGCTCTATCCTGTGCCAATCGCACTGCCTCTGACACACCCATCCCGATTACCCCAGTCACTGAATCAATCCATCTCATAGAGGGTCTTCCCCTCCTGTGCTGTTCCCTCCACCCTCCCAAGCATGATGTGTCTCTCCAAGGACCTGTCCCTCCTTACAACATGTCCAAAGTATGTCAGACGAGGCCTCAGAATCCTTGCCTCCAAGGAGTAGCCTGGTTTAATCCTTTCCAGGATGAATCTGTTTGTTTTCTTGGCAGTCCATGGTACACTCAATACCTTCTCCAGCACCACAGCTCAAAGGCATCAATTCTCCTTCTATCCTCCCTAGTCATTGTCCAGCTCTCTGATGCATAACAAGTGATTACAAAGACCATGGCCTGTATCAGGCGCACCTTAGTCTCCAGAGAGACACCGTTGCTCTTGAGTACTTTAGAGAGGTCCCTAACCACAGACTTTCCCATCGCAATATGTTTTTTGATTTCCTGGCTGCTGGTGCCAAGAGTGTTGACCGTGGAGCCAAGCAAACTGAAGCTGTGGGCAATCTCAATCTCTTCGCCATCCATCCTGATGCTGCACGAGAAGAATGTTGAATATACCATGGACTGCTAGAAGAACAAATGGGTTTGTCCTAGAGAGGGTGAAACCAGGCTTCTCCTTGGAGGCAAATATTCTGAAGCTTTGTCTGACATACTTTGGGCTTGTTGCAAGGAGGGACCAGTCCTTGTAGAGGTACATAATGTTTGGGAGAGTGGAGGGACAGCACAGGAGAAGAAGACCCTCGATGAGATGGATCGATTCAGTGATTGTAGTAGTGGGAATAGGTGTGTCGAAAACAATGAGGGTGGCACAGGATAGAGCAGGGTTTAGGGCTCTTGTACATAGATAGGGTCGCTATGAGTTGCAAGCGACTTGATGGCACATAACAACAACAACAACAACAACATTTGGTTTCAATTTTATTTTGAACATAATTTTCTTTGATGCCATCTAAAGGGGATAAAATATATTACGGTGTTGATATTTACCTAGTTCTAGTTCTATGGGCAATTAGGCAAACATAGCAAAAGTTTGAAAAATGCTATAGTATGGAGAGAGAAAAGAGAAATTATCTTGCTTCAGTTTTTCAGGTTATATATCAAATAAAGTTCACAGTCTAATGTTGTACTTCCCCCTGTGTTATCCTTGGGTGATAATCAATTAATTATGACGCAAACACTTTCTAGAGTTCAATGACAAAACTTTCTCAGAGGGTCTGGGCCAGTGGTGCATCAAAGCTGGCTGATTAACAGGATTGCCTAGAGAGTTTAGAAAATGATGGGCTCCTGAGTCCCAAACCTCAACAGTTCTGAGCTATGGGTCTGTGAATATATGCATTTACTTCTAACGTTCCCCAAGCAACCCAGGTAAGTGACCACCTTTTGCAGTTAGAAACATTTGACAATTTTATGGAATCTAGAAATGGAGTCCTTTCAATTTAAGGAGCCCCAGTTGTTTACGTGGTGCAGTGCATGGGGAGTTTTGCTGGTAATTCAGAGGTGGCATCTCCCTGGAGATCTGAATACATCAGCCACTCCACAGGCTGATAGATAATCTCTTTCCATGAGATGCAAAGCCTCAGAAAACCTGCTGGAGGGCCAGCGATGAGCTGGTTCTGACTTAATAGCAATGAGTTTGCAGTTTTTGAGTATGAAGTGGCATAGGTCAAAGCAGGTCAGACTACCAATGAAAAGAGCAATGGTTTGAATCTACAAGCTACGCCATGGAAGAAAGATGGCAGTCTTCTCTTAGTAATCTGTGCAATTTACTGTCTCTGAAAACCCACTTGAGGGTCAACTGTGAATCAGTTCTAACTCAATGGTACACAACAATAAAAAATTAACTGGAACCAACTCCACTGCAGTGTGTGTGTGTGTGTGTGTGTGTGTGTGTGTGTGTGTGTATGTAGCATAGTGCGTTATGTGTTGGGTTGCTAACTGAAAGGTCAGTATTTTGAATCCATCAGCTGTTCTGAAGAGGAAAGATAGGCAATATTCTCCCAGTCAGATTTACAGCCTCAGAAACCTAATAGAGAGGGGACTTTAAGGAGGAGTTAACTTATTGGTAGTGTTTTTCTTTTAAAAATTCAAACAGGCATCTCATATCAAAAAGAAGATTGAAATATTAATTTTGCAATGATACTACTTAAAGGGGAGTGTAAAAATTCAGAATTTATTGAAAAAAGTGACCGAGATTATGTGAGGTGTCTGTATCTTATACAGGAGGAAAAGAACTAAAACAATTGTTATATTTAGCTATCGCTAGACCATCAGAGAGCTTTATCTTAAATACTATCAGTTACTACTCTGATGAGGTGAAGAGAGATTAGAACTGAGCTCCGAGAGGAAAGATTGTGGACAATAGTGTTCCTAAGCTGGCCTGGGTTAGGCTGTGGTGTCCTTATGCTTCCATTCTGATGTTCCCTCTTTCTTCAGGATCCCTGTGAAACAGATGTCTCTAAGTGAATGCATCATCTGTGTCACTGAAGAAACAAAGTGTCTTATGATAGACTGTTCGTGCACTCATGTAAACAAATCTAGTGATGTATCTGTATTTATTTTTTTAAAATTTCAAACAGGCACTTGGTTGTTCAGAAGTATTTATTAAAACATTGTGTGAAGAGGTAGGATTTCAGTCTGCCAGCCAAAAGAATTAGAAAGCATGTCTTGCTCCCACAGGTGCAATGTAAGGGCAAAGGCTATTAGGACAACTTGCCTTCTGCAATATTAAAAATACTCTAACAGGCTTTCTAAGTTAGAAGGAGAGGTTCCCCCTGGGGTTTGGAGGGAGGAGGACAGCTGTGTGATGACTCTCAAACAGGTACGTGGTAAACTTGTGAACACAGATATTAAAGGGAGGAAAAAAGGAAAATGAAATTATTCCTTCTTTACTTTTAAATCATTTCTCTACATTAGAGTTCATTAGACTTTGAGGGAAAGGAGAAGGAAAGAAAGGGTGAGATAAAAGGAGGAAGAGGAAGTGGAGAAAGATACAAGTTCGTCTTATCTGCTCAGAACCAATTTAATTAAAAGACATAGAGAACAATTTTTCCCTTATTTTTCTCATCTCAAGCAATGACTGTGGACAAAAACAAGTAGCAGTACTCAAAGTGGCCTTATTGTTGACAACCTTCTCTGTATATATGACCCCACACAAACTAAACCTGTGAGTGGAGCATAGACGGAATCAAGCTTGACCCATCCATACTGGTTTTGTTTTTTTCTATTGCTGTTTTGTACTGCCAACCCAAAGGCATGTGGTTCAAATCCACAAGTTGCACCACAGGAGAAGGATGGTCAATAGCTTTCTTTGTGATTTATAGCCTCTGAAAACCTGCTGGAGAGCTAGTCATGAGTCAATTCTGACTTAATGACACATAGCAACAACAGGCAAAACAGAACTATTCTATCTCATTGCTGTGGAATCAGAACTGACTCATAGCTGACTCTCCATTGGATTTCTGAGGCTGTAAATTAATTGCATGGGAAGAGATTGTCCATCTTTCTCTCTTAGATAGATGTGCTGGGGGATTTGGAATGCCAGGGAACATGGCCTTTGGGGTAGCAGCACAACTCCCAATGAAGTAGGCCAACAGAGACCTCTCCTATACTTTCAACAGCAATGGAATCGCTGAAGGGTTTCCCTGTCCCCTGTGACATTACTGACCCTAGGTTTTGGATGATAAATTCAGCTAACATATAGATCAAGAAGATCCAAGGCAATTTTGCTCCCATGCCTGGTATTTTGGTGGGGCTAGTTGACTGCATCTGCTGAAATTAATATTCTAGTTCTAACTTCTGACACTTGTCAATGCCACCTCTTGTGTCAAAAGTAAATTGTGGATGTAATTAAGTGAAGGATTTTGAGGTGGAGGGATTATCGTGGACTACCCAAGAGGGACCTAAACGTAGCCACCAGTGTCCTTATGAGAGGACACCTGGGATAGAATCAACTGTGGAAGGTGCTGTGATAACTCAAATAGGATGCTATGCTGTGTGCTTTGAAATTACAAGAAGAGATCATGAGTTAAGAAAAGTGAAGATGCTGCTTTAGAAGTTAGAAAAGGTCAGCATAGAGATTCTCTCCTAGAGTCTCTGGAAGGAGGGCGACCCTGCCAACAGTGTTGTTTCGGGCCAGAGAAATGGATTTTGGAGTCCTGGCATCCAGAACATTAAGAAAACTGATGTGTGTGTTCTTTTAAACCACCACACTAGGAGAGCTCTGGTGGCCTAGTGGCAAGAAGCTGCACTGCAATCCCAGAGGCTCACAGTTCAAATTCACCAGATGCTTTGCTGGGGAAGGAGAGACAATCTCCTCCTGTGCCAGTCGGATCTGATTTGACGGTGCACACACACACAAATAATAAAATAAAAAATAAACCACCACACTTGTAGTAATTATATTGCAATACTCACAGTAAGCTCATATGATAGGGATAGTGGGAAGACTGAACTCTTCTAGGACCGATGGGCACTGTTCCTGCTATAGCATCTCCATTACAGAGGCAGTCTCCAGCTTTTGGAGAGAATGTTCCAAGAGAGGAAGTGGAAGCATTTGAGCTGCTTTTTTGGGGGGGTTTGTTTTGTTAACCACGGTAAAAGTACGTGAAACAAACTAACATTTTTTTCAGATGTACAATTCAGAGGCATTATGTTTTTCTTTTTCTTTCTTTACTTTTTTTTTTTGGCATTATGTTTTTCATGATATTCAGCCGTCATCATGATTTGTTTCCAAATTTCCCCATGAGCCTTAAAAGAAGTTCAATGCCTCTCATGCAATGAGTCACCATTTCCCCTCCCTCCTGCCTAGCCCTTGTAGTCACTAATAGACTTTGTGTTCTATCATTTTGGTTTCCCAAGAGAATTTCTATAAAGGGGATATTTGTCAATCTGTAACTCACTTATTTCACTTGGTATGATGTTGTCAAGGTTCATCCATTACAGCATGTACCAAGAACTGATTTCTCTGTGGCTCATGTTCCATGTTATGTATTTGTCACATTTTATTTAACCATTCATCAGTTGATGGCTGTTTTAACTATTGCCACCTTTTGGATATGGTAAACAGTACTCCAGACAACGTTAGTGTAAAAGTTTGTGCTTTTACTTTGAGCCTTTTTGTTATATATACTTAGGAGTGAAAAGCTGGTCATGTAGATCTGTTTGGTTTTGCTTAATTTCTTGATGTTGATTGAGTAGACTCAATCAACTATATGTGTATTATCTAGCAACTAACTTTCCTTCTGAGCTGAACAATGAATAGGGATGACAGAAGAAGGGCTGATGCCTTTGGCTGTGGTGTTGGAGAATTGAACTGAACATCTCATTGATTTTCAGAGGAACAAACACATACGTCTTAGAGAAAATGCAGCAAGAGTACTCTTTAGAGGCAAAAAGGACAAAGCTTAACCTCATATGCCCCAGGCATGTTTCTAGGAGAGGCTATTCTTTGGAGAGAGACATGATGCTCAGAAAAGTAGAGGGTCAGCAAAGGAGAGGAAGGCCCTCAACCAGTATACTGACATAGTGACAGCCACAATGAGTTTAGTATGTCAGGAAATGTGAAGATGGCATAGGATAGGACAGGGTTCAGATCTATTGTTCAAAGGGTCTCTATGAGTTGTACTCAATGGCACTTACTACCACCAGCATCACCACCACCACCAGCACCACCACCACCACCACCACTTTTCCCTCTCTATCCTCTTGCCTTCACTGTGATTTTTTTTACTTTTTTTCAGATTTGGGGAACGAATTATAAAGCCTGTCCAGATTAAAGGTGAGAAGTAATAGCCCCTGGTCTCTCTATGGGAAGAGATTCAAAGGCATTGTATCCATCTCGGCAATAGTACCTCTGGAGAAAATACTTTTAACTCCTGTTAGTAAGTGTCTCAACAGGATCACATCCATATACTTATTTATCTGCTCACTATCCAGAACCTGGTTCTGTGGAGTAAAATAACTTATCTGCTTGACATAAAGAAACAGTGAGATAGAGTCTTTTGTGTTCTTTATGGAATTCAATGTCACATTGGCTTAAGCAATCCTCTTTGAGAAAAAAAAAACAAGTCACTTTTTCACATGGCATTTGTTATTTTTTCTTTGTGTTTTCCATTTTCTATTATTTTCCTATATAATTTACTCATAGACAAACATTATATCAACTATGACTTGTAATGTGAAAGACAAAATAAAACAACACTGTGGCCCCACTATCAGATCGTAACCAGAAAGCTGATTTCAAATAGAGGAGCTGAGTGTACTGGCTATTGCACTCTATACAATCACTCTGAGCACAGTGTATAAAATATAGCTACTGTCTCCTCTCCCATGTTTACATTACTACTTTTGAGTTTTCTAACAACCTATCACTCAGTTTATTATCTCTTTTAAAAATAAGGAAAGCAAGACCGAGAAAGTCACACAGTTGAATAAATGCTGGAATTAAGATCCTAAGTTGATTTATCTTCCCTCTCAGCTGAGAAAAAGCTTCCTGGGAGTAGAAGCATACAAATTCACAGAAAGGTGGGTTCCCCCTGCCATGTTTCTCTATTTTCCTATTACTGAAAAACCATATGAATTTCACATAGCTGTCCAACTCAATCTATGTTCAAGGTCTTGAACTTCCAGAGTAGAGATTGATCTGAAATGGGACTTTTTTATCAGCCATGTGCAATGTATGCTAAGTAATGTCTTAAATCTCACAAGACAACAATTCTGAATTTGCTACTGCAGTAGGGAATAGTGCTGTCAGGGCAATAGTGCCCTGCATTTGATCGTGAACAAACTGGATGGATTCATTGGGTTGGGGGAAGCCAGGTTGCCTTCAATCTATTCTAATGTATTAATTTAGGAGTGTATATAGTAACTCCTGCAAGACCTCCTCAGCTCTGGTGGCTTAACGTGTAACATATGGGACTACTAACAGCAAAGTCAGCAGTCTGAGTCCACCAGTCACTGTGAGGGAGAAAGAAGGGAAGTCTTCTCCTGTAAGATTTACAGCCTAAAAATCTCATGGAGGATTACCATGAGTCAGAACTGACCCACAACAATCACCTCCAGTTGTTGTTATGTGCCATCGAGTCACCTGCGACTCATAGCAACCCCAAGTACAATAGCTCTGAATCTTGCCCTATCCTGAACCAGTCTCACTGACCCCAACACACCTGTCCCCATTGCCCCAGTTACTGTGTCAAGCCATCTCATCCAGGGTTTTCTTCTCCTGAGCTGACGCTCTACCTTTCCAAGCATGATGGTCCTCTCCAAGGAATGGTCCCTGCTGACCATGTGGCTAAAGTATGTGAGATGGAGTTTCAAAATCCCAGCCTCCAAGGAGAAGCTTGATTTCACCTCCTCCAAGACAGACCTGTTCTCTGGTGGACTACGTATGTTCAATACTCTTCTCCAGCACCACAACTCAAATGCATCGAGTCTTCTTCTGTTATTGTTGGTCATTATCCACCCAAGAGTTTAAAAAAAAAGTAATAATAAGAGCAATAATAAAGATGAACTTGTTCACAGGATTGCTATGAGTCATAGCTGACTGAATGGTGATTAACAACAACAACAATCAACTTGTAAGTCAATTTTTCTCTCCTATTGCAGCATCAGGATGGATAGTGAAGAGATTGAGATTGTTCACAGCTTCAGTTTGCTTGGCTCCACAGTCAACATTGTCAGCATCACTAGCCAGGAAATTAAAAGACACATTACAATGGGAAAGTCTTCTGTTAGGGACCTCTCCAAAGTACTGAAGAGCAATGGTGTCTCTCTGGAGACTAAGGTGCGTCTGATACAGGCCATGGTCTTTGTTATCACTTGTTATGCATCAAAGAGTTGGACAGTGACTAAGGAGAATAGAAGGAGAATTTATGCCTTTGAGCTGTGGTGCTGGCGAAGATTATTGAGGGTACCACGGACTGTTAGGAAAAGAAACAGATTCATCTTGAAAAGGGTTAAACTGGGTGGCTCCCTGGAGGCAAGGATTCTGAGGCTCCATCTAACATACTTTGGACATGTTGTGAGAAGAGACCGCTCCTTGGAGAAGGACATCATGCTTGGGAGGGTGGAGGGACGGTGCAGGAGGGGAAGGTCTTCTATGATTCAGTGACTGGGATAATTGGGATGGGAGTGTCGGAGACAGTGTGATTGGCACAGGATAGAGCAGAGTTTAGGGCTGTTGTACATAGGGTCGCTATGAGTCGCAAGCCACTCGACAACACATAACAACAATAACACCATTGAAGCAAGGAGTGGAAATCTGGGACTCTTGGTTGAGTTCAACTCTTGTTGCAATGAGGTCATGGCTAAGTAACTATTATCACCTTTGTCTTCTGGTTTCCTGTGTGCCAAGCCACCCTTTGTTCATCAGGTTGTCATGTTGTGGGGCTTGTGTGCTGATATGATGCTGAGAGCTATGCTACTAGTATTTCGAATGCCAGCAGAGTCAGTCATGGTGGGCAGATTTTAGCAGAGATTTCAGACAGAATGAATCAGACTGAAAACAAAGGCTTGGTGATAAAAAATTAGTCAACAAAAACTTGATGGATCCCAGTAGCACGTTGTTTGGACATTAGGAAGGAGACTGCAACAGTGGACTTTAACATACAGAAAGATCATAAAGATGATAATTGTACATAAGTTAGGTTACCATCAGTTACCATCAGTTAGGGTTAACACAGTGGCATATATCTATTTACCTATTTTTTTAAATCTTCTGTCAGCCAAACATTGTATCATGGTCTGTATATGCTATATTTTATGGTTTAAAAGATCTATTTAATCCATTGACCTCCCAAGGAAAAGATCTCAAAATGATCCTGTACCTCTTGACTCATATCACTAATCCAATGTTGCCCTTGCTGTGGAGCAAAGGTAACAACTATAAATAGGATCAGTTTTGTTACTGGACCCAAAGATTTAAGAATTGCTAAGGAATTACTAAAGTTCAAACATCAATTTTCAAAAGAAACATGATAATTGCGCACAAGTTGGGATTTTGGTCTTGCCACTAACCAAACAGGTGAGCAAGAAACACATGTAAAGTTACTGGATATAGCAAACTCTGTCCCTGGAAGGCAGAGGAAAAGATTATTGTTATAGTTTTTTGTTTGTTGGTTTTTTCATTTCTTCACAAAACCAGTTTTGTTTTATTTTTAAATACTGGTTTATATACAAAGTTCTTATACATTGCTGTTTTCCACAATGAATATTTCCTATGTCCTTCACCCCTCGTCTCCCTCCACCCATCAAATTGTGGGACCCCATGGTTAACCACCCTTCAGCCCCTGCCTATCCTCTCTTCTCTGCTCCTACCTTACCCCCACCCCCACCAATCCTAATGCACATTCTACAATAATGGTTTTAGACAGTATTTGTCCTTATGGGACTGAGTTAGTTCACTCAGCATAATGCTCTCCAGTCCCTCCCAAGTTAGGTAGTGATGTACAAAATCATTGCTCCTGGGCACTATGTAGTATTCAATTGTATGAATGGCCCATAGTTCCTCAATCCATTTGATTGTGTTTGGACATTTGGGCTGTTGCCATGTTCTTGTGACGAAAACCTGGGTTTTACTTCACTAAGTCATGACCCAGCATAACCTGTCTGGCCCTGATTTCAGCTGAGCCCTTCTGTGTTTCAACCATTAGTTGCTTCACAAATAGAGATATGCTCAAGTCCTAACTTTAATACCTGTGAAAGTGACCTTATTTGGAAATAGTGTCTTTTTATTGTAATTCGTTAACATGAGCTCATACTAAAGGAGGGTAGACCTTAATCCTACATGACTGGTGTTTTTATAAAAATAAGAGGAAAAGTTCAGTGGAAAAGACATGCAGGGAAGATGGCTATGTGAAGTCACAAAGAGGGATTGGAGTTATGCTGCTCCAAGTCGAGGAAGGCCCTCAATGAGATGGATTGACACAATTGTAACAAGTGGCTTAAGCTTAAACAGAGATCATGTGGCTGGTTTAGGATAGGGCAAGGTTTTGATCTGTTGTTCTCAGGGTTTGCTATGAGTCTTGGTGGACTGGACTCTACTTGGCAGTAACAACAATAAGAAAGCAGAGTGACAAAAGCTCCCTGTCCTTTCAGCAGTTTTTGCTACTTTCACAACAGCTACATAGTAGCGGCCCTGCTTTAGGCCCAGGAGTCTAGGTTACTCACAAGCCATTTTTAGAGGCAATTTTATTACTCAGGGCCTCAGTGGAATTTGCATTATAGCCTGGTGAGCAGCCGTGTGTGTAAACAATTCAAACTGGAATTTCTTGTTTCCAAATGCTAGGGCAGATCCTGAATGCCAAACAGATGTGAAAAATCAACTCTTGAACCCTTTGTATCTGTTGTAAATGGAAAGGGGATAATTCCCTCGAGTAGAAAAATAGCTTGATTTGGTATTTGAAGAATATGTTCTTTTCAAGATGGCAGTTGAAGGAATTTGAATAGCAAGTGTTATGAGGTAACCACATTTAAGTATAATATCAGAATTGAAATCTTTCTTAGGAGATAAGTGCTGACTTTAATCAGCATTTTATGCTTAAATGTTTCAGTCTAAATTCAGGAGATGTCTAACAATATTTTATTCCAGCTCTTGTCTCAAGTATAGCCTTGAATATTGTCATGACAGAAATATATACATATGCTCTTCATGAAGCTAGGGGTTTTGAAACAATTCTTTTCCTATTTGACCTAGCAAAATAGAAGAAATAGCCACACATCTAAATTATTTATAGAAAACTTCTATATTATTTGGCTTTGATACAGTTTGGTGGGTCATCTGCTTCCAGATAGCTAGGTCCTCTGGAGCTAGTTCAAAACGTCTGAATAGGTGACAGCACACTCTGGCTATGTAGCCAAGGGATTTCAAATCCAGTCTCACATCAGAGCTGCAAACAGTGACGTGTTTTAAATGGTTAAGGCCTTGAACCTTACCCCTAATGCAGGAGGACAGTGAAAGGTAATACTAACTTCTACCACAGGAGGTGGGGCTGGGGGGAGTGGATGCAGAGGTGGGGGTAGGTGGGCCAGGGTTAGGTCTTCTCATTAAGACCTGAGCACTACTTAGTTAACGTTAACTTCTCCCTTTTCCCTCCTCTTCCTTCAGCTCATAAGTCCTAAAGAAATCATTCATCCCCAAGTTGATGACTCAGTCTCATTCATAATTAGACTATTTAGGGTTTAGCCTGAGGTACAATCACAGAATATACAAAACACATCTCCTCCCTGCTCTTACAGCTTCACCTTAGTCTGGAGATGTACTTAAGAAGTTCTCTGGCTAGAAGTCACATTTTTTCCTTTTTTAGATAGAGTAAAAAATTAGTTTTTCTTTTCACCCTAAGTACTATTGAGTGTGATCTTCTTGAGAAAGTTCTTTCCGGATTTACACAAGTTTGAGAGTGTCAAGTTTCCTTGAAAGTATCAGCCTCACTCATTTATTAATCTGTGTGTTCATTAATTTCCCCCCATTTTTCATTCACTCTACCAATTTCTCCCCTAAATTCTCTTTACTTATGTATGTATTTATTTTTTAAAGCATTTTGTTGTGATTTGAGTGAAAGTTTACAGAGAACAATGATATTGCACTCAACCATTCATACATATTTTTTACGACATTAATCATACTCCCCACTTTGTGCCAGCATTCTTCCCACTTCCTACCTGTGGTTCTTGTTTACATTCATCCTTCTCTGCTCTCCTTAATTGCCTTCTGCATTTTATCTCTGCACAATTGTGGCCCTTCTGATCTTGCCTGATTGAGTTTTCTAAGGACTGAGCACCACCCTGATGTCTTACACAGGTGTTTGGGTTCCCAAGAGAGAGGTGGAAATGTAAACAACTTATTGCCTTCAGCCTAACTGGAGGAAAGAGACAAACTAAATAACTGCATAAATTACTGGGAAAGCTGCTTCAGAAGAGAAGTGCAGAATTACATGTGAGCTGGCAATAGAGCTTTGGCTGATGGTGGGAGTTAGGAACTTTCATAAAGAAGCTACTTTGAGTTGAGAGCTGAAGCAGGGAGAAGAAATGGAGAGGAAAGGACATATCGGGAGAAAGGTTTGTGCAAAACTCCTGTAGTGTGTGCTAACAAGGGGTCTCCAGTGTTCAAGAATGGAAGACGATCATGTGACTAGAGTGTGGAGATGGAGAAAGCCTGGGGAGAAGAGCTCCCCATGTTGGTCCCAGCTCCTAAGCCCAGCTGACTTCAGAGCTCCACATAAATCTATTCATCTGATAAGATGGCATTTATTATTAACACCATTTTCACTTCCTTCTGTTCAAGAGTTCATAAATACTGAAAGGAAGATAAAATTGAATCCCCCAGGCGTGACAGTAGTCTTACTTCACTACTAACTTTTACTGAGTCACCTTCTGCACCCTAATTGTTGAGTGATGATTACATTTAATTATTTTTACTATTCCATAATGTGGCTTTTGTTTTCACAATTCTAAATATGCTTGTATGGTGAATCATTCATTGGTCATCTTTGGAGCTATCAACTTTGTCCTGTGTAGACAGAGCTTAGCTCCCAATACTGTCTTCCACATTTCACTCTCCCCCTCGCTCCATCTGGTTATGGACACCATTTTCCACATCATCATATTGTTCATTACTGGACACTCAGGTGATCTAGGGGTAAACCTAAGGCAAGTGCTTTCATTTCACCAGATCTCTCCTGGGGAAAGATGGAAAATCTCTCATGCAATTCACAGCCTCTGAAAACCTGCTGGAGGCTCAGCTACAAGTCAATTCTGACTCTATAGAAATGAACAATACCAACGGTATAGCACTATTCTTGCATTTTTCTTGTGCAGTTTTGGCTTTCCATGAATTAATGCTCTGCCTCAATTATTTATACACTATTCTATTTTCTTAGTATTTTTAATATGGTCTGTCAAAATTTGAAAACAAAGTCTCTCCTGTGTCCCACCACCATCACACCGGGAGCAGAGTGAGAGAGTGGTGTTGGCAGACCATCCACTATCTTCCTGTTTCCACTGTGGCACCTACTCTTTACACTGTCTCAGGCCTGATGTCTCTCTACGTGATTCCGTACAAATTCTAGGTCTATGATTTTTTGTAATGAATTCAGGCAGAATGAAAAGGCATTGTAGGATGCTAGCTTCAAAATAGCTTCCTCTGTTCCACTAAACCTGTTACTAGATTTCCATTCTCTTTTTGTCTTCCAAAAAGTGGTGAAACTTGCTCATCAGCTGATGCATACTGTTGTTCTTTTCCTCCTTGTGGTCTCCTGCCCATTTGAATCAATTGCTCTTACTTTAATGTTATTTTTGGAGAGAGTAGAGATAGCAAATAAGGTCAGTATACTTAGTTATCAGGAAGTCTCTTGCTATTTGTTTTTATTTGTTCCATCAGCCTAGTGACCCAAAGACTCCTGCTAGGAAACCTGACCAGGCTCTGAGTCTGCCCCGCAGTTAGTCAGACATGGGAACAGAGAGCATCTCCTGAGGGAGGTGGTGGACCCAGGCCTCCCTCTCTGCTTTCTGCAGAGCATTATCATGGCTTCCACCAGAGTCTGGAGATATGACAAAGAAGGGCATGTAAAAGGTTCTTACCCATATGTTGTTTCATGAGGTATTATGCCCTGTGGAGCTGGAACAGACCTAAGACTGAGTGATCATAAAAGTATCTTTTCTTTTAAAAAGATAATAAAAATACTTTTAAAGTTATCTCTTTAAACAAAGCTTTTAATACCAGAATTCTTCTATCTCTCTATATTTTCTACAGCAACTTCATTTAATCTGGGCATCTGGATGGTCCATGTTTATTGAGGAATTTATAACAAAATGACAGGGTGCATCCTCTTGTCTCCTGGAAAGGACCAGTCATTACTCAGGGAATGAGTCATCTTCTCTTGTCTGAGCTCCTTATTGCCTCCTTGATGAAGACCTGCACATGGCGGAGATGGGTTCTGGCAATGCTTTTGGCTTTTGTACTCCAAACTGGAAATGAAGAGAGAATGTTTTAGAAATGTATATCCAGGGAAGGCCATTGAAAAAAAAGTCAAGAGGAAAAATAAATAGGAACACTCCTGACCCCTTCTGAGGTGTAACAAACCTTATTGGGGCCACTAACTCCTTGTCATCCAACTACAGAAAAGGTGAATGATCAGATGGAGTTGCATCTGTCTTTCCAGAGATTGCACTGCAGGTTAGGATTTGTGATGGTGCGGGCAGAAAAAAGTGAGTCTCTGAGAATGGGGGAATTTATAATGGAAATGCTGATGGACCCCTTCCCATAGCAATGCTAGCAAGAGCCACCTTAATGTAAGATGACTAGGCTCCTCTTATCTCATTTCACAGCTGAGCTGTGTATTGCCAGATAAATCAAATCAGGGTAAACGGCTTCATCTAATAAACTGGGTCAACATAGCACGTATTTGTTCAGGTTCTCGCTTTCATTGATTCTCATTTGGTTTCAGGAGAGATATTTCAGCTCCTGTCTTTTTAGTATTCATTTCTCCTTCTGTTTAGAAGAGGCTGAGAGGCAGGGACACACAGCTGGGATTTTTCCCCTTGCCTCTACTTTTTATTTTAAGAAAGAAAAAGAAATTGTTTTCTGATTCTTGTAAGTTTTCTGCTTTCCGTCTCAATGCACGACTTTTGGGGGGCAGAGCCACAGTGGGCCTGCTTGGGGAGAAAGCCGAGGAGGAGCTGGTGACAGAGCTCAGCTCGTCGCGTGCATTTCACAATAATGTTTTAGTGATGTTTGCTAATGTATCATTCATTAACCATCAGCCACTATAAAAAACATAATCTATCTCACAAAGTGGACATTATTATCGCATTAAATCATTTCACAATATACCTGAACGGTTCCACATGAGAGGCCTGGCCTGGCCAGGCTCAGATGCCTCGGGGGCAAGACTTCAGCAGTAATGAGATACGAGTTCTGTCTGTGATGAATACAATATTACTCGTGTCAGTGGCTGCGGACTGCACCCAGAATATTTCTTCTTACAGGTTTTTTGTTGTGGTTTCCCCCCTCCTCCCATAGCAAAGGAACTCAGGCAAAGCACTATTAACCCAGTAAATGAAGCTCTAAAGATCACAGAGTGTGTCCATTAGGAGACAAGACGGTGACTAATCCAATTTTTCTTGCAGGGAGAGATCCTGATGCGTTGGTAACATCTGGGGATGGCAGGCCCTGCATCACAGATGAGCTTGGGTGTGTGTCCCTCCTTCTTGCTTTCTTCTTTCTCCCTCTGCCTTTGTCTGAGAACAACTATTACATTATCTCCTTTTCTCGCTCCTCCCCCCCACCACCCCCCCAACAGCCATGCTAGAAACTGCTTTGTAGGTATTAAAATAATGTCTGTGCCTGGTGGACAAAATGGAAAAGGATAATGAGAGGGGGAAGGGAGAGAGAGCCAAACATTATGCCCTTTTGTCCCTGTTAACACCTATTGGATGGTGTCATCCCTGTTAGCACAGGAATGACTGTGTCCTGAAGTTTTCCAATTGTGAACAGGCTAGAAGCTCCAAAGTGCGTAAGGAAGAGGAAACAAAACCACTGACTTTCCTCTAAAACTGCATTTCACAGTCATGCTTCTTGGAAAAATTCCTATTTTTATCAATCACAGAAACATTAACTTGTCCCTTTTTTCCTTGGAAAACTGTTTGCAGCCTTTTATTTAAAGTGTTAGTAGATTAAAAACAAGCTTTGAGATGTGTTTAACCTTGACAGTCATAGGTAGTTGTGAGTAACATATCTTGAGGTGATGGTTGTTGTTGAGGTGCTGTCAAGGAGATGCTGGCTCAGTGTATGACAGAACAAAACATTGCCTAGTGGTGCAGCGTTCTCACAACGTTTGAGCCCATTGTTGCTGCCACTGTGTCAGTCCAGGACATTGAAGGTCTTCCTCTTTTCAATGACTTTGTGTTGAACCAAGCATGGTGTCCTTCTCTAGGGACTGGTCCTTCATGATCACATGTCCAAAGTATGTGAATGAAGTATTGTCATCTTTCTTATTGTTGTTATGATCCTATGTACAATCACTCTGAAGCCTGCCCTGTCCTGAGCCAGTACATCCAGGGTCTTCCTCTCCTGCTCTGTTTCTCCACCCTTCCGAGCATGATGCCCTCTGCCAAGGACAGGTCCCTCCTGACCATGTGCCCAAAGTATGTGAGATGGAGCTTCAAAATATGAGCCTCCAAGGAGCAACTTGGTTTCACCCTCTCCAAGACAGATCTATTTGTTTTCTTGGCAGCCCATGGATGTTCAAGACTCTTCTCCAGCTCCATAATTCGAAGGAATCGATTCTTCTTCTGTCATCCTTAGGCATTGTCCAGCTCACTGATGCATAGCAAGTAATATCTAAGACTATGGCCTGGTTCAGGTACACCTTAGTCTCTAGACTGACATGTTGGCTTTTTGATACAGTGGAGAGGAAAGATTGACATCTTTAGAGCTAAGTAAAAGCATAAGTAAGGTGAAAATGCTTTCTATAACCTTCCTCTAAGGCTTCTTACTATCACCCCTTTTGTTTTCTTTAAACATTTCTTAGGTATCTATGCGCTGGACACTACTCAAGCTTCATGACATGATCACTCCAGCTACAAGCCTTAAACAGAAATACTGAAATGAATAGGACAACACCTTGTTGTTATGGTAGTGGTGGTGCTGATGGGGGTGTATTTTTGAGTTGGAACAACCCGCAGCTGACTCTCCAGCGAGTTTTCATTGAGAGTTGATCAGATGGGAGAAGATTGCCCATCTTTCTCCCTTGCAGCAGCTGGTGGATTCAAACCACAGTCCTTTGGGTTGACAGCACAGCTTTTAGCACTAGACCACCAGAGCTCTCTCAAAAGACACATACACCACCTTAAACTATCCACTGAGGACTGATACCCCAATTAAAATGAAGAGTACAGTCAGGCTCACTTGTAACTAAATGTGAGGATTGATTTTTTTTTTCAGTTTTTTTTGCTTCCCAAGAGAATATAAAAAAGTATATTTCCCTGGAGAGTAGCCTTAAGAGTTGGAACATACCTCCTTTTCCTCCACAGTTTTGTTTTGTATACTTAATCAATTCAGAAAGCTTGTGTTAATTTTCCACACTGAAAAATTCAGGTGGAAAACACCCTCTTTTAAAGTCCTATTTATAATATTTCACATTACTCCTGTATATTAGCTCAGGTGATGTGGAAAATGTAATTTTGAAAACATTTTGGCTTACTTGTGCTCTTTAGAAAAGAAAGCATAGTATGAGTCATGATTTTGTGTCAAAATGAATCTGCTCACAATTTCCTTTCTCATGGTGAAATGACAATATATTTTATCAGTTTCAGTGAAATTTCTTTACATGCAATGAATTGATCTTTCCCTCTGCCTTCTCTAATTGGCCTGTCCTCCCTCTGTCTCTTCCTTTCTTTCTCTCCTTTCTTCCTTTCTTCTTTCTCTCTCTTTCTTCCCCTTCCTGTTTTTATTTTCTTCTTTCTCCTTCTGCCTTTCTCTTCTTTAACAGAAGAATTAGAATCCAGTTGATGGGACATTTTACCTGCAATGTCCTTAGCCATACTTATGGTCAATGGATTATCTTTCTGGCCCTATGTTTTTAGTTCCTAAAATGATTGACCAACTCACAAGCTTGCAAGCAATCCACTAGTTCTCTAGCTGAATTACTAACTTAAGAGAATTAATTTACTACCAGTATTGGTTGTGTCATCTGCATAGTGTAGATTGTTGATTTATTTTCTCCAATCCTGATGCTACATTTCTCCTCATACACCCAGCCTCCCAGATAATCTGTTCTGCATATATGGAGATAGGACATTGCTGGCATACACCCTTCCCGATTTTGAACGATGTAATGTTTCCTTGCTCTGTTTTGATGACTGCCTCCTGGTCCATGTATAGGACCAAGTGATCTGGGATTCTGATCAAGTTTTCTGGAATTCACATTCTCAGAGTTAGCCACAGTTTGTTGTGATCCACACAATCAAAAACCTTTGCATAATCAATGAAACACAGATAAATATTCCTCTGGTACTCCCTGCTTTCAGCCAAGATTCAACTAACATTAGCTACAATATCCCTAGTACCATGACCCCTTCTAAATCCAGCCTGGACTTCCGGCAGTTCTCTGTTGATGTGCTGCTCCAGTAGTTTTTGGATAATCTTCAGCAGAATCTTGCTTGCATGTGATATCAATGATAATATTTGATAATTTCTACACTCTGTTGGATCACCTTTCTTTGGAATGACAACAAATATAGATCTCTTCTAGTCAGTTGGCCAAGTGATTGTCCTCCAGATTTCTTGGCACAACTTGGTGAGCACATCTAGGGCAGCATCTGTTATTTGAAATATGTCAATTGGCATACCATCAATTCCTGGGGCTTTATTTTTTGCCAATTCTTCCAAAGCAGCTTGAACTTCTTCCTTCATCACCATAGACTTTTGCTCATATGTTGTTTCATGAAATTCTTCTATGTCTGCCAATTCCTTTTGTTACAGTGACTCAGTATACTCTTTTTTTAATACTTCCTGGATCATTTAGTATTCAGCCCAAAGCATCCTTAAGTAATGAAACTCAAGGTTTGAATCTGTTCTTCAGTTTCTTGAGTTTAAGAAATTCTGAACGAGTTTAGCTCTTTTGATTTTCTTACTCTAGCTCCTTGTACATCTCATTGTAATACTTTACTTTGTCTTTCTGCGCTTCCTTACAACCCTGCTTGCTGAAACTGAGGACCTGAAGCAATTGCTGCAGAAGATCAAGGAATGCAGCCTTCAATATGGATTGAGGCTCAACATCAAGAAAACAAAGGTTCTCACCACTGGGCCAACTGGTAAGCAAATCCAGTGCTGTGTCTGTTTGTTGAAATATCTCAATTGGCATTTCATCACTTGTTAGGATCTTAGTATTTGCCAGTTAGTTGTTGTCATTAGGTGCCATTAAGTCAAGGTCTGAATGCTATCCTATCCTGTGCCATCTTTCCACTTCTTTACACACTGGAGCCCATTGCAGCAGTCATTGTGTCAATCCACCTGGTCAAGGGTCTTTGTTGATTCTCTACCCTTCTAAGCATCATGTACTTCGCCAAGGAACAACCCTTCCTAGCAACCTGCCCAAAGTATACGAGGTGAAAACTCATCATTCTTGCCTCCAAAAAACACTCAGGCTGCAGTATCACCAAGGTACTTTTCTTCATTCCCTTGGACGTGCACGTGCTATTGAGTGCTCTTTTCCAACACCACAACTTAAAGGCACCAATTCTTCTGTCATCCTTTTCATTGTACAGCTCTCAGGTGCATGATAAGTGATTGGAAAGACCATGGCCTGAAGCAGATAATCTGGTCATGGCCAGTGTTTTAGAACCTTGCAAATCCACCTGGTTATTGTTGTTATTACATGCCACAGAGTCAAGCATAACTCATCACATCTCTATGAACAGATTAAACCCTATCCTATTCTGTGCCATCGTCACACCTCTGACACTTGAGCCCATTGCAGTCGTCATTCCTGGTTTAGAGTTTTCCTCTCTGTTGCCATCCTTTCATCTTCTCAAGTATTATTTCTGGCTTTTAGCAACATGTCAAAATTATGTGAGATAGTGCTCTATCATCTCTGCCTACAAGGAACTCTCTACCTGCACTTTTTCCAAGACATATGTATTTGTTCTTTTGACAGTCCATGGGATAGCCAGTACTCTTTTTCACCACTCAAAAGCATCAATTCTTCTGTCATCCTTCTTTATTGTCTAGTACTCAGCAGCATGTTGTTGTTATTGTTAGGTGCCGTCCAGTTGTAGACTACTCATAGCGACCCTATGAACAAAAGACCTGAACACTTGTATAGCTTTCATCGTTTTTCCAAGATCATAAGGTTTCCAAAGGCAAGCTCTTTTGGAAGTGGATGCCACTCCTCCTTCCAACCTTGTTTTAATTGGGAGTTCCACCAAACACTGACCACAAAGGGTAACCATTATCACATTTGACACATCAGTGTCAGAGTGTTCAGCATCACAGCAACCAAGAGTTACCTCTGTACAGCAAATGGCCAGACCAGTGCTATACCAATTAGAAGAATGTTACCAATTAGAAGAATGTTTGACCAAAGACTACTAAAACCAGGCCTAAGGGCCATAGAGTGATGCTACTCATCAGCATACCAAGTGATTAAAAATACCATGGCCTGAATCAGGTGTACCTTAGCTCTCAAAAACATCATTACTCCTCAATAATTTGGAGAGACCCCTGACTCCAGTTTTTCCCCATAAAAAAAAATTTTCTGATCTCCTTACTACCGGTTCCAATTCAAGTAAAATGAAGTTGTCGATAGTTTTAATCTTTTCTGCACCTGTAATGATGCTGCTCTTCAGTCTGGTGGTGAGAATTTTTGTTTTCTTGACATTGAGATACAATTAATATTGAAATTTGTCTTCCTTGATCTTCTGCAACAAATGCTACAAGTCTTCCTCATTTTCAGTGAACAAGGTTGTGTTATCTGGATAAAAAAGGTTATTGATGAGTCTTCCTCCAAACTTGATACCATATTCTTCTTTACAGAGTCTAGTTTCTAAAAGAATTTGCTCAGCACACAGATTAAATAAAGAAAAGCTACAACTCTGATGCACATTTTTCATAATTTTAAACTGTGTACTACCAAGATAGATGGAGAAGAGATTGAGATTGTTAACAATTTCAGCTTGCTTGGATCTACAATCAACATTCTTGCCACTTTGCTGTTGTTATTATGTGCCGTTGAGTCACTTGCAACTCATGGCAACCCTATGTACAAGAGCCCTAAATGCTGCTCTAACCTGTGCCAACCTCACTGTCTCCAACACTCTCATTCCCACCACCCCAATCACAGAATTGATACATCTCATCGAAGGTCGTCCTCTCCTGCACCATCCCTCCACTCTCCCAAACATGATGTCCCTCTCCAGGGACCAGCCCCTCCTTGCAACATGCCCAAAGTATGTCAGACAAAGCTTCAGAATCCTTGACTCAAAGAAGCATTCTGGCTTCATTCTCTCCAGGACAAACCTGTTTGTTCTCCTAGCAGTCCATGGTATATTCAACACTCTTCTCCAACACCACAGCTCAAAGGCATCAATTCTCTTATCATCCCTAGTCACTGTCCAACTCTCCGATCATAGCACGTAACTGTGAAGACTATAGCCCAGATAAATCTCACGTTAGTCTCCAGCCTGACATCATTGCTCTTCAATACTCTTGAGAGGTCCCTCACAGCTGACTTTCCCAGTGAAATTAATCTCTTGATTTCCTGGCTGCTGGTACCAAGAGTGTTGACAGTGGAGCCAAGCGAACTAAAACTGTTAACTATCTCAATCTCTTCACCATCCATACTGATGCTGCCAATTGGCCTAGTGGTGAGAAAGAAAAAGATTAATTGCATTGGGAAAATCTGCTGTCAGGGACTTCTTTAGAGTGCTAAGGAGTAATGATTCAGTCTAGAGATTAAGGTACAACTGATACAGACCATGATGTTTGCAATTACTTGCTATACATCAGAGAGTCGGGCAATGACTAAGGGTAACAGAAGAAGAATCAATACCTTTGAGTTGTGGTATTGGAGAAGAGCATCGAACATCTTGTGAACTGCCAAGAGAACAAACAGGTCTGTCTTGGAGAAGGTGAGACCAAGTAGCTCACTGGAGGCAAGGATTTTGAAGCTTTTATCTCACATACATTGAGCATGTTGCCTGAAGTAATCAGTCCTTGAAGAAGGACATGCTTGGAAGAGTGGAGAAACAGTACAGGGGAATGAGGCCCTGGATGAGATGGATTGGCACAGTAATTGGAGTAGTAATGGGAGTAGATGGGTCAGATGCAGTGAGAGTGGCTCAAGATAGAGCAGAGTTCAGAGCTATTGTGCATAAGGACTCTATGAATTACAGTCAACTCGATGGCACATAACAAGAATAAAAATAGTATTCCCTTGCTCTGTTTGCACAACAGCCTCTTAGTCTACGTATAGGTTTTGCACGCCCACAATTGAGTGTTTTAGGAATCCAACTCATCTCAATGTTAGCTATACGTTGTTATGATTCACATATCCAATAAAACATAAATAGACATTCTCCTGGGATTCTTTGCTTTCATCCAGGTTCCACCTGACATAAGCAATGGTATCCTTGGTAGGATCTTTTAGATCTTCATAAAGGATTTGTTAGTTTTTGAAAGCCATGTCCGAAAGTTGACCAGAGTTTTCCAGTATAAGAGAATAATTTCATGAAGGTTTTGGGACTTCCTGACTATTGAGAGCCAGCAGTGAGGTCTGTCACTTGGACATTTGACCCTGCACTGACAATCTCTTAGAACTGTAATGTAGATCATCAAAGTTCAGAGCACTGAACTGATAATACTTCCTGAATTGATAACACTGAAAATGAGAGAAATAGCAGCATGTAAAGAAATGATGAATGAAAGAATAATGGCAGTAGTGATGGGAACTCTGAGACAGAAATTAGTGAAAGAAGAAAGAGTCATCCAAAGAGTTCTAATCGAGCAATGGCTTGGACATACATTGTACAGGGGATGCCCTTGCATTTTTACATCAGTCCTTTCGTAATGATGACTGGAACTGGCTCAGAGCTAAGAGATGAATCATGAAGCATAAGAGGCCATATATGGTCAAGATAAGGTGTGAGTATTTTTTTAAATAATTGCTCTTGAGTGCTGCATAGTATTCCATAGTGTGAATGTACCATAATTTCACAATCCATTTGATTGAGGCTGGGCATTTGGGATGCTTCCATGTTACTGTGACGGTGAATAATGCTTCTATGAACATTGATGTACTAATCTGTGTCTCTGTTCTAATTTCCTAGCGGTATATTCCTAGTAGTGGAACAACTGGGTCATGCAGAGTTTCTATATGTTCAGCTTTTTAAATAAATACCAAACTCCCTTCTAGAGTGGTTGTACCATTTCTAATTTAGTCAACATCCTATGAGAGTTCCCACCTCTCCACACCCTCTTTAACATTTATTACTTGCTATCCTGCTAAACTTTGCCACTGCTACTTGGGTAAGATGGTATGTCATTGTGGTTTTGATTTACATCTCTTTTATTGCCAGTGATTTTGAGCATTTCTTCATGTGTCTGTTGGTCATCCAAATGTCTTTCTCTGTGAAGAGTCTTCCCATGTCTTTTGCCCATTTTGTAATTAGGTTATCAGTCTTTTTCTTGTGGAGGCCAGGTAGAATTCTGTAGATATTAGTTATGAGACCCTTGTCTGAGATGGCATTGAAATTTTTTTTAAAAAAGTAATCTGTTCCTCCCCCTCAAAAAATAAATACAACTTAAAAAAATTTTTTTTTTGTTTTTAAAAAGAGATAAGATGTAAAGACGGGGTAGAACACAATCATGCCCATACATCTGACAGTGTGTCTGCTGAGAGAGATATCTGCTAACAACTAGGCCTCAAAGTTCCTGTCCATTTACACAGAGATATACACATCTAATTCAGGAAGAGCAGAAGGTTTCCCTTTTAGTGATAGGGAAGTTCTCCTGTACAACATGAAATGTACAAATACATAATAGTGGAGGAACTGGTTTAGCTCAAATCGGTTCCTGCTTTTTAATATTTTTTATAAGTAATATCTTCTTGTGTTTTACTTTTTGTGTTCTGCAAAATAGTAATAATGACTTTCAATTGCCAACATGGTATTGCTGCAGTCACTGAGTACATCCATCTCATTAAGAGTCTTCCTCTCTTTCCAAGCAGGATGTCCCTTTCCAGAGAATAGCCCCTCCTAACAGCATGCCCAAAGTATGTGAAATGACACTTCATTATTTTTGCATCTAATGAGCACCCTGTTGGTCTCTGTTGGCTTATTTGTATATGGATGGTACAAATGGTTATTGCACAAACCTGGAAGATTAGAAGTCCATCCCAAATG
>NW_006399821.1:15818039-15846203 GCF_000299155.1 Elephantulus edwardii
GCGGTTGGCGCAGGATAGAGCAGGGTTTAGGGCTGTTGTGCATAGGGTCACTATGAGTCGAAAATGACTCGACGGCACATAACAACAACAACAATGAGCATCCTAAGTATACTTTCTCTAAGGTGGCTATTTGTTCTATTGGCAGTCCATGGGATATTCAGTACTCTTTTCCAACACCACAACTCAAAGGCATTACATTCTTCTGTCATCCTTATTTACAGTCTACTTCTCAGAAACATAACAAGTGATATAAAAGACCATGGCCTGAAGTGGGTGTACCTTAGACTTGAAACTGACATCATTACTCCTCAGTACTTTGCAGAGGTCCCCAACAGTAAACTTTGCAAATTAAATAAGCCTTTGATATCTGTTCTTCATCAATAGGATGAATAAACACCAAAGGAAGGCATTAATTGTGGATCCAAATAAGATGACATTATTGACAGCTTCAATCTTTAGCTCTATCTAACAGATCTTGCTTATCCACTCAGTGGTTAGGAGTTTGTCTTCGTGATGTAGAGATGTATTCCATATTGAAAGCTATTGTCTTTTATCTTCTGCAGCAAACATTTCAACAAATGTACATGACAAGATTTGTTGTTGTTAAGTGTTTTCAAGTATAACTCATAGCAACCCTATTAATAACAGATTTGAACCTTGTCCTATCCTGTGCTATTTTGACATCTTCAACACATTTGAGCACATTGTCACATACACTGTATCCATATCATTAAAATTCTTCTTCTCCTTCTCCATCCTCCACCTTTCCAAGAATGATGCCCTTTTCCAAGGAACAGCCTCTCCTAACAACATATTCAAACTATATGGGATGAAGCTTTGTCATCCTTGTCTCTAAGAAGTATGCTGGTTAAACTGTCTTCAAGACTTACCTGTTTCTTCTTTTGGCACTACTTGGACTATCCAATACTCTTTTGAAACACCCATTTTTCTCAATGTTAGTCACAGTTTATTATGATACACACATAAAATATTTTTACTAAGTCAATAAAACACTAATAGACATTCTTCTAGTATTCTCTGCTTTCAGTCAAAATCCATCGGATAGCAGTAATGATATCCCTGGTGCCATGGCCTTTTCTAAACTCATCCTGAACTTCTGAAAGTACCATACTAGCCATTTTTGGATGATCTTCAGCAACAGTTTGCTTGCATGTGATATTAATGCTACTGTTTTAAAATTTGCATATTCTGTTAGGTCACTTTTCTTGGAAATGGGAACATATATAGATCTCTTCCAGTCAGTTGGCCATGTAGCCATTTCTGGATGTGCAATTGGGAGCTACTTTAGCCTTCTGGCAACTCTGAGTAAAGCTAGCTAGGTAAGGACAAGGTCAACACACCAAGCAACATAGAGTTGAGAGACAAAAGAAACCTCCATCCTTGAAGACATTGTATAACAGCAGAATTAACCAACCTTAACGTTTCTTTAGAGAACTCTGATCGCCTAATGGGCAAGGAGTTGTGATATCAATCCAAAGGCAAGTGAGTTAAATTCACTAACTTCTCCAAGAGAGAAATATCAACAATCTCCCACAGTGTGACTTCTTGTTGTGTCATATACCATTGTGTCAGGACTGACCCTTTACCTCACCTTCCAGCAGGGTTTTAGAGGCTATTAATCACATGGGAGGAGATTGCTCAGCCTTGTCCCACAAAAATGTGACTTACAGCTTCTTAAACCTGCTAGACACTCAGCTCTGAGTCACTTCCAACTCAATGACACAAAACAACAACAAATAACTTCATTACTTCCTATTTCTAATTTTCCCTGGTAGAAACCTAGAGAATCCTGCAATATTAGCCGAACACTTACAGTCTGGTTTTTGCTTTGTTTATTGGTTTTAGATTTTTTCAGTTGATTTTTGGAGGACTTTCTCTGAAGATGATCTATGAATCACTTGCATCTGAATTTCCTGTAATGTTTGTTTAAAAAGCTGTTTTTCTATCTAGATCTTCTGTTTCTGTGATTTTAGAGTGGGTCAGAAGTCTTCTTGTTTATTAACTCCACTGTGTGCTCTTATGTTCACTTAAGATTCAAAATTAGTAATTGCTGTGAAGAACATAATTAATCACCTTCATTGAAAACAACTTTGGTAATTTGCTTTCTAATAATAATGTAAGTGAGGTGAATTACACAATGTGACTTTCTAGCAATGATCTTTATAATCCCCCACCTCCCATAATTGGGTGGTTGTTGTTGTGAACTGATTTGTTGGTACTTACCCATAGCTGACCCTTCAGCTGGTTTTCAGAGGCAATAAAGGAAGAAGATTGCCCATCTTTCTTCCATGGAACAGCTTGTGTATTCAAACCACATATATTGCCAGAAAAATTCCTTACAATATAACTGGGTAGAATTATGCAAGCATGAGGTGTTCATGATACATTAAAGGGGTTGGATAGCTTCCTGTTGTTCTTGCTGTTGTGTACCGTCTCGTCAGAACCGATTCACAACTGACCCTCCATAGGGTTTTCAGAGGCAGTTCAATCCAATGGGAACAGATTTCCCATATTTCTCCCTCAATGAGCTAGTGGATTAAAACCGTGTGCCTCTGGGATGTCAGCACACATCCTTACTAGGCTACCAGAGCTCCCTGGATAGCTTACTGATGATGTAAATAAGTTACATCCCTTGTGGGATAGGACCATGCAAATGAACTGTATTTAAGTCTGGTCAGAATAGATCAGTTTTCCCATTCTATCATGATGGCTTCAAATGAGTCATCAAAGGTGGAAAGGAAAGACCTCATTATGATAAAAAAAGAACTAGAGTGCAAGAGTGCAGTGTGTGCTTTAGACCTGACATCCCTGCTCTGAAACTTACTTGTTATAGGAGACAGAAAGCTTTAATAGCAATGAGAAAGCATACGCTGGCAAGTTGACAGAATGATAGCAACAGAACCAGAGGACTGGCATGGCACAAGACTGAGTTTTCCAAACTACAGAATGAGGAAATTGAGTGCCTTTGAACAGAGAGGCTTGCTTGAGGAGTAGAATGCCAGTCATTCATTGGGAAATAGTTTACTGACCCAAGGAGTTGAAACTGGCAGCGTTATGGGAACACTGACATTTATGTTGGCAGAGCTAAAAGAACTCTGTAACGCTTACCTGGGCAGAGTGCAGACCAAGGCCTCAAGCCTGATGGTCAGAGTCTTGCTTTCATGCATGTCTTCAAACAGGTAATCCTGACTGAATAATGGACTTCTTAGTTGTTTCAGAATCTGAATTGTAACCTCTTACTTCTCTAAGGAAGAAAGAAGAGTAGTTGGAAAATATGGGCTTGGTGATAGAAATGAGGCTGGAAATAGAATGATTGAATTTTGTATTTACAATAATTTTTTCACTTTTTCTAAAAGACACAAAAGAAAACTTTACAGGTGAATTTCACCAGATGGATTGCATAGGAATTAGAATGACCGCATTTGTGGAAGAAATCGTTGGAGAAACTCAATATCAGCCGTCAAAACTAGGCCAGGAGCAGACTGTGGGTCAGATCATCAATTACTCATACACAAGTCCAAAGGAACCAAGATAAGCTGTTGAGTCAATTCCATCGAAATTTCATGATAATCTTAAGAATATTTTTGATACATTGAACACCAATGATAGAAGACCAGATGAGTTGTGGAAAAATATCAAGGATATCATACATTTAGAAACCAAAAGATCATTAGGAGAAAGAAAAAAAACCCCTGAAATGGGTGTCAGAACAGACTCACCAGTCAATGCCAGGAAATTTGGAGGATGACTGTCTGGCCATTCCCAAGAAGGATGAACCAATTCAATGTGGAAATTATGAAAAAATATCATTGATATCACAAGCAAGCAAAATACTGCTGAAGATCATTAAAAAACAGCTGGAACAAGTACATAGGTAGGGAATTGCTAGAAGTTCAAGCAGGATTTAGAAGAGGCCATGGAACCAAGGATATCAATACCAGAAGAATGTCAATTTGTGTTTTATTGACTATGCAAATGTGTTTGAGTGTGTGGATCATGGCAAGTTGTGGCTGACACTAAAGAGAATGGGAATCCCAGAGCACTTGGTTGTTGTCATGAGAAACCTATACTTGGATCAGGAGGCTATTGTGTAAATGGAGCAGGGGGAAACGGCATGGTTTGGATTTGGGAAAGGAGTGTGTTAGGGATGTATTGTATCTCCATACTTGTTCAATCTATAGTGACCAAATTATCCAAGAAGCTGGATTCTGAAGAGAAGTGTGGCTTCAGGATTGGAAGGAGATCCATTAATAACCTGTGTTATGCACATGACACCACCTTACATGCTGAAAGTGAGGGGGATTTGAAGCACTTGTTACAGAAGATCAAAGAATGCAGCCTTCAGTATGGATTGTGGCTCAATATGAAGAAAACAAAGATTCTTACCACTGGATGAATTGGCAGTGTCATGATGGATGGAGAAGAGATTGAAACTGTCAACAGCTTCATCTTCCTTGGACCCACAATTAACATCTTTGGTATGAGCAGTTAGGAAATAAGGAGACACATGGCACTGGGAAAATCTGCAGTTCGGGACCTTTCCAAACTATTAAGAAGTAGTGATGTCAGTTTGGGGATTAAGGTGCTTCTGATTCAGGCCATGGTTTTTCTGATTGCTAGCTATGCATCTGAGAGCTGGGCAATGAATAAGGATGACAGAAAAATAATTGATGCCTTTGATCTGTGAGCTGTGATATTGGAGAAGAGCACTAAACATCCCAAAGATGGCCAAGAGAATGAATATATATGTCTTGGAGAGAGTGTAGCCAAAGTGCTCATTGGAGGAAAGAATGATGGGCATATTGCTAGGAGATGCTATTCCATGGAGATGGATATGGTGTTGGGAAGGGTGGAGGGTTAGTGAAGGAGTGGAAGACCCTCAACCAGGTGGATTGACGAGATGACTGCTGCAATGGGATTTTGTGTGTCAGGAAGTGTGAGGCTGGTGCAGGACAGAACAGGGTTCAGATCTTTCGTTCATAGGGTTGCTATGAGTCATACTCAACCTGATAGTACCTAACAACAACAACAACAACTTCTCTAATAAAACCCATAAATATACTTATTGTCAGTGAATTTTATGTGATCATTGTAAAACATTGTTGACCCTAATGGGAGGATTCTTGGTGTCTGAATAAGTAGAACTTTGGAGCACAGGGAAGAGGCATTTCTGACCTAACAAAAACTAGCCTTCGGTGCTGCTGTTACTGCGAATCTTGATTGTCTTCATTTTTGAAGTTAGAGTATTAGATACCACCTCCCTGCTTACTCCATTTCTACACTGACTGCCTAACTCTTATGGAGATTTCTGAAAATGGAGATAATACTACCAAAAGGAGACATAAACCCAAAGTCCAGAAATAAAAAACAGATCATTTTGTTATGTTACGTTGAGTTGCCTGTGACTCATAGCGACTCTGTGTACAACAGTCTTAAGCCTTGCTCTATCTTGTACCAATTTTATTGTCTCTGACATACCTAAGTAGATCAGATGTGAGGAAAAGATCTGAGACAATTACTAAAATAATCTGAAAGAGATGAAATGCTGAAATTTGAGAAGATAAAAGTATTTCATTGAACAAATGGATTTCCTCAAATGTGTATTTAGTTAGCAGGTGGTAGAAGTGAAAAGTTGGACCACTAAGAAATAATTAAAATAGGTTATTAGAAACTGAGGAAAAGGAAGTAAAAGATTTATTAAAAAGCATATACTTACTTATGCAGCAAGGTGGCTAAAATCTGGATTCTATGTGTATGTGAGTTTGTATTATGAAAAGCTAGTTTGTATAGTGAAAGCTAGTGAGACCAGGAAAAGGGCAGCAAAATTTAAGGACTGGCCATAGAATATTTGAATCCTCTAAATGTTCCTCTGTGATATGAGTGAATAAAACATTCACTCTAAGCATCTCATGGACCATCTAGCAGAAGGCAATATCTTTGTTCTTAAATGGCAATTGTAAAAATGATGTCTCTCTAATGTCTTATAATTATTTTTCCCCTTGCTGTCAAAGGTTACTTAGATTTTATTTATTAAGCATACACCACTATAATGAACCATTTAACACTTTCATTTTTCAAGTCTTTAAGAAAACAAAAATCCTCACCTCTGAACCAATCAGCAGCATCCTGATAGATGGAAAAAGAGGAACGTTGCTAATAATTTTGTCTGGATTAGACCCATAGTCAACACTACTAGCACCAGCAGTCAAGAGATAAAAAAGACTTGAGAGATACTAGAGGGCATCATACTGAGTGAACAAATTAAGTGTCATAATCTGTGTTATTCAGATGACACAACCCTGCTTGCTGTGGAAGGTCAAGGACTACAGCCTTCAATGGATTGAGGCTCAATATCAAGGAGACAAAAATTCTCATTACTGTGCCAATTGGCATAATCAGGATGCATGGTGAAGAGATTGAGATTGTTCACAGCTTTAGTTTGCTTGGCTCCACGGTCAACACTCTTGGCACCAGTAGCCAGGAAATTAAAAGACGTATTGCGATGGGAAAGTCCTGTTAGGGACCTCTCCAAAGTACTGAAGAGCAATGGTGTCCCTCTGGAGATTAAGTGCGTCTGATACAGGCCATGCTCTTTGCAATCACTTGTTATGCATCAGAGAGTTGGACAGGATAGAAGGAGAATTGATGCTTTTGAGCTGTGGTGCTGGAGAAGAGTATTGAATGTATCATGGACTGTTAGCAAAACAAACAGGTTCATCCTGGAGAGGGTTAAACGGGCGGCTCCTTGAAGGCAAGGATTCTGAGGCTTTGTCTGACATACTTTGGACATATTTCAAGGAGAGGGACATCATGTTTGGGAGGGTGGAGGGACAGAGCAGGAGGGGAAGACCCCCTATGAGGTAGATTGATTCAGTGACTGGGGTAATCAGGGTGGATGTGTCTGAGACAGTGAGATTGGCACAGGACAGAGCAGAGTTTAGGTCTGTTGTACATAGGGTCACTATTGAGTTACAGGCTACTCGATGGCACATAAAAACCACAACAACTAGGATAAATACTGTAAAAACAGAAGGATAACTAGTAAAACATTTATGGGAGTACAAGGGGGAAGGGGCGCAAACAGATAGGTGAGGGTGGGTAAAGGGGAAAATTATAGGATTACACAATTTGATGGGTGGAGGGAGGGTAAAGGAAATGGGAAAGATCTGGCAGGGATCTGGAAAGACAGGATAATGATGGGCATGATTTAATGGTGATTGATTTTTTTAAACATAATGAGAATTGTACTTGAATCAATATGAATGAAGGATAGTGAGAAATTCAATGTATACAAATTTTGCTTGCAAACCAATATGAAATTTGTTTAAAAATGAAATTGGTCAATTTGTGGTTGTTTATAAGTAAGCTTTGACAATTTTACCATCAAATATAATAACAAATTAAGAATTGATAAAATGATATTAAAAAATGTTAAAAGATGAGTCACTTTGGGAAAATCTGCTATCAAAGAATTTTCCAGAATGTTAAAGAGCAATCATGGCAGTCTAAAGTCTAAAGTGTGCCTGATCCAAATCATGGTCTTCTCAACTGCTTGCTATGCATCTGAGAGTAGTCAACAACATGTCACATAATAAAAATCAGTAAAACTATAAATGGCCTATGTTATAAAATCTTACTCTTGAGGCTTGTAAGTTATATCTAGTGAGAATGTTAATTTTCGTTATATTTAGTTTGGATCTTTATTCTTGTGCCCAAGAAAAATAATATTCTTCTTAGGTGCTACTGAGTATGAAACATAGTGACCCAATGAACAACAATTCTGAACTTTGTCCTAGTTTGCACCACCCTCATCATCTCTGACATACTTGAAGTCATTGCTACAGTCCCAATGTCAATCCATCTCACTAAGGGTCCTCCTTTTCTTCACCAACATTTCACTTTTCCAAGCACAATGTCTCTTTCTAAGGAATAGACACATTTGAGCTGTGGTGTTAGAGAAGATCACTGAGCATCCCATGGGTGGCTAAAAGAACAGAGATATATCTTGGAGATGCTGTAGCAAGAGTATCTTTGAAGGAAAGAATGATGAGGCTTCTCCTCACATTCTTGGGGCATGTTGCTAGGATGTGTCATTCCTTGGAGAAGGACATGATACTAGGATGGTTGGAGGGTCAATGAAGGAATAGAAGACCCTCAGCAAGGTGGATTGGCATGATGACTGCCACAATGGGGGTCTAGTGTGTCAGGAAGTGTGAGGATGGAGTAGGCTAGGACAGGGTCCAGAGCTCTTATCCAGTGGGTCGCTAGGCGTCGTACTTGACTCAATGGTACCAAACAACAACACCCCAATATGTGTGAACTCAACTCGTCCATGATCCTCATTAGTATGGTTGTATGTAATGATGTTATCATTCCCATGTTGTGATATGATGTAATCAGCCAATCAGTTGAAAGGAGATTGTGGAAAGTGGCCTGCATCACATTTTATCTGACAATAGGTAAAAGGAGAGAGAATATAGGAGAAATCTGACTTACACACACACACACACACACACACACATTTGGAGTGGAATGTGTCCTTTTTCTCAGGATCCCTGCACTAAAACCATCCTAGACCCAGGAGAATGCTGACGAGAAGACACATAAGATGCGCAAGGAATGCCAAGTCTACAGATACTCAGAGTAGAGAAAAACATTCTCCTGGACTTTACATAGATAAAGCCTTTCTCCAAGGCTGGAACCTTAAATTTGGACTTCTGACTTAAACTATGAGAGGATAAATTTCTGTTTTGCTTGTTGGCTTTTAAAAAGCTTTTTAGTGTAATTTGAATGAAAGATTAACTAGCAGAATTGTTTTCCATTCAACAAATCATGCATACTGTGCTTCGTGACATTATAATTCCCATATTGTAATAGCGTTCTTTATTTTTTACTTCTTGATGTCTTAGCCTTATCATTGGGCAAATTCTGTCTTTATATTAATGTGGTTGGTTATTCTGTGGAGTGCATTCTTCCATGGTGTTACTGATTACCTTAGCAGTCTGTTGTTTTGATTGGAAGTTGTGACCAGGTGATTTCAGTTCCAAGCCTGAATACTCTTGGAGGTTCCACCAATCTCTAACCTAACGATAAACCTGGTCTTATAATTTTTGAGTTTTGTTTCGGATTTCTGCCTTATTCTGTCAAGGACCATCCACTGTGATCTTTTTTTTGCGATATGCAGATGATACAACCCTGCTTGTTGAAACTGAGGAGGACCTGAAGTGCTTGCTGCAGAGGGTCAAAGACTGCAGCCTCCAATATGGATTGAGGCTCAATGTCAACAAGAAGAAGATTCTCAACACTGGGACAATTGGTAGCATCAGGATGGATGGTGAAGAGATTGAGTTTGTTCACAGCTTCAGTTTGCTTGTCTCCATAGTCAACACTCTTGGCACCAGTATCCAGGAAATTAGAAGACATATTGCCAGGGGAAAGTCTGCTGTTAGGGACCTCTCCAAAGTACTGAAGAGCAATGGTGTCTCTTTGAAGACTAAGGTGCATCTGATACAGGCCATGGTCTTTGCTATTACTTGTTACGCATCAGAGAGTTGGACAATGACCAAGGAGGATAAAAGGAGAATTGATGCCTTTGAGCTGTGGTGCTGGAAAAGACTATTGAGGGCATCATGGACTGTCAGGAAAATAAACAGATTCATCCCGAAAAGGGTCAGACAGGGCTGCTCCTTGGAGGCAAGGATTCTAAGGCTCCGTCTAACATACTTTGGACATGTTGCAAGAAGGGACAGGTCCTTGGAGAGGGACACCATGCTTTGTAGAGTGGAGGGACAGCGCAGAAGGAGAAGGCCCCTATGGAGTGGATTGATTCAGTGATTGGGGTAATCAGGATGGATATATTGGAGACGATGTGACTGGCACTGGACAGAGTAGAGTTTAGGGCTGTTGTACATAGGGTCACTATGAGTCACAAGTGACTAGACGGCACATAACAACAACAACAACAATTGCAGTGGTAGCAGGCTCTGTCTAGATCTTCTCGGTCTCAAGGTGATGGAGCCTGAAGTATTTGTTTTTCATTCATCCTGTGGGTTGTGTTTGATTTAGTTTATTCCTTTTTGTTCCAAATAGGGAGAAACCAAGAGTTACACCTCAGATGGCTCTGTGAAAGCTTTTAAGACCCCAGTTGTAACTTACCATTGCAGGATGCAGAATATAATTTTTATTGACTATATTATGCCAGTTGAACTTGATGTCCCCCATGAGTATAGTCCTGCACTCTCAGGCCCAGTAATTTCCTCCATAGTGTCTGGTTAGGGCTGAACATTTGAATTTTGTAAATGATAAAACATATGAATCCAAGTTTATTTGTTATTTCTTTTTATGTCAGGCAGTGAGAAGCACTTGCTTCTTACTTTATGGTTCCATACTCTTATCTTAGGCTTCACATGTTGTAGTTGACCTTGATGACCAGACTTACTGACTTCAGGTTAGCTGATGACCACTCTACCAGGCTGAGATTAGTTTTAAGGCCAACATTACTAGTTCTGAATAGTACCAGCCTCTCGTTTGGTTAGTTTCAGTCTTAGTCACAGAATCTCTAGCTAATAATATTTCTAGTATGCAGAGAAAAACCTCTGTTTTACCCTTTTAAAAAGAAATGTTGAATGTAAAAAGGCTTAGTAAAACACAAACTTTTGAAAGTGTAGTGGTTTTCCCCCTTTCAGGTGATTAAGACAAAAAAACCCAAAATACCAAAAACTCCAAAACAAAACAACCAACCATGAAGGAGTTGATGATGCTGACCACTGTATCTTACATCTGTTTGTGAAAATGTAAATTGTCATTGCCCTTTCTGCAGGGCAATTATCAAATGAGGATACAAGCTGCTTTCATCTCACCTCCAGCATTACAATGAGGAGGTAGCTTTCAGTACCTTATCTCTTCTATACTTCTGAAACAAAGTTCACTTAAGGCATTGCTATTGTCACTCTCCAGACTGCATCTCAAGTGTAAGCCTAGTCCATTGAGATCATATGACTCATTCAACCATTGTTTCCCGAATATTTATTGTGTTGTGCAAACTGTGGGAGTTCTGGTGGTGGTGTGATTAAGCCATTTGTCTATTAATCACAAGGTTGGGAGTTCAAGCCCACCTGTTGATTCATAGGAGAAAGAGGTAGCAGATGGTTCCTATAAATATTGTTGTTGTTATGTGCCATCAAGTTACCTGTGACTCATAGAGACCCTATGTACAACAGCCCTAAACCCTGCTCTATCCCTTGTCAATCATATTGTCTCCAACACACCTATCCCTATTACCCCAGTGGCTGCATCAATCCATCTCATCAAGCATCTTTCTCTCCTGCACTGTCCCTCTACCTTCCCAAGCATGACGTCCCTCTCCAAGGACTGATGGCACCTTGCAACATGTACAAAGTATGTCAGACAAAGCTTCAGAATCCTTGCCTCCAAGGAGCAGTGTGGCTTCACCCTCTCCAGCATGAACTTGTTTGTTCTCCTAGCAGGCCATGGTCTATTTAATACTCTTCTTAAGCACCACAGCTCAAAGGTATCAACTCTCCTTCTATCTTCCCTTGTCATTGCCCAGCTCTCTGATGCATAGCAAGTAATTGCAAAGACCGTGGCCTGTATCAGGCAAACCTTAGTTTCCAGACTGAAATCGTTGCTCTTCAGTACTTTGGAGAGGTCTCTGGCAACAGATTTTCACAATGCAATTTGTCTTTTAATTTCTTGACTGCTGATACGAAGAGTGTTGATTGTAGAGCAAAGCAAATTGAAGCTGTCAACAATCTCAATCTCTTCATCATCTATCACAATTCTGAAAATCAGCCCAGTGGTAAGAATCTTTTTTTTCTTGATGTTGAGCTTCAATCCATATTAAAGTCTGCTGTCCTTGACCTTTTGCAGCAAGCCCTTCATGTCTTCCCCAGTTCCAGCAAGCAAGGTTGTGTCATTTCTGCATAGTGCAGATTGTTGATGAGTCTACCTCCACTCTTGGTGTGACACTTCTAGTAGAGACTTGAAAACTCTATGGGTTAGTTCTACCCCGTCCTACAGGGCCACTATAAGTTGGAATGACTCAAAAGTTGTGGATGTGTACAAACTGCAACACGCAAGCCTAGTCTTGTCTCTGCTCTTACGGAGCTTATACTCTAGTGATGAATTGTTGTTATGTGCCTGAGACTCATGTAACAACCATATGTACAACAGTCCTAAACCCTGCTCTATTCTGTGGCAATCTTATTGTATCTAGTGATGAATAATCACAAATAAAGAGGGAAAGACACATATTGGATAGTGGAGTTTCCTTCTCTCCTTGACTAATTATCTAATGAATCTGGGCATTTCAGACTAATAATACACCATTTATACTCATGAAATCTCTATGGATTAAAAAAATATACTGGTTCCAAGTTATCTAGTTAATTGCCTTAGCTACTGATTTTGGTTCCAGGCAAGTAGCCTTATTGGGAATCTCAATTTGTGTGATTCTATTAGGCATTTCTTTGCTTCTGCCACCAAGAGCTTTTTAATGTGAGGCATGTTAAAGTTTACTAACATTTACATTCTACTTGTGTGCATGCAAATCCTCGTTCTGCTCTTTTCAGTGTGACATGCACCTATCCTTTCTGGTCCTCAGGATTTTTGTTGTTTTGTTTTTTGTTGTTGTTGTTTTTAAATAGAATTGGATGTTTAGAGTTCTTCTGATTAACAAATGATAGAACATTTCTTTTTCATAGTTTCCTAGAGTTTTCCACCCTGATTCAACATTCCACCACCACCTTTCCCTTGGTGCTGGCAAATCCTAAATCCACTAAATATGTAATTTTATGTAGACATGTGCTTAGGCACACATTTTTTTTATTTTGGATGTTTCTTTATCAGGTTATATGAAAATATTTGCTCTTTAATTTCACCAAGAATGTAAACATGTGAAGTTAAATGTTTATTTGTTTTCTTTTGCTCTATCACCCAAACTGATTGTTTTACTAATAGTTTCATATGTAGATAAAAGAATTCTTTAGTGGTCCAACAAGTTTGGGCTCTTTAAAGGAATAAACTACCATTTAGGCCCACTTACTAGCTTCTTTTCACTACACACAAAGATTGAGGGCCTGAACTGTCTGACTGAATCCGTTTTCTCTTTCAGTTTTGCTTGTGTGGAAGTAACCTCACCTCTGAGCTCCAACATGGCTAATCCCGGGGATGTCCCACTGGGAACATGGCAAAAAGAGAGGAGTGCCGCCAACAGACTGGAGAGTTTTAATGGTGCTGGTGCCTGCGCCATTACCCAGAACATGCAGGTTAATGTGGAGGAAGGAGAGTAACTGTTAGAGGCAGCAAAGCAAACCCAACAACACCTATTAGAAAGAACAGTCATGCAGCATACTGCATTAGAAAGTAGGGTTAAGGGTCAGAAAAAGCACAGAATCCCTTACTTTCCCTGCCTCCAGTCAAAGAAGCCATCTTAGAGACAGAGACTAAAGAATAGCAATAGAATGAATGTTGAATTAATTTATTAGACATGCTCCCACACTGTGCCCTGGTCCAGGGTTCCCTAATGAGTTTTTCTCAGCCCTATTTAGCTATCTGCAGAACTTCTTCACAGCAAGGTCAACAAATCACACTGGCATAAAGATAGGATCTTGTGGTAGAAGTCAAGAGTTCTGTTGCCAAGTTTCAGTCAGCTTTTTGTAAATTATCAAGCACATGCAAGTAACTATCATAAAGCAAACTATTGAGTTTAGAGAGACATAGATACAATTCTACGTTTCTTTTCAAAGGTACAATGTATAATATATATCCAGAAGCTTTCATGAAAAGATGGAATTTGGCATAAGTCTTAAAGAATTTAAAAGATTTTCCCAAGTAGACATTGAGAGAGTAATGTATAAATAGCGAAAGAAAATGAGAGGCTGGGAAGTTAGAGGGTATTTGGAAAATAATAATAGTATAGTGTGGTCATTTATTTGGATTGAAACTCAATATGAAGAAGGCAAATATTCTCACCACTGGGCCAAGTGGCAGCACCATGATGGATGGAGAAGAGATTGAAGTTGTTAACTGTTACAGCTTGCTTGGCTCCATGATCAACACTCTTGGCACCAGCAGTCAGGAAATCAAAAGATGAATTGCACTAGGAAAATCTACTCCAGAATACTGAAAAGCAACAATGTTAGTCTAGAGACTATGGTGCATCTAATTCAGGCCATGGTCTTTGTAATTACTTGCTATGCATCAGAGTACAATGACTAAGGATGACAGAAGAAGAATCAATGCCTTTGAGTTGTGGTATTGAATAAGAGTACTGAATATCCTGTGTTGTTTTTATGTGCTATTGAGTCATCTGTGACCTATAGTGACCCTATATACAGCAGCTCTGAACCCTGCTTTGTCCAGAGCAAGTGTCATTAATTCTAGCACACCAATGCCCATTGCTCCAGTGACTGTATCAGTCCATCTTATCTGTGATCTTTCTCTCTGGCACTTTTCCTCCACCCTTCTGAGCATGATGTCCTTCTCCAAGGACTGGTCTCTCCTGGCCATGTGCCCAGAGTATGTGAGATGGAGTTTAGAAATCCTAGCCTCCAAGGAGAAACTTGGTTTCACCCTCTCCAAGACAGATCTATTTTGTTTTCTTGACAGTCCATGATATGTTCAAAACTCTTCTTCAAAACCACAATTTGAAGACATCAATTCTTCTTCTGCCATCTTTAGTCATTGTCCAGTTCTCTGATGCCTAGCAAGTAATTTAGATGACCATGGCCTGGATCAGGCCCACCTTAGTCTCTAGACTGACATTGTTGCTTTTCAGTACTCTGGAGAGGTCTCTGACAGCAGATTTCCCCAGTGCAATTTGTCTTTTGATTTCTTGACTGCTGGTGCCAAGTGTGTTGATTTGTGGGGCTGAGCAAGCTGAAATTGCTAACAACCTCAATCTCTTCTCCATCAATCATGGTGCTACCCTTTGTGAGAAACTTTGTATTCTTAATGTTGTGCTTCAATCCATATTGAAGACTACAGTTCCTGACCTTCTTCAGCAAGTGCTTCAGGTCCTCTGTAGTTTCAGCAGACAGGGCTGTGTCATTTGCATAATGTAGGTTGTTGATGAGTCTTCCTCCAATCCTGTTGTCACACTCCTCCTCATAAAGCCCTGCTTCCAGAATGATCTGTTCTGCACACAGATTGAAAAGGTAGGGAGACAGAATGCATCTCTGATGTACTCCTTTCCTGATTTTGAACCATATACATTGGGAATATTCCATAAATTAAAAAAAAAATCCCCCAGTTTTGTTTTGGAAAAGAGAAGCCAGAGTACTTCTTAGAGGCAGTGATAACTAAGCTTCATTTCACATACTTTGGGCATGATTCTAAGACAGGCTATTCCTTGGAAAGAGACATCATACTTGGAAAGGTGGAGAGTCAACTAAAGAGACAACACTGTCAATGAGATGGATTGACACAGTGACTGCAGCAATAAATTTGAGTATGTTAGACATAATGAGGATGGCATAGGATAGGACAGGTTTCAGGCATGTTGTTCATAAGGTTGCTATGAGTCATTCTCAACTAAATGACACCTGAAAATAATAAAAACCTAGTCAGACCCAGATAGCTGGAGAATAGAAAATACTGTGGAAATTATCATGCATTTCATTGCCCTGTCTCCCTCCATATAAGCCCCCACAGCCTCTGCCAAAGGGAGGCAGATTTGGGAAGTTCATACCCCTGTAAAACTTTTGTGTACCTCACTTCAACTTCTGTCTCCAAGAGTAGTTTTTTTTTGGCTACAGTAATGAAGTATATTAACTTTTTATTCTCCAGTAAAAGCCAGAATACAGAGCCCAGCCCCTGAGTCTCCTTTGTTGCCATATGTTTCAGGGCCCACCAGCACTTCTTAGTCTCTAGTTCACAGCAGTGCTTATTCTCTCTCCATCTCTCAAGCTCAGCCAATGGAGCTTCCACGTGCTTCCTTTTCGATACTTTTCCCAGTTGTGTCTAGGAGCACAGAGGTCCGCTAGAACTGGATATTCTTCCTATATTCTACTGCTCTTAGGCAAACCTCTGGAATCTCACATAGTTCTTAGCAATCTGCCCTGCAGGGTTTCCACTACCAATCTCACACTCTGCTGTGTGTCCCTTCTATGGGTGAATTGCTCCCATGCAAGAGTAGCTTCTTGACTGGCCTTGTGCCTTCTTTGTACAAAATTTGTACTTAGGAATTTTGGCATGGATGTCTTAAAGAACTAGGAATGAAACTTGTAAAAGGAGCCGATACAATGTGAGGGTAAGAGTCTGACTTCTACATGCTTGATAAAGGGGAACTTTCCCATTAATAATATTCATGTTTTTGTTGTTGTTGCTTACTGTTGAGTCAGAACTGACCCATGGCTGACCCTCCAGCAGATTTTCAGGGACAGCTAATTGTATGGGACAATATTGCCCATCCTTCTCCTGTGAAAAAGCTGGTGGATTCAAACTGTGTATCTTTATGTAGAACATGCTATTTCTTACCATTAAGCCATTAATTGTACATGTGTTTGGAAGCAGGAATGGCATCCACTTCCTCGACAACATGCCTCTGGAAACTCTATGAATTTTGATGAATGTCAATAGTTGCAGAGGGGTTTCAGGCCTTTTGCTCATAGGGTCACTCTGAGTCATGCTCGACTCAAAGGCAATTGACAACAACAAGAACAGAATGTGTGTGTGTGTGTGTGTGAGTGACAATAAATTCAGTTGCTTCCCTAGCACTATGAAAATTGATTAGGCAAATCTTTCCTCTCAGACACCACAGACAGGGGGAAAGCAAGCAGTAGTCACTGCCTTGTGATTTTGACTCTTCAAGGTTAACATGAGAATAAGAACATAAGGTGGAAGACCCAGAAAGAGATGTCCAATGATAAGCTAAATTCCTGCTTTAAGCCCAGACCAGGATTTCTGTTTCCAAATCCTTCAGAATGGCCTTGTTCTTCCCATTTTCAATTTCTCCAGCCTCCTCATTTCTTTTGTGATCTTCAAACGTCCTTCTAGTAAATTTCCTTTTCTTAAGTTCCTAAAATCAATTTTTGTTTCAGGGAACACTATTTAATCCAGTCTTGTATGAAACATTTGTCCTTGAAAGTGCTTGTACCTACATACAAATGAGTAAAGAAGGGAAATCAACTTTTGTCAAAATATGAAGCTATTTAATGAAATCTTATGGAAAACAGTTGATAGACAAGAGGAAAACATTTCACTATGGCAATATGGAGTACAAGATCCTGATCCTGGTCCAGTGGGTCAGGTTTTCTTTGGCCCTGAATATGATGAAAGGTGTATTATCCATATACATTTAAGGAAAACCTGTTAATAAAACTATTCTTCAAATATATGTACCAGCCACTAAATTAAAAGATGAAGAAATTTAGGATTTCAAGCAACTTTTGCAGTCTGAAATTAATCAAACATGCAATGAAGATGCACCACTGTCTGTTTGCCGGTAGGAGCGGCAACACCCTGACAGGGGTAAGCATGATGGAGACACACCACTCTGGGAGTACTTCAGAGAGCCAACTCAACTTTATTGGGGGCTGCTGTATATACAGGCAAGTAAACAGAAAGGCAGGATAGGGTAGGCTTGTAGATGTGGGGCATGTGTATCAGATAGGAGAACCTCAGCTCAGTGTAGACCACTCCCAGCTCAACAGATGTGGCAGCCATCTTTCCAGGTGGCAAGCTTCCTCAAGCCAGAACAGTCAAATAGAGGAGAGCTTTCTTGATCCCATATTAAGGGCTGTTGGGTCAGATATGCTTGCACATATCTGGAGCTAGGCGATCTACCCTGGCCAGAGGTCCCTTCTTCTTCCCCAACATTCCCCAATAAAGATGTATTACTAATAACTGGTGACTGGAATGCAAAGTTGGAAACAAAGAAAGACTGGTAGTTGGTAAATACAGATATGGTGAAAAAAATGCCCATGCTCACCTATACATGAACAAAGAAGTAGTTGTCTGAATAACACAAGGGAACAGAGAAAGGTTTAAAATCAGGAAAGATGTACATCCTGGTCATAGCTTTTCTCCATATGTATACAATCTGTATGCTGAGAAAATCATTCAAGAAATTGGATTATATGAAGATGTAGCATCAGGGTGGGAGAAAAACTCATCGACAGCCTGTATTATGCAGATGACACAACTTTGCTTGCTGAAAGATAAAAGACTTTTTAACATTTGTTCCAGAAATCAAAGACTGCAACCTTCAATAGGGATCACATCTCAAAATCAAGGAAACAAAAATCCTCACCTTTAAACTAAGAAGCATGATAATAGATGGATTAAAAAAACCCCTAAAGTTATCAGTGGTTTAATTTGACAGATTCACAATCAGCACCCCTGGCAATAGTCATAAAAAAATGAAAAGGTGTGTTATTTTGGGAAAGTCTGCTGTCAAGGACATCTCCAAAGTGCTAAAGAGCACTGAGGTCAGTTTAAGGTGCACTTGAGCTAAGCAATGTTCTTTTAAATAACTTCCTGTACATGTGAAATCTGGGCAATGAATAAGGATGATGGAAGAATAATTAATATCTTTGAGTAGTGGTGTTGGAGAAGAGTATTGAATAATAAAAGGAAGGATGATGAAACCTGATCTCACATACTTTGAGCATGTTTTCAGGAGGGAGCAGGCCTTGGAAAATGACATAATGTTGGGAATGGTGTAAGGACAGAGAAAGATAGGATGACAATCAACAAGATGGATTGAGCAAGTGACTGTATTAATGGGCTCAAGTATATCAGAGACGGTGAGGATGGCACATGATAGGGCAGGGTTCAGGTCTGTTGTCCACAGGGTCACTGTGAGTTGTGGTCAACTAGATGTCACCTAAATGCAACAACAACAACAACAATATATTTCAGAATACTTGGTAAATAAGTCCTTTTTATTAATCACTATATATTTTTTCTCCCAGTTTTTTTTCATTAACTAAGAAACATTGTTCAAACTTTTCTCCTCCATAATCCTCTTTGGTATATTGAGTCTTTAATAAAAAGCAAGTATTTCTCTTTTTTATCATTTTCTTTTCTGCAATTTCAGCAAATACAACCAGATTGCTATCAAAATAAAAATATAAATTCAGGTTATTTCTTCCCCAGAGATGGTCTATAAACATTATCCGTGGGAAGAGACAGAATGAACTTGATGAAAGATTAAGATCTGGGGAAGGTATGAAGTAGAGAAAGAACAAGAAGTGCAGGTGATCTGATTTTAAGGATTTAGAAAAAAGAGATTGTGTGCTGAGTACAATTTAAGTTTACTGAGTGATTTACACAGACTAAGTAAGCGTTTAAAGAAAAGACTATCTTATCGATGTTTTATGTGAGTTGTTTCATATAAAAAAGTGAATTTACATTATGAACTTGGAAAATCTGTATCATGACCCTGTTTTCCTTCCATTCTATAAAGAAGATTCTCAGTATCTATCTGCATTATACATTGCTGGTACTGACTCCACACTCCTCCCACCATTACTTTCAGGAATCTCTCATAGCTGAATCTCAAGTGGGTTTCTGAGCTACAAATCATATGGGAGAAGATTGCAGCTGGTGCATTCGAACCACCAGGGAGTGATGGCCTTTGGTTAACAGCACAACTTCATATGTACTATACCACCAGAGCAGTGGGTACTACAGATGCTTTTTATTACCCAAAACTGAGTTCAAAAGCATTTCAGCATGTATTTTATGATCTTCTGTCTATTCTTTTCTATATCATCCTAGTTAGAAAATGTCACACACCCTGAATAATGGAAATTAGAGCTGAAAGGGGCCTTTAAAAACTGCCCAATCATATGGGAAGACTGGTTGTTCAATGCATACATCCTTTCTAGTGCATTCCTCACTCACAAGTTCTCAGAGAGCCTCCTTTTGAACATCTTCAGGTCAGTTGTCTGGAAGAACTAAAGTCATGGATTCCTAGGGTTCTAATGATTTTCTTCATTCGTACTTATTTTTAATCTTCATTTCTGTTTAATTTCTCTAGAGTCATATAGAAGAAATAAAAATTTCCTTCTAAACAACACTTCTCTTTCCAAGATAGCTGCTGATCTTTCCCAAATTTTCCTGTTTGGTAGGTAAAATATTTGACATCATCTCTATAGGAGATGTACAACTGTGAATAAGCAGCAAAGATGAACTGGTGTCTGGTCTTCAGCCTTACCACTTTTAGATACCAGCTGTGTGAAAATGGCAAAACTATCAGTAAAATGAAATAAGATTTCAACTTCATAAGGATGCTTTAAAGATCCATATACTTAAAATTGTTCACCTGGAAATAAAATACTGACCAAGACAGAAACTCCCAGTCTCTGAAAAACTACTTTCTTTAGAGGAAGACAGACAAAACCTGAAGTATAGAGAAGGTTCATTGATGAAAGAACTATGAGGAGAAAGAAAGCGGAAAAAAAAGAGAAGGTGGTTTGGTGTTCACACTGTAAAATAAGAATTGGATGGCATTGTCTATATGGTGATACTTTGTAGCCTGTAGAGAAGTTCAGATAGAGACATTTCTGCAGCATAATTCCAACTCTTTCAGACAAGTGAGTTTTCTTTGGCTGTATTAATTTTGTCTATTTCTTCCTTACTGGTAGATTTCCAGAACTGTGTCTACCACCTTAGATGGTATTCAGTTAGTTCAAAGGATTACATTTATTTTTAATAAATTTTTTATTTTATACTAGTTTATTTAACAAAGTTCATATAGATTGTTTTTTACTCCAGATCTTTACCATTTTCTTTACCCACTCCTTTTTCTACCCATCAAATTGTGCAACCTTAGGATTATCCTCCTGTCCATCTTCAACCCTCTGCTAGTAACTTCCCCACCTTGGATCCTCATACACATTTTACTAGTTAGCTTTCTATATCTAAAATAAGGATTTTATACACTATTTGTCCTTATAAGACTGAATTAGCTCACTTAGTATAATTTTCTCGTCCCAAGTTATGTACTGATTTTCAAAACCACTGCTTCTACGTGCTGTATAGTATTCCATCACGTAAATGTACCATACTTTCTCAATCTATTTAATTGTGGTTAGACATTTGGGCTGTTTCCATGTTCTTGTGATGGTGAATAATGCTGCTATGAACATTGGTGTACAAATCTCCAATGGATTATGTTTATTTTGTCCTATTATTTTAGGTACATCACAATCAGTAAAATTCTAATAAATTTCTACTTTATTTCATATTTGAGTACATGCAACATTGTCCCTGGGATGTTTACTCAGAGATTAAGCAGTAAAACAATCTTTAAGAATGTAGGTGGCAGCTTTACATACTCTGATCTCAGCAATGCGAGGTCTTCCTGCTTCTAACCCCATCAATTCACCAAAACGATTTTTTTTAAGAGAGATACAAAAGAAGAGTTGAGATGTTTAAAACGAATGAAATTTTCTGGTAGCCTCGCAGAGAAAAATCTCTCGAGCAAAAGATTTCCAAGACAATTTATGAAAATTTTCTGCTTTAAGTCAACAGTATGGCTATAGCCCAAAGATGGTGTTATGTTAAGTGTTATCGAGTCTGACCTGTAGCAACCCTATGAACAACGGATTAGAATGCTGTCCTATCCTGTAACAACTGCACACTTCCTGATACACTAGAACCTATTGCAGCAGTAACCGTGGTTGAGGGCCTTCTTCTCCTAAGTAGAACCTTCACTCTTTGAACCATGAATGTTCCTCTCCAAGGAACAGACTCTTTTAGCAACCTTTTAAAGTTTGTGAAGCTTTATTATCTTTGCCTCCAAAAAGCTCTCTAGCTCCACTTTCTGCAAGACATATTTCTTGGCTCTTTTGACAGTACATAGGAAGGATATTTAGTACTCTTCCTCAACACCACAGCTCAAAGGTACCAATTCTTCTTCTATCATCCTTATTCACTATTCAGCTCTCAGATGAATAGCAAGTGATAGGAAAGACTGTTGTCTGATCAGACACACTTTAGTCCTCAAATTAACATTATTGCTCTTCAATGATTTGAAAGGTCCTTGACTATAGACTTTCCTTGATTTCTTAACCACTAGTGCCAACTATGTTGATTCTGGATCCAAGAAAGATGAAGTTGTTAGTGTCAGTCTTTTCTCCATCTATCATGATATTGCCTGTCTGTCCAGTTTTAATAATTTTTGGTTTTTGATGGTGAGATGTAATCCATATCAAAGACTGTCTTCTTTGATCTTATGCAACAAGCACTTCAGGTACTCTTCACTTTCAGCAATCAAGGTTATGTCATCTGCATAACATAGGTTACTGATGAGTCTTCTTCTGATCTTAACATCACATTCTTCTTTATAGAGTCCATCTTCTTGAAGAATTTGCTCAGCATACAGTTTGAATAGGTATGGAGAGATGATAATACCCTGACATACTCTTTTATTAATTTTAAACTGTGTAGTGTTTCCTAGCTGTGTTTGCACAATAGCCTCTTTGTCTAGATATAGGTTTTACATGAGTACAATTAAGTGTTCTGGGATTCCCATTCTTCTCAATATTAGTCATAACTTGGTATGATTCGCACAGTCAATGCCTTTTTATGCTTTTGCATAATCAATAAAACATAAATAGGCATTCTTGTAATATTCTTTAGTTTCATCCAGGATTCATTTGATATCCCTGGTGCTTCTTTTACATCCTGCTTGAATTTCTGGAAATTCCCGATCAATATACTGTTCATATCCTATCAAATCTTGGGGCCTTACTTTTTGCCAGTGCCTTCATTGCAGCTTCCTCTTCCTCCTTCACTACAATTGGCTCCTGTTCATGTAATACTTGAGTGAATTTTTGTTGCAGTCACTATGTTTTTGGTGTTTTTTTTTTAATTTTTTTTTACAGAGGTTTTGGACTTCCATTCATTCATTGCCACAATTTTCTCCCTGCCCACCCCTCCCCACCAGCTCACTTCCCCCTCCGAAGAGAGGAAAAAGAAAGAAAGAAAAAAAAAATTCCTTCATTATATTAATTCCACTTGTCTCTCATAGTGGGTATAAAAAAACCCCAACCCTATAACTATAGAAGTCAAGTACGTGATTAAATAATTGAAACATATAGAAAGGACTGAGTATCAGAGATGGTAAAGAAAGCTTACTTTTCTTGAGAAATCTAGACTAACATCAAGGCTCTGTCTTAATTAGACAGACTGTGTCCTGGCTACTTTAACTTGGAAATTCATTCAACCTTAGACCCTTTTTTATCTAAGAGAACCTGTGATTAACTGGAAAGAGTAATTTGGTAACAAATGAGTAATTAGAGTTGCTGGATACCCTAATGTGAGACATGTGAAAAATTAAATAACCTAGATAAAATTGAAAAAATTTCTTACAAACACATAGCTTCCTGGAATGAATCAAAAAGGAACATAATCCTTCAGTAGACATATAAGATGAAGATATGAGTTAAGGAATAAAAATCCTCTCAATATGAAAATTCCGGGTCCAGATGGCTCTAGCTGGTTAATTTCCACAAAACATTTAAATAAGTATGAATATTAATTTTTCACAAAATTGTATTTAGAAAATAGAAGAGAACAGGCTAAAATTTCTACCCAGTAAAAATGCAGATACCCTCAACAAAGTATTATCAGCTTGAATTCAACAGCATATAAAAAGCATTACACACCATGACAAATGGTATTTATTCCAGGAACATGAGGGTTGTTGAAACATTAGTAAATCAATCAGCACAACAAACCACATTATCAGAACAAAGAAAATTACTACATGATAATTTTAGTTTATATATCAAATTTATCTAAAAATTAAACACCTTTTTATTATTAAAAACCCCGCCCATTAAACTAGGAATAGAAGATAAATTTCTTAAATTAAAATTGATGAAAAGCCACAATTAATACTATACTTAAAAGAGAAAGGCTGAAAAATTTCTTACCAAGATCAAGAACAAGATAAGAATATCTATTTAGGACAGGATTCAAATTTGTTGTTCATGGAGTCACTATGAGACACACTGGATTTAATAACATATAACAACACAACAATTCAACATTATATTGGAAATTCTAACTAGGATAAGGGGGAGGGGAGGTAGAAAGTATCCAAATCTGACTGAAAGGAGCAAAATCATCTTTGGACCACAGACTTAATATGGATAGCATCTCAATACCAAGAAATCAAAATCCTCCCCACTAAGCTCACAGATGGAGAAAAGATTAAGGTTGTTAATGATATAATCTTGGTAGGATCCACAATCAACATTCTTGGCATCAGTAGTCAAGAAATCAAAAGATGAGCTGCAATGGGAAAAAATCTGCTGTCACTCAACAGTGCCAAACAATGATGACTAGAGACTAAGGTGTGTCTGTACCAGGCCATCATCTTTTCAAGCACTTGATACGCATCTGAGAGATGAACAGTGAATAAGGATGGCAGAAGAATTTATGTCTTTGAGTTGTAGTGCTGAATAAGAGTCTGGAACATACCATGGACTAGCAAGAGAACACACCTGGGAGAAGGAAAAGCCAGGTTGCTCCTTGGAGACAAGGATTTTGAATTTACATCCATATATTTTGAACATGCTACCAGGAGGTACTAGTCCTTGGAGAAAGACATTATGCTTGGAAGGACAGAGGGTCAGCACAGGAGAAGATGATTTGGGGAGATATGGATTGACACAGTGACGGCGGCAATGTGGGCAGGTGTGTCAGAGATGGTGAGTTTGGCTCAGGCTAGGAGAAAATTCTTCTTGGGGTGATGGAAGTGATTTGTAATAACAGTAATATGACATATAGAAAATGTCTTCACATAGAAACAAGCATAGTGGTATTTTCTAAAATGAGAGTTTAAATTCAGTTGAACTCAATACATAAGTAACAGGTTCTGCCAAATGTAAATATACAGTGCATGTCTTTTCCATGACAAGTTAATTAATGCCACTGGACTTGAAGCACTTGCTGCAGAAGGTCAAGGACAACGGTGGATTTGAACCATGTGCCTTCAGGTTGGCCACACAGCTCCTTACCACTAGGCCACTGAGGTCTCCTGCTGGAAGGTTTTAATTCTACTGCTGGACCACCTGTTCCAACCTCATAAGCTAACAGGGAGGCCAGTAATACCATGCTCCGCATCTAAGCGCTCTTCTAAGTCATTCCCACTTATGTCACTTTTCTTCAATATACTGGATTTTCAATCCAATGTTCTTTTGTTCATGCCCACAAACAAAAACTGGAGCTGTTTTTTTTAGTGTATATTCCCAATAGTGGAATTGCTCTGTCAAACTGTACTTTTATTTCCAAATGTATTTTTTAATTGGTTTGCTTACATAGTTTGTATACATTGTTTGTCACACTGTTCTTCATTCTATGTTTCATATAGACATTCTTATGTGTTCTACTTTATAAAATTAAGCACCAGATTACTTTCCATAGTGGGTGTACCATTTTACACTCTCATCAGGAGTCAATGTTCCAATCTCTCCACAACCTGATCATAATTTGTTGTTTGCTGCTCTGTTGAACTTTGCTGTTGTTGCTGGGGTAATATGATGTCTTATAGTTGTTTTGATTTGCATCTCTCTTAGAGCTAAGGACTTCTAACGTTTCTTTGTGTTTGCTTGCCATCTGAATGTCTTCTTTGGTGAAGTGTCTGTTCATATACTGTCCCCATTTTGTGATTGGGTTGTCTAGCTTTTTCTTGTTGAGAAATGTAAAGATGAGTTCTTCATCAGATATGTGATTGCCAAATATATTTTCCAATATGTAGGTTTCCTTTTTACCCTGTTGGAGAAGTTCTTAATGTGCATAAGGATTTTATTCTTAGAAGGTCTCACCACTCAAACAGATGTATGCATACCCATGTTTATTGCCATGTTATTCACAACAGCAAAGAGATAGAAGAAACCCAAGTACCCATCAACAAACAAATGGATAGAAAAACTATGTATATTCACGCAATGGAATACCACTGAGAAATAATAAACTCGTAAAACATTACAGAACATGGGTAAACCTGGAGTACATTATACTGAGTGAAATATTTCAGTCACAAAAGGACAAATATTGCATAACATCACTGCTATGAAACAAGACTGACATGGGGGGTTGGGAGGAAACCAGGAAAAGAATGGATAGATAATGAACATTGCATTGGAACAGATGAGGGAAAGAATTGCTTGAAAGTAATATATGATTAGATAATATATGTACAGTAACAGTCCAGAATAAGAGGTCTATTACATAGTGGACTGGTTGGGGGAAGTGATGGGGATGACAGAAAATGTGTAAAAATGAATTAATGAAAATCCAACTTTTCTTTAAACTTTCGTTAAAATAACAATTTAAAAATAAGACAAAAACAACTGGCCTTGTTGACTCTAACTGGTAAGAGTCTGATGTCATCTTGGTCCTTCATTTTCCAACATTCCCTAGTACCTGCAGAGTTCGATAAATCTTCCCCACTCAGACAAAGCTTTGAAGATTCCAAAGATACTGGCAAGAAAAAGATATCTCGATAAAAGAAAAGTTAAATTAAATCAAGAAGTCCCTCTGAATTTAAATTTAAAACACGTAAGTCTTATTTTCTTCTTAATCTGTTCCTATAAAGTGTCAATATCTTGAGGAATGGATGAAATCTGACAGTTTTGTGTTGATTCTCACATTTCCCATTACACACAGCTCTCATGTCTGTCCCGAAGCAAAAATAAATTTCCCTTTTTAGGCTTTTGATGATAAAAATCTCATCTGAAGCTTCATAAATGATCCTTTATTATCTATATTAATAATGAATACCCCTGATCTTTTGCATTAATAGCACCAGATGTATTATAGATAACCTTTTGATTTAACAGCACAAACTCTGAAACAATATTAAACAGTAAAGGACTGATCTTATTGGAGTCATTGAGGTCAGAATTATAAACATTTCTTTCAGTTCTATGTGTCTATTAGATGACACTAATATCCAACAGCATATAGTCTTTTAACATGTATGTGTGTGTGTGTGTGTGTGTGTGTGCGCACGCACATGTGAGTGAGCATGCACGCGTATGTGTGAGACAAAGAGAAACTTCCTCAGAGAGAGTTCATCAAATTTTATTTTCTGTCGTCTTTGTTTTTTACATGTTTCATGTTTCTTCTTCCTTTTTCTCCCTGGTGTGAGCTGAAGCTCACAGTAAAGACAGAATTTAAAACATCCTTGCAAATTTCTTCTTAATTTCTAGTCCCCTTAGAAAAGAAAATTAATTTATCATTGCTTTTCCAACTGGAAAGATGATTTTGGTATCTGGTATAAAAAAAATGTAAATGGAAACTAAGCTATTCCTTATCCTTCTCCAGGATATATATGTATGAAGCGCTGGTGATAAGAAGTTGTGCTGCCAGTCCAAAGACAGTCCAAATCCATCAACTGCTCTGAAGAGAAATAGATGGGCAACTGCTGCCTGTGCCATTTATAGCCTCTGAAAACCTGCTGAAAGGTCAGCTATGAGTCAATTCCAATTTGACAGCACATACCAACGTATTGCTATTGTTAGTTGCTGTCAAATCAACCGTGACTCACAGTGATCCTATGGATAACAGATCTGAATCTTGTCCTGTCATGTGACACCCTCACAATCTCTGACATATACTTGAGCCCTTACTAGAGTCACTGTGTCAATTCATCTCTTTGAGGGTTCTCCTCTCTTTCACTGACCCTCCACCTTTTCAAGCATGATGCTCCTTTCCAATAAATAGCCTCTCCTAACAACATGCCCAAAGTATGTGAGACAAATGTTTATCCTCCTTTCTTCTAAGGAGTACTCTGGCTGAACTTTCTTTAAGATACAGCAGTTCAAGGTTTGGTAATCTATGGAATATTCAGTATTTTTCTCTAACACCACATCCCAAAGGAATTTTTTTTTTCTTCTTCTGTCAACCTTAATCGTTGTCCAGTTCACAGATGCATAACAACTGCATCAGGTACACGTTAGTCATTAAAATGACATAATTGCTCCTCAGGACTTTCGAAAGGTTCCTTAGAGCAGGATTTCCCAATGTGAGATATGTATGTGTGTGTGTGTGTGTGTGTGTGTGTGTGTATCTTTTGATTTCTTGACTGCTGTTATCAAGGGGTTTTGTTATGCACACACATATACAGATAAAATAAGTGTCTTCAAAACCTTAATATAT
>NW_006399821.1:15846366-15851046 GCF_000299155.1 Elephantulus edwardii
CCTATATATCTATATATCTATATAGATATATCTATAGCTAGCTATCTATCTATCTATCTATCTATCTATCTGAACTCTAAATATATATTTAGAAACTCTGGTACCTGGTGGCCTAGTGGTAAGGAGCTGTCAACCCAAAGGCACACATTGGAATCCACCAGCTGCTCTGCAGAAGAAAGATAAGCAATTTTCTGCTGTGTGACTTACAGTCTCTGGAAACCTGTTGGAGGGTTTGCTATGAGTTGAAACTCAACAGCATATTACAATAACAACATGTGTGTGTGTATGTGTGTCTATCTATATCTATATATTTATATTTTATGGGGAGTTCTGGTGACTTTGTAGTAAAGATTTGTGCTGTCAACCCAATGAAATCAGTTTGAACCCACCAACTGCTCCTTGGAAGAAAGATGAACAATCTCCTACTGTGTAATTTACAGCCTCTTGAAAACCTGCTGAGGGGCGAATCAGCTACTCATTGGTTGTAACTTGATAGCATATAACAACAACTCACACACACACACACACACACACACACACAGGGGACAATAGACAATGTCATGATAAATGGAGAAAGACTGAAACTGTCAATTTCTTCTAACTCAGATCAATGATCAACACTCTTAGTACCAGCAGTCAAGAAATCAAAAGCTATATTTGGAAAACCTGCTGTTAGTGACCTCTCTAAAGTGCTGAAGAACAATAATATAAGTTCAGCTTAAACATTAAGGTATGCCTGATTCCAGCCATGGCCTTTTCAGTTTTTTGCTATGCATCTGAAAGTTGAACAATGAGTAATGATAACAGAAGAAGAATTGATGTGAGCTGTGGTATTGGAGAAGAGTATTAATATCCCCAGGACTGCCGAAAGAATAAATGATTCTGTCTTACAGAGTGTGCAGCCAGAGTGCTCCTTGGAAGCAATGATGGTGAAACTCCATCTCACATATTTTGCTTTGTTGTTAGGAGGGGCCATCCTTGAAGAAGGACATCATCCATACATAGAAAGGTGGAGGGTCAAAATAGGCAGGAAGATCCTCAATTACATGGATTGACATGGTGACGGTAACAGTGGGCTCATTCAGAGAAGTTGAGGACGACACAAGATAAGGCAGGAAACATCCATTGTTCATAGGGGTGCAATGAGTTGCAGTCTGCTTGACGGCACATAAGAACATTATTTCATGCATACTTACACACACACACACACACACACACACCCCCACACGTTTCTTAAGTTAAACATTGTTTCTTAAGTGCTGTTAACTTAGTCCTGACACATATTGACCATATATATGTAACAAAATTTGATAGTGCCTGGTCCTATGTCATCCTTACAATCACTGCTATTGTAAGTCTATTATTGAAAGAGCTATATCAAACCATTTCATTACAAGTCTTCTTTTTTCAACAACCATTTAATTTGCCAAGCATAATGTTAAGGGACTGGATTGCCCTGATTACATACTTACATGTTGTTGTTATGTGCCATTGAGTTGCCTGCGACTCATAATGACTCTATGTATATTACTTTGAACCTTGTCCTAGTCCGAGCCAATCTCATCATCTTTGACGGCTTAATTCCATTTGTCCAGTCACTCAGTGAATCCATATCATCCTGGGTCTTCTTCACCTGCGCTGTCTCTCCACCTTTCCAAGCATGATGTCGCTCTTCAAGGACTGGTACCTCCTAGCCAGGTGCCCACAGTATGTTAGATGAAGCTTTCAAATCCTTGCCTCCAGTGAGCAGCTTGGTTTCACCTTTTTCCAGGATAGACTTGTTTGTTCTCCTGGCAGTCCGGCAGTCCACAAGGTGTTCAACACTCTTCTCTAGCACCACAACTCAAAGACATCGATCCTTCTTCTATCATCCTCATTTTCTTATCCAGCTTTCTGGTGCATCACAAATAATTGCAATGACCATGGCCTGTATCAGTCATGCACAAGTATCCATATTGACACCATTGCAGTAGACTTTCTCAATGGAATTCTTCTTTTGATTTTCTGACTACTGGTGCCAAGAGTGTTGATTATGGAATCAATCAAGCTAGAGCTGTCAACAATCTCAATATCTTCACCATCCATCATGAAACTGCCAATTGTCCCAGTAGTGAGAATCTTTGTTTTCTTGATGTTGAGCTTCAATTCACATTGAAGACTGCAGTCCTTAACCTTCTGAAGTAAATGCTTCATGTCTTGAGTTTCAGCAAGAAGGTTGTGTCATCTGCATAACACAAGTTGTTGATGAATCTTCCTCCAATCCTAATGACACATTCTTCCTCATAAAATCCAGCCTTCCAAATTATATGTTCTGCATACAGAATGAAAAGTTATTGAGATAGGATGTATATTGTTGTTGTTGTCATCGTATACCATAGAGTTAGAACTGATGCCTAAGTCTCTGATGAACTTTGAGTTGATTTTTGTGTATGGTGTGACATGTAGATCCTGCTTCAGCTTTCTGCAGGTAGCATTCCAGTTTGGTCAGCAATATTTGTTGAAAATATTGTCATTCCCTCATTTGATAGGTTTTGTTTCCTTGTCAAATACCAGCTTCCCATAGATTGTTGCTGTTGTTATATTCCATCGAGTCACTTGCAACTCACAGAGACCCTATGCACCAGAGCCCTACGTCCTGCTCTATCCTGTGATAATTTTATTGTCTCTGATACACCTACCCTCATTACCCTACTTACTAAATAGATCCATCTCATTGGGGGTCTTCCTCTCCTGCAGTGTCCCTCCACCCTTCCAAACATGATGTCCCTCTCCAAGGACCAGGCCCTCCTTGTAACATGTCCAAAGTATGTCAGGTGAAGCTTCAGAATCTTTGGCTCCAAAGAACAGCCTAGTTTCACCCTATCCAGGTTGAACCTGTTTGTTCTCCTAGCAGTCCATGGTAAATATAACACTCTTCTCCAGCACCACAGCTTAAAGGCATGGGTTCTCTTTCTATCATCCCTAGTCATTGTTCAGCTCTCTGATGTATAGCAAGTAATTGCAAAAGACTATGGCCTGGATCAGATGAACTGTAGTCTCCAGACTGATGTTGTTGCTCTTCAGTACTCTAGATAGGACCCTGATAGCTGACTTTCCCAATGCAGTTCGTCTCTTGATTTCCTGGCTGTTGGTACTTCTTAGTGTTGATTGTGGGACCAAGCAAAGTAAAACTATTAACACTCTCAATCTCTTCACCATCCATAATGATGTTGCTGATTGTCCCAGAGGTGAGAATATTTGTTTTCTTGATGTTGAGCTTCAATCCATATCGAAGGCTCTAGTCCTTGACTTTCTGCAGTAAGTGCTTCAGATCCTCCTCAGTTTCAGCAACAAGGGTTGTGTCATCTACATAACACAGGTTGTTGACTAATCTTCCTCAAATCCTGAAGCAACATTCCCCCTCAAAGAGCCCAGCATCTTGGATAATCTTTTCTGCATATAGATTGAAATGGTATGGAAACAGAATAAATCTCTGGCTGACACCCCTCCCAATTTTGAACCATGCAGTGTTTTGTTGCTCTGTTCTGATGAGCGACCCTTGGTTCAAGTACAGGTTTCATATAAGTACAACCAAATGTTTTGGGATTCCCATTCTTCTCAGAGTCAGCGACAGTTTGTTATGACGCACACAGTCAAAAGCCTTTGCATAATCAATGAAACACAGATAAACATTCCTCAGTTATTCTCTGCTTTCAGCCAAGATCCATCTAACATTAGCTTTAATATCTCTAGTACCATGACCTCATCTAAACCCAACCTGAACATTTGGCAGTTCTCTGTTGACATGTTTCTCAAGTCATTTTTGGATAACTAATTTCTGGGTCCTTGATTCTGTTCATTTATCTGTATGTCTGTTACTGTACCAGCACCATGGTGTTTTGGTTATTACAACTGTATGGTAGGTTTTGAGGTCAGGAAGTGCTATGCCTCCCTCTTCATTTTGTTTTTCTGAAGTGCTTTGCTCATGAACTTGCCAATTGCCTTTTCTACCTTTTTGGAAAATGAATTTGATAACTATTGGGATTGTGTTAAAGGTGTATATTGTTTTTGGTAGGATTGTAATTTTCACTTTATTTAGTCTTCTTATCCACGAAAAGGGAACATTTTCCATTTATTTAGGTCTTTTATTGCTTCTCATTTAAGTATTTTGTAGTTTTCTTTGTAAAGGTCTTTTGTTTTTCTGGTGGTGGTGGTGGTGGTGTACCATGGAGCTGGAATCAACCCATACCTGACCCTTCAGTGGGGTTTTAGAGGCAGTTAATCACATGAGAGGAGATGGTCCATCCTTTTCCCACAGAACACCTACTGGCCTCGACCAAGTGCCTTCAGGATTGCAGCACAGCTTCTTGCCAGTAGACCACTTGAGCTCACTAGTTAGGTTTATTTCTAAGTATCTCAATTGTGGTTGGCTGTTGAAAGTGGTATTGCTTTCTTATTCCTTCTTTCCGATTTCTTTGTTACTGTAGAAGACTTGTATCTTGTATATCTTGCCACTCTACTAAATTGGTCTACTAGCTCTAACAGGTTTTTTGAGTCCTTGACATTTTCTGTGTACACTATCATATCATCTGCATATAACAACAGTTTAGCCATCTCTTTGCGGATCTCAATGCTTTTTATTTCTGTGGCACCCACTTTCTAAACAACATGCCTCTGGAAACTCTATGAATTTTGAGAAAT
>NW_006399821.1:15852245-15854298 GCF_000299155.1 Elephantulus edwardii
ATTTCTTATTTTGTGATAGATATGTTCAAGTGTTCCATATCTGTCTGTGTCATTCTCAGTAAGGCCCGAGTTTCAAGGAATTTGTCCATTTCCTCTAGCTTTTCCAAATTTATCAGAGTATAGCTTTTCATAATATTCTAATATAATTGGTTAAATTTCCCCTGGTTCTGTTGGGATACCACCTATATCATTTCTTGGTTGAGTTATTTGTATCTTCTTTTTTCCTCCCTTTTGTTAAGTTTGCCAAAGGTTTGTTCATTTTATTGGCCCTTTTGAAACTCCAGATTCTGGTCTTACTGTTGGTTTCAGTTGTTACTCTGTGTTCTATCTCATTGATATCAGCTCTTGTTCTTACAATTCTCTTCATTGAGGGTATGGATTTAGATTGTTGTTCTGTTTTCTACTTAATGAAAGTGTTGAGTTAGATCATTAGTTTTACTCTTTCTTTCTTTTTTATACGTGCGCTTATTGCTATGAACTGCCCCCTGAGGATTACCTTTGCTGCATCTCAGAAATTTTGATAAGTTGTAATTTTGTTTTCATATGTTTTCAGGAACTTTTTTATTTCATTCTTTATTTCTCCTATAATCCAATAATAGGGTGTTAATTAGCTTTCAGATGGGTAGTTTTATAAGCTTTATTCTCTTTTCATTTATTTCTAGTTTTATGAGATTGTGGGTTTGTATCTCTTTATCTATAGTTTCTCTTCTTTCTTCAGTATTTTGCATTTTCTTCTGTAGTTGTTTAAATTGCTCCTCATCCATGTATTTCTTCTGGTTTCCTGTTACTGAAATATTTGCTGTCTTAATGGCTTCCATTGTTTCTTTCATCAATTGCACCTTCTTATCCAGCTGTTCAAATAATTTTGCATCAATATATATCTTCTGATTCTCTGTATCTAAGGTATGTGTTGGGTCTACAATATGCTCTATTTTTTTAAGTGATTGTTTATTTTTCTCTGGAAAACATTAGTGTGTACACTCCTGTTCTCTTTGGCTTAAGAAATTTTAAGCCTTCCTTATGTCTTGCAGTCAGGAAGGTTCAAGGGCAGAAGTACCTGGATAGCTCAGTAGACTCTTAATTAAAAGACAGCCAAGGAACCTAGTAACCTATTTCTAAAAATCATCTGATGAAAATTCTAGGAGTTAACATGCTCTGGTCCTGTTTTGTATGTTTTTTTCCAATGGTAGCTAATCACAATATACTCTTGAATCTTATCAAATTTAAAACTCAGACTCACTTCTGTCCAGTTGGTTCCAACTCAAAATGATTTTTCATCAGATTCTAAGACTGTAACTCATAGTGGAAGGAAACTTTCCTCTCAGAGCTGCTAGTGAGTCTTAACCACCAGAAACTTGAGGTTTACTTGCAGCTCACTATGGCTGGCATCACCAAAGCTCTCTTGGATCTCATCAAAGTAGATCATAAATTATATTTAATAAGGAAGTTGGGGAATATAAAAAAATGCTCTGACCTTGTTGTTGTTAGGAGCTGTTGTATAGAGTATGACACATAGTGACTATATGAACAACAGATCTGAACCCTCTCCTATACTGTGGTATCCTCACAGTGCCTGACACACAAGAGTCCATTGAAGTAGTCACTGTGCCAATTCACCTGGCTCAGGGTCTTCATCTCCTTCACTGACCCTCTGCCTTTATAAGCATCATGTCCCTTTCCAAGGAATAGCCCCTCCTAACAATATACCAGAAGGATGTGAGGCAAAGTGTTATCACTGCTGGCAAAGAACACTCTGACTGCGCTTACTCCAAGACATATTTGTTTGTTATTTTGGCAGACTATGGGATGTTCAGTGCTCTTTTCCAACAACACAGTTCAATGACTTCAATTCTTTTTCTGTCATTCTTATTCATCCTTACTCATAATTATTTATTGACTATGCAAAGGCATTTGACTGTGTGGATTATAAAAAACAATGACTAACATCGAGAAGAATGGGAATCCCAGAGCACTTATTAGTGCTCATGTGACACCTACAACTGTTGTGTGAACAGAGTAAGGGAACATTGTGTTGTTATGTGCTGTTGAGTCA
>NW_006399821.1:15855382-15858111 GCF_000299155.1 Elephantulus edwardii
CCTGTGCATGCATTAAAAAATTACTTTTGAAAAAAAAAAACCAAACCGAGTAAAATTTGCAGCATTAATTTAAAGACTATATTTGTTTTTCTCTGTGCAAATGCTCAATTGTGTTGAATGTGAAATAAACGCACCAGCATTTCATTTCTAATTGTAATGAGATTATTTTTGCCTTTGCTTTTTATGTTTATAAAACAATGACAAAGAAAAGCTTGTCTACCCATGTAGGAAACAGGACAAAAAATACAGCAAAATGCTTTTTTTTTCCAGTGTGCCAGTATATCCTTCACAGTAATTTAAGAATTTGAAGATTTTGGTAAATATCATCTTGAGAACACAATCTTGGATCTCAAATATCCTTTCCGTTTTGTCTTTCTAGTTAATTTTTCATCTGAGTACAAGACTCAGTGAAAGGTGCTTTCCCAGTTTCATTCTTGTGTTGAAAAAGAAAGAAAATAGCATGTGATTTTGCTCTACAAGTTTTCTAGGTGGATTTTATGAATGGAAATTTACCAGGGTGTCTCTCATTCTCTAGCCAAGGTACCAGTGGAAACATTTCAAGATTTACCTAAAAATTGTGTTTGTTTTAAAATGAGGACTCTTATTTACATAAAAAAGTATTCTCCACAGTAAGAAAAACTATAAAATACTACTGCAAGAAATAATGAAAGACCTAACTAAACGGAAAAATATTCCCTGTTCATGTACAGAAAGACTCAAAATAGTAAAAATGACAATTGCACCAAAAGTAATCTACATGTTTAGGACAATGTCAATACAGATGTCAAACTCATGATTCTAAAAGAAGACAATTGACTTGTTTATTTTGAAAAGAGACCTCAAATAAGTGGAGCCCTTCTGAAAAGTACAAATTGATTGGGTGTCATAGTCCTCCCTGGTCTACTAAACAACCACTGTAGCCACCCAAACAGCATGATATTGGTCCAGTGACAGACATATGCAAATGGAACTGAATCAAGAACCCAGAAATCAACCTACAGTCAATTGATAATTGAAAAGGATCAAGACCTATCAAATGAGAAAATGACAGTCTCTTCAAACAAATGTTGCTGGAAAAGCTGGGCATCAGCCCATAGAAAAAAGGAAACAGCATCTACATGTCACACTATACACAAAATACAACTCAAGGTGGATCAGATACCTAGAAGTAAAGCCCCAAACCATAAGGATCATAATAGACAAAATTGGACCAAATTTAGTAGACCAACCTTATGGCATAAACAAGCTTGCAAATATAGCCAGAAGTGTACAACAAGAGAGGATAAAACTGACAAAAGGCACCTGCCAAAAATTAAGTCTCTTTGTGCATCAGTGGCCTCTGGCTTCTTGAGGAGAGGCAGGTATGGAAAGCTCCGGGTGCTTGTGGCTTTCTTTTTGCCAAAAGTGGGTGTTAGCAGAGAGGACTTACCAGATGAACTAGGTGTCTCTGGCCCAGAGTTTGCCAGCATTTGGGTGTGCCAGAATGATAAAAAACTGAAGAGCCCTCAGGCCTGGGCCCTCCAGCCTGTTTTTCATTGCTTTTGTTTAAACATTCTTCTAGGACGTATAGCCCTGGTGTGTCCACTTGCCATACAGAGGTAACTTGTGGTTTCTGTGAGGCTGAACACTGTGACACTGATGTGTCAAATGCATCAATGGTTACTCATGGCAGACAGTGTTTGGTGGAGCTCCCTGATTAAAACAAACTTGGAAGCAGGAGTGGCATCCACTTCTGTAAATAGCTTGCCTTTGGAAACCCTATGAACCTGGAGAAAGGATGAAAGTCACACAAGTGTTGAGGACTTTTGTTCATAGGGTCACTTGCTATAAGTCACCTATGACTTGACAGCACTTAACAATAATATCAACATAAAGAAAGATCAGTTGGCTTAGTGGAGAGAAAGTGATGCTACCAAGCCAAAGGTGGGTGACTTAATCTGCAGCACTCAGGACTGTTTTTCATTGTTTTTCTTCAAACATTCTTCTAGGTGGTATAGCCCTGGTGTGTCCACTTGTGTACAGAGGTAACTTGTGGTTGCTGTGAAGCTGAACACTGTGACACTGATGTGTCAAATGCATCAATGGTTCCCCATGATAGACAGTGTTTGGTGGAGCTCCCCGATTAAAACAAGCTTGGAAGCAGGAGTGACATCTACTTCCCTAATAGCTTGCCTCTGGAAGAGAACTTGGAGAAAGGATGAAAGTCACTCAAGTGTTGAAGACTTTCATTCATAGGGTCATTATGAGTCGGCTACAACTCGAAGGCACTTAACAACAACAACAACAACAACAATAACAACAACAACATGTGCATCAAAATACTTTTAAAAATTGGATGAAAAGAAAACCTACAGACTGAGCAAAAAACATTTGACAATAAATCTCTGACAGAAGGAAAAACTGATAATCCAATTACAAAATGGGCTAAAACTGTGAAAAGATCTTCACAAAGAAGATATTTGGATGGCCAAGAGACACATGAAAAAAAAAATGCAGAGAGGAGCGAACGGGGGTCGGGGTGGGGCTGGGGAGGGGGAGGATAGAGAAAAAAGTGCAACAGTGAATGAAAATCCAAAATCTCTGTAAATGTTCATTAAAATTAGTAAAATAAAATTTGAAAAAAAGGAAAAAAGAAATTTGGAGGGGGAAAAAAGAGAGATACTTGTAAAAACCGCTATGAGATACCATCTCACCCAAGCAGCATTGTTGTTGTTATGTGCCGTCGAGTC
>NW_006399821.1:15858828-15884315 GCF_000299155.1 Elephantulus edwardii
GCAGTCCTTGACCCTTCGCAGCAAGTGCATGAGGTCCTCCTCAGTTTCAGCAAGCAGCGTTAGTAGAGTATAATTAGATAACAATCTATAAATGTTGGAGATGATGCGGAGAAATTGAAACTCTCATGTACTGCCAGTGGCATTGTAAAATGGTACAACTCTGGAATTCAGTTTGGCATTTACTTAAAAAGAACATAGAAGTTTGACACTTCCTCAAAAAGCTGAACATAGAAATTCCATATGACACAGCTAGTCCACTATTTGGAATATACCCTGAGAATATGAGAACTGAGGCACAAACTGAGATTTTTTTACACCAATGTTCATGGGTCAAATATTGACAAATACCGTATAAAACCATTATTGTAGAATAAGTATAAGGATCCAAAGGCTGGGTGGAAGAAGAGGGATGAGGATGTTCGGGGGAGGGGGATTAATTATGGGGTTGTACAATTTGATGGCGGGTAGTGAAGGTAATTGGAAAAATCTGTTATGGGAAACAATATATTCAAGTTTTGTAAATAAACTAGAATAATAAAAAAAATTATCTCCAATTTTTTTCTAGGACCACTATTCTTCTGTACAAAAGTCCAGTATGCTGTGTTACTGTGAGAATTTTTACTCGTCTTCTTTCTTTTTTTTTTTTCCTGCTTACAGGAGAACACATAACTTGTCATTCAGCCATCCAGTGATGGATATCATTAGTATCATGCCAGTATCCTTCCTCTAAGACAAATCTTTCCACATGGAGGAATCAAACATTTAATGTATCTACATGGTTACTTGTTTAGGACAACTCTTAGTAGCAGAAAATGTTTTCTTAAATGTCACCATCATTTACAGACTTTATACATGTTGTAACATAGCATTTATTGGTGAAGTTGTTTCACTCATTGACCTCAATTAGATAAGCTGGTGTTCTTCAGTTTACTACATAGAACTTCTTCAACACCGCGTTATTAGTTAAGAATACAAAAAATACAAATGCATTGTTATTGAGTCAATTCTGATACTTAACAAACTTATAGGGTAGAATAGTCCTATAGGGTTTCAAAGGCTGAAATCTTTATTGAAGCAGACTGCTATATCTTTAACTTTCAGAGAAGCTTTGAATCACCTGCAGGCTTTAAACTACTAACTTTTCAGTTAGTGGCCAAGTTTAAACCACTGTGCCACCATAATTCCTTTTAGTTAAGGAGGTGGTTATTTCATATCATTAGTTGCTTCTCATTCAGAGTCTGTACATTCAACAGAATGAACCAGTGTCTAGAGAAATGCCATCTTCATAATTGTTGCTTTGTTCGAACCAAGGTTTTGCAGCCGCTGAGACAATCCACCTTGTTGATGGTCTACCTCTGCTTCATGACTCTTTGCTTTATGATGCATGATGACTTTCTCCAAGGACAGTCCCCTTCTGGCAACATGTCCAAATCATAAAAGAAATTTTACTTTTCCATTTTTAAGGAGTATTCTGGTTGTACTTCTTGTGAGACAGGTTTATTGGTTCTGGTTGTCTCCTCACTATTCTTTGTAAATACCATAATGTGAATGCACAGATTCCTCTTGGACCTTCATTATTCATTGTTAAGTTTTCATATGTATATGAGGCCACTGAAAAATTCCATAAGTAGGGTCAGGTACACTTTGTGCTCAAAGTGACAAATTTGCTCTTTAATGCTTTAATGAGGTACTTTGCAGCAGATTTGCAGAATTCAGTATGCCATTTGATTTCTTGACAGCTGCCTCCCTGGATGCTGACTGTGGACTTAAGCAAAATTAAATCCTTGACAACTTCAAGGATTTTTGAAATGTCTTCATTTATTTTCTTCTACATGAAAAAAGCTTGCTAGCTTTCACAAGCTAGCTGATACTTAAAGGAAAACTGGAAGGTGAAAAAGGATACTGATGACCTCGGCTTATCTTCCTGCCTTCCATAGAGTACAAAGCATGATATTAGGTGCTGTTGAGACAACTGTTATTCACTGTGACTTTATAAACAATGGGCCTGAATCTTGCCTTGTCCTGTGCCATCATTATAATCTCTGATACACTTGAGCCAATGGCTGCAGTCACGGTGTCAATCCATCTCATTGAGGGTCTTCCTCTGATTCACTCACCCTCCACATTTCCTAGCATGATGTCCTTTGGCAAGGAATGGTTCCTCCTAATAACATGCCCAAAATATGTGAGATAAAGCTCCACCATCTTCCAGGGAACACCTGCCTGCACTGTCTCCAGGCCATATTTGTTTGTTCTTTTAGCAGTGCATGGGATATTTGATACTCTTCTCGAGCACTACAACTCAAAGATGTCACTTCTGTAATTTTTAGTAATTTTCCAACTTTCATATGCATAGAAATAATTGAAATGGCTTGAATCAGATGCACCTTAGTCCTTAAACTAACATCATTACAAAGTCCTTGACAGTAGATTCTCCCAATGCCTTTTGGTCAATGTCTTTTAATTTCTTGACTCCTGGTACCAAAGATTTTAATTGTGGATCTAAGCAAGATGAAATCTTTAACAATTTCAATCTTTTCTTTATCACTGGGCCTATTGGCAGCATCATGATAGATAGTGAAGAGATTGAAATTGTCAACAGCTTTAGTTTGCTTGGCTCCACCATCAACACTCTTGGTACCAGCAGCCAAGAAATTAAAAGACAAATTGTATTGGGAAATCTGCTGTCAAAGACCTCTCCAAAGTATGGAAGAGCAAAGATGTTAGTCTGGAGATCAAGATGTGACTGATCTAGGCCATAGTCTCTGCAATTACTTGCTATGCATCAGAGAACTGGACAATTACTAGGGATGCTTGAAGGAGAGTTGATGCCTTTGAGCTTTGGTGCTAGAGAAGACTTGAATAAACTGTGGGCTGCTAGAAGAACAAACAAGTTCATTGTGGAGAGGGTGAGACCAGGCCTCTCCTTGGAGGCAAGGATTCTGAAGCTTTGTCTGACATGTTGCAAGGCAAGACCAGTCCTTGGAGTGGGACGTCATGCTTGGAAGTGTGGAGAGACAGCACAAGAGAGGAAGACCCTCAATGAGATGGGTTGATTCAGTAACTTTGGTAATGGAGGTAGGTGTGTCAGAGACAATAAGATTGGCAAGGGATAGAGCAGGGTGTAGAGCTCTTGTACATACTGCCGCTGTGAGTTGTAGGTGGCTCAATGATACATCACAACAATAACAACATCATCATTATGTTCAATAGCCTTACCTCTGAGCTCAAATAGAGAGTCACTTCTACTAATAAGTACGATATCTCTGTTCCTAGCAGTTAAAGCTTGAAAGACCTCCAATAAATGAGCTACCAGGGTTGCTTGGTCTACCCTTTAGTAAGAGAGAATGTATCAAGTTCAAACAAAACCCAGAAAACAACCCACTACTGGCAAATCAATTCTTAACTTATGTGCCCCTCCATCAGATTTATTAGGTTACAAATCTTTGGGGGAAGAGGATGCTTATATTTATCTCACAGAGGAGATGGTTAATTTAAGCCACTAACATTGTGATTAGCAACCAAACATAACACACTGCACCCTAGGGCTTCAAGTTCAAATAGGATGCATATATTTCAGTAGTTATTTAATAAAATCTCTACTAACTCCTTATAGAGGCCTGGAAGACTCCACTCTGGCAGTGTGGCTTTTTGCTGCTTGTGGATACTGGTCCTGATGGGCAAGTAAAGGGAAGTTTTTGGGTTTGTGTTTTTATTGGGGTCATGTTTTTTGTTTATTGTTGCTCTTTTCTTCCCAAGAGTGGGTGTCCTTGAGCCTTTGGCTAGGGTTTAAGTCTACTCAAAGGTGTTGGCTTAAAACCCCACAGGGGGAGGGACGGGGCTACTGGCAGAGGCCTGGAAGACTCCACTTCGGGAGTGTGGCTTTTTGTGCCTTGTGGATGCTGGTCCTGATGGGCAAGTACAGGGATGTTTCTGGAGTCGTGTGTGATGTGTATTATTTCTCTTTCCCCCCCAAAGGCAGGTGTCCTTGAGCTTTTGCCTAGGGTGGAAGTTTACTCAAACGTGTGGCATTACAATCCTGCAGGGCCCTCAGGTCAAATTTATTAATTTTCAAATAAATATTCCTTTAATGACACAGCAATCTTTTGTCTTTTTGTTGAACTGAACAATTGGGTGTTGCTGTGACACCGCACAATGTTTCATAGTCTTGTAAATACTATAATGGTTACCTATTATGTACAGTGTTTGGATGATCTTCTAGGTTGATTCATGCTGGGAAGCAGGAATGGCATCCACTTCCTAAACTATATGCCTCTGGAAACTCTAAAAACTCTCTAAACTCTCTAAATGTACAGAAATGAGTGTAGTTATAGAACAGAGTGCTGTATAGAAATGATGTTAGCCATGGAAAAGAGTTTAGGTCTTTTGTGCAAAACTTACTCTCAGTCATATTTGACTTGATAACACTTAACCACTGCAAAGTGAAACTAATGCTGTTATATCTGGAGAAACACTTTTCCACTTTGTACATCATTCTTTGTCAATGTGCAGTATGAAGTAATCTGGGTTGCTGTGATGCTGAAACTTGTGCCTGTGGGGTATTAAAACAGAATGGCTTCCCACTGTGTTTGGTGGATATACTAGTTGTACAATAGGTTTAGAAGCAGGAGTGGCATCCACTTTCTAAACCACGTACCTCTGGAAAATCTATGAACACGAAGAAATGATGACAGTTATGTAAAGGTGTTTTGTTCATAGAGTCTTTATGAGTTGTGCTCTACTCAAAGGCAATCAATAACAACAACACAACAATTCCTTGTAGAATCACTCCTCATTGAATATGAGAATATAGAATAACTCCTTATGGAATCATGCAGTATTTTTACAATAGCAAGAAAATGGAAACAGCCCAAAAGACCATCAAGAAAAGAAAGATAAATTGTGGTATACTTACACAATTAAAAACTATGCACAACTAGAAAATAATAAAGTATTTGTAATATTCAATGCTACACAGGAGAGTCTAGAGGACATTAGTTTGAGTGAACCCAGTCTCTAGAATGACATCATTGCTTCTCAGGAAAGATCTCTGACAGCAGATTTACTTAATGCAATTTATCTTTTGATTTCCTGATTGTTGGTGCCAAGAGTGTTGACTATGGAGCTGAGCAAGCTGTAATTGTTAACAACCTCAATCTCTTCTCCATCCATCATGATGCTGTCAGTTGTCCCAGGGGTGAGACTCTTTGTCTTCTTGATGTTGATCTATAATCCACATTGAAGACTTTGACCTTCTGCAGTGCTTCAGGTCCTCCTCAGTTTCAGCAAGCAAGATTGTGTCTTCTGCATAATGTAGGTTGTTGCTGAGTCTTCCATCAATCCTGATGCCACATTCTTTCTCATAAAGCCCAGCATCTTGAATGATCTGTCCTTCATTTAGATTGAAAAGTTTTGGAGATAGGACACATCCCTGATGCACTCCCTTCCTGATTTTGAACCAGGCAGTGTTTCCTTCCTCTGTTCTAAGAAATGCTTCCTGGTCTAAGTATAGGTTTCACATAAGCACAATCAAGTGTTCTGGGATTCCAGTTCTCCTCAAGTTTAACCACAATTTGTTGTGATGAAAAAATTCATTAGAATAATAAAAAAGAAAGCACATATAAAATACTACTGCTACCATCAATAATAAAGCTTAGTAAACAATAATGGACTGTCATTTTCCCTCTTTTGACTTCCATGTAACTATTCTTTGTGCTAACTTCTACTCCTCTTCTTTGAGCCATATTTACTTGATTTTTGACAGCCTTTTCCTATTCTGCTCCTTCTTCCATTGTTTCAATTTCCAGATGCATTCCTGTTTTTAATTTACTCACAGTTTATTTTAAGCCTTTTATAAAAATTACATCAATTGTTTTTTTGCTCTTTGTCTGTTCTGGGGAAGTTCAATTTGCAAAGTCTTAATTAGGCTCTCTAAGGATTCACCACAATTAAAGATTTTAATATGTACCATTAACGCCATATAAACTGTAGATTTCTTCATTATTCCTAATTTTCTTTTCCAAGTGCAGCTCCTCTCTGTAGTAATTATTTGCCAAAATATTCCTTTGCAAAAGGAAATATGAACTAAAACTAGATAAATAAATATTATTACATCAAAGTTGCAAGATCTCACCACCATTTAACATTGTTATTGTTTTTTAAACAAATACTGAGACTCATTTGGATGTCATTTTCATAACAAGAAGCCATTTTAATGATCACATATGTTGCTGTTTTAAGGGCTCATTTTACAATTGAAAGAATACTCTCTAGAGTATCCTGGGATTTGATTCATGCAATTCCTCCCTCGTTATGTACTAAGCTGTTTATTAATCAGCCTGACGACACAGTCTGTTTTTATTTACTTTGATTTCCTATGTGTTTAAAGTTCAGGGTTTAAATTTTGAGTACCAAAATTAAAGATGACTGTCTTTAGTTGTTTGTTTAATACTCCACCTAGATTTCCAAACATTTCCAGGCTGCAAAAGGAAAAGAAAAAGGAGCACTATGGGATCAGCACATTAGCCTAGTAAATATGGGGTTCTGCAAATAAGTGAATTTGGTCTCAAGTTCTATTTCAGACTGCATTGCCAAGGTATTTGTTTTGCAGAACAGATTGCTTTTTTCTGTTTTCCTTTAAAGTTAGTAGAGAGTGAGACCATTTACACGTTGTGATTAAAAGAATTGTCTACTTACATCTTTATCTGCTGGTACTTTACTTTGGATTTTTCAGCCTTTAAAACCCACTATCATGCTGCTATCAGTGTAGCAGTATTTTACTCCAAAATGAAGAAAAGAATAAATCCTTTAACTATTTCTTAAAGAAAATGAATAAGTCCCTAGTTTATGTTTCTTAACTTGCAAAATCACTTGTCAGGTTCCTCCAATATGAGTAGACATTAGAGAGATGAGGCTTAACTAAGCATTCTAGAAAATTTAAGCAAGATTCTTGTGGTTTTCCATTTACACACTTACACAGGAAGAAGATGCATGCTTCTATAGAAGCATGAAAAACCCCTCACACCACAAAAGTATCCAGGTGCTTTGACTGATGCTGTGTTCCTACATGAAGACACAGGGAAGGCTGATGGGGATGAGCTGGGATAGGACAGTCACTGAAAGAACAAGAAAGTAGCCCCTAAAACTAATATGGCTTGTTGGGCAGCTTGTTGAGGGTCTTCCATGTTTGTCAGGTTAACCCAGGTTCATTTTGTAATACAGCAGTATTGATGTGTATAATCTAACAGTTAATAACAGAGCCATTGAAACATAGTAGAAACAGAGAATCCAGAAGTTCATGAGAACGATATTAATTAGATTGAGGTCTCCAATAGTGGTATATTAAAGAGTAGAAGTGGTTGGTCTTTAAATATTCTACACACTCAATGTGAAAATGTTATAGATAAAAGGGATGAAGAAAAGATATTATATAATAAGGGCTTGATTAGACAGCATAACTAATTAAATTTGTTGCTGTGTTGTGTGCTGCTGTCGAGTCAGAACTGACTCATAGCTGATCTTCCAGCATGTATGTTTTTAATGACAGTCAGTCACATGGGAAAAGACTGTCCACTCTCCAACATAGCAGTTGGTGGATTTGAACGGCATGCCTTTGGGATTGTAGCGTAGCTTCTTACCCCTAGGCTACCAGTTTCAATTAATATTATAAATAAAAATGCTTATGAATCACTGAATGACAACACAACAGGACTTGCAAACTTTCACTGAAGTAAAAAATTAAGACATAGACAAGAAAGAAAAAAAGAGAATATATATATTCATAGGGTTGTAAATTGAATTGTGTATCTAAAAAGAGAGGATGAAGTCCAAACCTCCATCTCTGCTTGGACAGAAAACCCTTGAAATGTTATCAGTTAGATTAAAATAAACTAGTGGACTTTATAAAGAAGAATGAGCATTAGGATTGGAGGAAGACTTCCCAACAATCTATGTTATGCAGATGCCACATTACTCTCTGAAACCGAGGAGGACTTAAAGTATTTGCTACAGAAGATCAAAGACTACAGCCTTAAATATAGATTTTAACTCAACAGCAAGAAAACAAAATTTATCATCACTGGGCCAATATACAGCTTTATAATAGATGAAGATAAGATTGAAGTTGTTGCCAATTTAATCTTGCTGGGATCCACAATCAATAGTCTGGTTATCAAAGTCAAGAAATCAAAAGATGAGTTGCATTGAGAAACTATGCTATAAAGGACCTCTCCAGAGTGCTAAAAAGTAATGATGTCAGTGTAGAGACTAAGGGATACTTTCTCAATTTCTTGTTATGTTTCTAGGAGATAGGCCATGACTAAAGATGACCAAAGATGAGTTGTGGTGCTAAAGACAAATATTAAATATGCTATGCACTGTCAAGAGAACAAACAGGTCTGTCTTGGAGAGGGTGAAAGTAGATTGATCCTGGGAGGGAAGAATTTTAAAACTCCATCTCACACTTTGGGAATGTGGTCAGGAAAGGCCAGTACTTGGAGAATGATATCATCTTTGGAAAGGTGGAGAGACACAATAGGAGAAGACTACCCTGGATGAAAAGTTTGATCGACATAGTGACTGTGGCAATGGGGTCAGGTGTGTCAGAGATGGTGAGATTGTCTCAGGATGGGCAAGGGTCTTAGGGTCACTATGAGTTATGATTCACCAGCCTGCAAAAACAGCAGTGATTTAGATCCTAGCAATGTATGAATGATGTCCTTATGAAATAGAAGGTGAAGCTCAGACACAGAGAGACAAGGAAGCAAGCTGTAAGATGTTAGAGCTATAAGCCAAGGACATCTGCAGTTGCTGGAGCATTGAAAAGGCCTGGAACAGACCACTCTCAGGATTTGCTCAAGGAATCAACATGACTGAAACCCCAATTTGGATTTTATGCCTTTAAAACTGTGAAACAATATATTTCTACTCTTATAAGCCACCCAGGTTGTAGTGTTTTGTTAAGGGACCTTTGAAACTAAGAGAAAGAGATAGGAGGTTAGCGATTACCTAAGGAGATTCACATCTGCTCAACTATTTCCAACCTATGAAACTAGTTTAATTTATCCAGATTCTGATTAATTTTATAGAGGCAGAAAAAATACATATTTATATTTTTAATTATTTATCTATACTATCATTTATTTTCATACAATCATTCATGTTTTTATGATAATATAAATATCATTTCTGTACATTGTGTTTTATATAATTAGTTGTTATTGATCATTATTGTTATTGTACTTTTATCTCCCTATCTCTTCAAGTACCCATTGCACCTTTACTATTCATATTGAAAGTCTTTTCTGAAAAATTAGAATTTTTTTGGTGTAATTACAACTACCACAGAAAAAAGAATAGTAGTATGATGCTTTTATTTCCAAGCTCTTCAGGGCAGGTTTCATTTTCTTCTCTATTCCCATAGTCCTATATATTAGCAGCTGTAAATGACACAGAACATCTGTGCATCTGAATAATAAATAATAACAATGGCCCACCAAATGGAAGGAATACGAGGGCCCATCGATTTGAATGGCATGAATGCAATTATAACAGCATCTCTCTTGTGATGATTCTTTAAAAAAACAAAACTGAATGTGCCTTTTATGTCTTTACAAGTCTGTAACTTTTACATTGTCAGTGAACTAAGGGTATTACACCAACCAGAGAATAAAAGACACTTCACCTCAGAAAGCAGATACCTGAGGGTCAGACATACTCATAACTCTTATTTTTGCTTTCTGGACTTCTGTCTTGTCAGGAGAATTTAGAATCTGCTGAAAATTTGATGAAGTAGAAGGGTCCTATGTTTGGTTTTTCTGCCAATGCCCAATAATATTCCTTTGTTCCTCCACACATTTTACTTCTTGGAGCTATGCAATCAGTGAAAATAGGTCTCCTAATCCCATTTAAGAGGATAAGATAACCCCAAAGAAAGAAAAGAGTGTCAGAGTTCATTTGGTCGAAATTGCCTCTCATTACTTTTTATTGCTGCTAAAACTTACACAGAAATTGCTGGTTTCCTGCAGGTCAGATGCATACAACTGAAGTGTTCAGGGCTGATTGTTCTTGATCCTCAAGCAGGGTAGATATGGAGAGCTGAAATGTAGACGTGGAGAAAATATGCGACTATTGTTGTGTGCTGTTGAGTTGAATCCTATTGACACTGACTATTTGCACAATGCAATAAAACCCTATGTGATCCTGCACCATCACTACATCTCTGCTATGTTTAAGTCCATTGGTACAGCCAATGTGTCAATAAGAGGTCAGCATATACACCTAATTAGAGCTTAGGAAGTCAGATCACTTGAAAGCAAAGGGATATGTTTGAGGAAGTGTTAACACAGAAGCCAGTTCTAGCGTCTGCGGCACGTCTTACTGCTTCACTGCAGTACTGTGTATGTTCTTATTGGTAGTACCCTTGCTTGTTATCTTTCACCTGTAACTTACTTTTATGGACAATTATGGTATGGCTCAGTTATTCATACTATCGATCATTTGGATAAGATCATAGAGTGTACAAATGGTAAAAATGCCCAGCTGAAAATGAAAGAACTGGAGGTTAATGTTCACTCAGAGACACCTCAGAAGAATAGCCTGAAGATCTATGAAAAACCAGCCAATGAAAATGGTTTGCAAAACAGTTTTAAAGTGACACGCATGACATGGCCATGGGTCATACTTGACTTGAAGACAGTTATATTTTTTAAATTATTTCCTTTAAATATTTAATAAATTTTTTTTAAATGAAGTGGAATAGCTGGGCCCAAGAAATTTGGCATCACGGCTATACCTTTTGTCCATAGCTATTCAATCTCTATGCAGAGCAAATAATTAAAATCATTAAAAACCCTGGATTTTATTAAGAAGAGTGTGATACTGGGATCAGAGGACTACTAGTTAACAACCTGTGTTATATACATAATACAATCTTGATTTCTGAAAGTGAGGAAGACTCAAAAATCTTGCTGCAGAGGATCAAGGGCTACAGCCTTCAATATAGATTACATACTAACATCATTGTAGACAAAATTCCTCATCACTGGGCTGATAGGAAACATCACAATAGAAGGAGAAAAGATTGAATTTTTCAACAATTTCAACTTGGCTAAATACATAATCAATATCCTTAGTACCAGCAGTTAATAAAAAGACATTTTTCTAGATACAAAGGAAGACATTCAGCTTCAGGAGAGAAGGTGCCATCAGGTGAGACACTGTTCTCCAGAGCCAAAACTTTCAAGTGTGTGTGGGGAAGAAAAGGTGTTGAAACTCCCCTGGGGAAAGATTCCTCTATTTGGGGATTCCTACCTCCACCACTGTGGGGACATCCCAGGTGCTAAAAAGGACAAGAGAATTTGGGACAGACATCTACAAGCAGGTGAAAGACTTTTGCAGCTGGCATGTTGAGCTATGAGAAAGCTGACTTGAAACCCCCCTGGATATAGACTGCTCAAGTAGATCATCTGGTCTTGCATCACTCAGGCACTCTGTAGACAAAGGAGGACAGTAGAGTTTGGGAGGGAGGGCTCCAATAAGTTGATGTTCCTTTTGGGCTGCACACCAGAGAGAAGCTGAAAGAATTTGGGAAAGGAAAATTTTCCCAGAAAGAACTTTCAATACAGTGAGTATCTTACTCCATAGATTGAACATTTTAAGCTGAAAACAAATCAATAATATCATAAAGGTAAGAACTATCAACAACTTACTGAGACACAATAGAAACAGCGTAACACTTATAAAGAAAAACTTCACATAATGTCAAGAAAGCAGCAGGCAGCTTCAAACATTGTGAAAAAACAAATTAAGCCTTCTGCAAAAAAAGCAGAGAATATTGCACACCCAATAAATACCTAGAGTCAAGAAAGCAGATGGTATATGTTGATGTGGAGGCAGAAGAAAGTACAAATTATGGAAAAACAATGTAAGCTACAAATAAAGAGAATATTTTAGAGATAGAAAAGCAGAAGAAATATGTTGATGTGGAGTATTTGAACAGTTACAGGAGAAAGTACAAATGATGGAAGAAACAATGGAAGCCATTAAGAAAGCAAATACTCCAGAGACAATGAGTAAGAAGAAATGAATCAATGAGAATTAACTTGAACAACTATAGAAGAAAATGCACAATATGGAAGAAAGAAGTGAAAATATAGTCAAAGAAGTACAAAAAGTTGAAAAAATTATAAGAAGACAAAGAGGGTACAGCCAACACAGTACTGGAAATAAAAGAAATGCATGAAAAAGCAATACAGAATATTAAGACCAAAGTTACAGAAGAGTCTAACATGCTGTAAAGACAAAATATTAGAAGAGATGGAGCAGATAGTCAGTGAGCTGGAAGACAAGAACTTCAAAGGAAACATATTAGAAAAAAATTAGAGATGAAACATGAAGAAAACATTAGAATCATGTAGGGTGACATCAAAAGGAACAACATATGTATGATTGGAATTCCAGAATACAAGAGAGGCAGGGAAATCATTGAGATAATTGTGGAAGAGGCAGTAGAAGAAAAATTATCAAATATTATGAAAAATTGAGAAATTAGCATTTAAGAAGCCCAACAAGCACCAAATAGACTAGACCCAAAAAGAAATTCATTAAGACATAACATGGTCAAATTCTCCAAAATAGAAGATCAGAATAGACTACTAAAAGCTGCATGAGAAAAAAAGAAAAATAATTGCCTACAAAGGAAAAGTGTTAGATTAAGTTCTGATTTCTCAGCAGAAACTATGCAAGCTAGAAGACAATGAGATAGCATATACAGAAATTTGAAAGAAAACAATTGTCAACCGAGGATCCTATACACAGCAAAGCTCCCTATCAAATATGAAGGAGAAATTAGATCCTTTGCACAAAAGAAGTAATTTAAAAAAATTATGGAAACAAGACCAGAACTACAAGAACTTTTAAGGGAAATCTTTCACACAAAAACACCAAAGGAAAGTGGATGGACCATAATAATTAGAAACTACAGAAAAAGAAAAAACAGAAAAATGTCCAAGATAAAACCTGGCCTGTCAATAATCAGACTTTTGTGAATGGACTAAATGCACCAATCAAGAGAAAAAGAGTAGCAGAGTGCAAAAAAGATCCAAAAAATCCCCAACAACCCCAAAACCCATCAATAGAGTGCCTAAAAGAGACACATCTATGAAATGAAGAGAAAGACAGACTGAAAATCAAAGGCTGGAAGAAAATGCACCAGGCAAATGGCATCCACAAAAATGCTGAAGTGGCAATACTAATCTCCAATAAATCAGACTTCAGGATGAAAACTACCACAAAAGATAAAGAAGGACACTACATAATAATTAAAGGCACAATAGATCCAGAAGACATAACATTGGTCAATATCTATGTACCAAATGATAGACCTGAAAAACACATAAAACAGCAGTTAACAGCATGTAGGATATGTTTACATACCACTTTCACCAAAGGATAGGTCAACTCAAAAGAAACCTAACAAAGATGCAGAAGATGTAAACTATATTCAACCAACTCCACCTTGAGATGTATTCTAAGTACTGCATCCAACTAAAACTCAATTCACTTTACTCTCAAGTACAGATGGTACATTCTACAGAATTTACCACATATTAGGGCACAAATCAAGCCTCAAAAAATTTTCAAAAACCCCAACATTAAAATAATACAAAATATCCTCTGAGACAACAATGATATCAAACTGGAAATTAACCACAACAGGACAAAACTTAACAAAACCACCCCTGTGGAAGCTTAATAACACCCTGCTAGAACATGATAGGGTTGTTGTTGTTACGTGCTGTCAAGTTGTTTGTGACTCATAGCTACCCTATGTACAAGAGCCCTAACCCCTGCTTTATCCTGTGCCAAGCTCATTGTCTCTGACACACCTATTCCCATTACCCGAATCACTGAATCAATCCATCTCATCGATGGTCTTCTTCTCTTGTGCTGTTCCTCCACCTTCCCAAACATGATGTTCCTCTCCAAGGACTTGTCGCTCCTTGTAACATGCCCAAAGTATGTCCGACAAAGCTTTAGAAACCTTGCTTCCAAGGAGCAGTCTGGTTTCACCCTCTCCTAGACAAATCTGTTTCTTTTCCTAACGGTCCATGGTATATTCAACACTTTTCTCCTGCACCACAAGTCAAAGGCATAAATTCTCTATCAACAACCCAAGTTATGCAGATGACACAACCTTGCTCACTGAAACTGAGGAGTACCTGAAGCGCTTGCTGCAGAAGGTCAAGGACTGCAGTCTTCAATATGGATTGAAGCTCAATATCAAGAAAACAAAGATTCTCATCACTGGGCCAATTGGCAGCATCAGTATGGATGGTGAAGAGATTGAGATAGTGAACAGTTTTAGTTTACTTGGTTCCACAGAACAACAACATCAGGCTGGAGACTAAGGTGCACCTGATCCAGGCTATAGTCTTTGCAATTACATGCTGTGCATCAGAGAGTTGGACAGTGAATAGGGATGATAGAAAGAGAATTGATGCCTTTGAGTTGTGGTGCTGGAAAAGAGTGTTTAATATACCATGGACTACTAGGAGAATTAACAGGTTTGTCCTGGAGAGGGTGAAGCCAGAATGTTCTCTGGAGTCAAGGATTCTGAAGCTTCATCAGACATACTTTGGGCATGTTGCAAGGAGGGACTGGTCCTTGGAGAGGGACATCATGTTTGGGAGAGTGGAGAGGCGGCACAGGAGAGGAAGACCTTCGATGAGATGGATCAATTCTGTGAATGGAGTGGTGGAAATGAATGTGTTTGAGACAGTGAGTTTGGCACAGGATAGAATGGCATTTAGGGCTCTTGTACATTGGGTCACTATGAGTCGCAAACGACTCGACGGCACATAACAACAACAAGAGCAATCATCCGTAGTCACTGTCCAGCTCTCTGATGTATAGCATGCAATTTTGAAGACTATGGCCTTGATCAGGCGTACCTTAGTCCAACCTGACATTGTTGCTCTTCAGTACTCTGCAGAGATCCCCGACAGCTGACTTTCCCAATGCAATTCGTCTCTTGATCTTCTGGCTGCTGGTAAGTTCCTTGAAACAAATGATAATGAAAATATAATGTACCAAAATCTCTGGAATACAGCTAAGGCAGTCCTCAGGGTGCAGTTCAAAGCAAAAGGCAAACACATAAAAAAAATGAAGAAAGAAGCAAAATTAATGATCTAACTCAACATCTTTATTAAATAGAAAAAGATCAACAGTATAACCACACAATCTTTCAAAGAAAGGAAATTATAAGGACAAGAGCTGAAATCAATGAGATAGAAAATATAAAAACAGTTGAAACCATCAATAAGACCAAAAGATGGTTTTTTGAAAGGGTAAATAAAATTGACAAACTATTGGCAAACTTAACAAAAAAGAAAAAAAAAGATGACACAAATGACTTGATCAAGGAATGATAGAGATGACATTACACCAGAACCAGAAGAAGTTAATTCTATGATGGTGAAGAGATTCAGGTTGTTAACATCTTTAGTTTGCTTGACTCCACAATCAACACTCTTGGACAAGCAGCCAGGAAATCAAGAACTGAATTTCATTGGGAAAATAGGCTGTCAGTGACCTTTCCAGAATACTGAAGAGCAACAATTCAGTCAAGAGACTAAGGTGTACCTGATCCAGGCCATAATCTTCACAATTGCTTGCTGTGCATCAGAGAGCTGACAGTGACTAAGGATGATAGAAGGAGAATTGATGCCTTTGGGGAGTGTTGAATATACCATGGACTGCTAGGAGAACAAACAGGTTCATCCTAGAGGGTGAAACAGGGCTGCTCCTTGGAGGTAAGAATTCTGAGGCTTCGTCTAAAATACTTTAGGCATGCTGCAAGGAGGGACCGGTCCTTGAAGAGGGACATCATGATTGGAAGGGTGGAGGGATGGAGAAAGAGAGGGAGAGAGACCATGGATGAGATAGATTGATACAGTGAGTGGGATAATGAGGGAAGATGTGTCAAAACCAGTAAAGTTGGCACAGGATAAAGCAGGTTTCAGAGCTGCTGTACAGTCACTATGAATCGCAATCTACTTGATGGCACATAACAACAACAAGAAAAACAACAACATCAGAATATTATGAAAATCTCTGATAAATTTGGAAATCTAGAGGAAATGAATATATTACTTGAAAATTCTGCTGTACTCCAGCTGACATGGACTTATGTAGAACACTTGAAGACATCACAAAATAAGAAATTGAATAGTCCTGGATCAGATGGCTTCACAGCTGAAGTCTACCAAACATTCAGAGGAGATTTATCACCAGTTATGTAAATTATTTAAAACAATAGAAAAGAAGGAACACTCCCATAGTCATTCTGTGAAGCAAGCATAACTCTAATACTAAATCCAGATAAAGACATTACAAAAAAATATTCTACAGACCAATATCTCTCATGAACATAAATGCAAAAACCCTTAACAAAATTCTAGCCAATAGAATCCAACAGCACGTAAAAAATATAATTCATGAAGTAGTCCTCAGAACAAAGCAAGGAAACACTGCATGGTTCAAAATAAGGAAGGGAATGTGTCAAGGATGCATCCTGTCTCCATACCTTTTCAAACTGTATGCAGACAGACCATTCAGGAATCAGGGCTTTATGAGGAGGAGTATGGCATCAAGACTGGAGGAACACTCAGTAACAACATACAATATGCAGATGATGCAACATTGCTTGCTGAAACTGAAGATCTGAAGCACTTGCTGCAAAAGGTCAAGGACTGTAGTCTTCCATATGGATTGAAACTTAACATCAAGAAGACAAAGATTCTTACCACTGGGCCAATTGGGAGCACCATAATAGATGGAGAAGAAATTGAGGTTGTTAGTAATTACAGCTTGTTCAGTTCCACAATCAAAAGCTTAATTACACTGGGAAAATCTGCTGTTAGGGACCTCTCCAGAGTGCTGAAGAACAATCATGTCAGTCTAGAGACTAAGGTGTGCCTAACCCCCCACCCCGTAGGTAAACGTGACCAAGAGGGCTGGCAGGTCAAGGCGCAGCTGGAAAACATTGAGGCCCAAGGGCTGCAGGTGCTCAGACCAGGAAACCAATCAATACATCAGAACTACAGGACACATCACCCTCGCTTGGGAAACATTACCCCTAAATTCAAGAGACACTGGCCACTGCATAAGAAATTGTCAGCAGCTGAAGTGATTGGAATCACAGAACCCCATAAAGCTTGAGATATAAGCTATCAGATCAAGGGCTAGGACAATAAGACAAGAAAAACATAATAAAAGATATCCAAATCAGCAAAGAGATGGTTAAATTGTTGCTACATGTACATATGATAGAGCAAAAAGAAAACCCCAACAATTCAACAAAAACAACAAAAACTGTTGGAGGATTGCTTAGGAAAACTGGCGAGCATATGCTTTCACCTCCAGTCCCAGAGCAGGAGGCTTGTGGGCATGGGGGCCTCCGAAGACAGTAGCCTCTCTAGGTGAGCCCTGTGGAGGGGCTTAGGGAGGTGTAGCGACGCCTTTGAGGGTCAGGCAGGAGGTGAGTGCCTATGTACAAATGGGATTAAGCCTGTTGCTACTGGCCCAGTGCAGGGTCAGTGCAGGCCTTTGTGCCAGTGAGGGGTGGAGGAGGTGTTTCTGATAAACGTGCTGAATCTGGTTGGGGGTGTGGGGGATGGGCTCTGAGTTTATTATGCTGCCAGAAGAAGGTGTTGGAGTCAGAGGGCGGATCCTGTAGGCAGTTTTTGGCCCACGCTTCTCATAAATGCGGGAGTCCCATGAATGGTACCAACATGGGGTAGAAGCTTTCCAAGCCCAGCGTCCCAGGAACCTCAGCTTCTGGGACAGAAGACCACATAGGCCCCGACAGTGGTTTAAAACCTTGGCATAGTATTGATGTATTTTCTCCTCTGAGTATCAGAGGAGCCCAGTGGCCTAGTTCATAGGGAGGTTGGGCTTCAAGTCCAAACACACTGCCTCTCTGGTGGTTCGAATTAATCAGCAGCTCTCCTTGGAGATGTGGGCAAGCTCCTATCATGTGACCCTGTTGTAGGGTCAGCTGTGAGTTGGTTCTAGCAATGCGGGTTTGTTGTTTTTTTTGTTTTGTTAACTTACTCATTTCTGGTGAATTAACTAATTCACTGCCTCGCGCATCAATCAGTCTGAGGCTGTTTCGATCTACCAAATTCGAGATGAATTCTGTAGGAGATTTCTCCTCAAAGACCTTTCTTTACTTTCTTGTTTTCTGCTTTGCTGACTATTGGAGATTGAATGTGCTCTCCTACCCCACAAAGTATATGTTGTAAATTCTCACCTCTGTGCTTCTTGTTATAATCAATCCTATTTGGTAATGTATTCTGTTTGTTGTACTGAGGAGTCAGGAGGAAAATAAAGTGCATCTTGAATCAGTCTCTGGAAATAGTAAAAGACTGAGAAACTCCACCACACCATTTCTGAATTAATAAGTAAAACCTGTGTTCAGGGAGGTTCTTTTGCCTTCTTCAGCAAAACATTAACATGAACTCAGTACAGAAAAGGACAGTCTTGCAAGAAGTTCAGCCAAGTTTCTCCTTAGAGGCCAGGATAGTGAAACTTCATCTCACACACTTTGGGCATGTTGTCAGGAGGGGCCAGGTCTTGGAGTAATACTTCATGTAGGGGAAGGGAGAATCAGAGGGAGAGAGAGGAAGACTTTCAGCATGAAAGACTGACACAGTGACTGTAACAGTAGGGTTGAGCTTGTGGGAGATCGTGTGCATGGCACTGAGTAAACCAGGATTCAGATCCTGTTGTTTAGAGTCCGTATGTGTCATATGTATGTAGTTGTATGTGCTCTTGTTTTAGTTGAGGCTTGAGTGTGAACTATTTTTTTGTTTTGTTCACAATTGGGCTTGAGATGATTGGATTTGGCCTTATATTAAAAAAGGTGCTTGGCAAAGTTTAACAGGGCAGCTAGTAATAAATGTTGGAAAGGATGTGATGAGAAAGGAGGAACAAGTTGGAAAAAGGGGAAGAGAATGGTTAGACAGACAGAAGAAAGTCATCAATGCCATTGGATTGTTCATGTAGAAATTGTCAAACGTGTGCCTGTTTTGCTCTGTCTATCTTCAACAGCAATAAAGTCTAATAAGAAAAAGAAAAGCAAGTATTAGAGCTAGTGGAGCAATTTAGTAAGGTGGCAGGATACAGACTAATAAAAAAAAAATCAGAGAGATTTCTCAGTAACAAAGGAAACTCAGAGAAGGAAACCAAGAAAGTAAAACCATTTCCAAAGTCCAACCACAAATTTAGATAATTGGGAATTAACCTAGGTAGAGACACAAAAGACCTATACAAAGAAAACTACAGAACACTTCATTGATAAACAATAAAAGACTTAAAAAATGGCAAAATATTCCCTGCTTATGGATAGGAAGATTCAATAATGAAAATTACAATCCTACCAAAAGAAATCTACATACTCAACACAATACCAATACAGGCACCAAATTCATTTTTCAAGGAGATCGAAAAAGAAATTGTCAAGTTTATTTAGAGAGGAAAGAAAACACGAAAAAGCAAAGCACTTCTGGAAAAAAAAATTAAGTGTGAGACATAGCACTCCCTGACTTCCCTTACTGTAGAGCACTTAATAACCCAAACAGCATGGTACTGGTTGAGAACTCAGAAATTGATCTATCTATGTTCAATTTATATTTGACAAGGAAATATAACCTCTCACACAGGGAAACAACAACCTCTTTAACAAATAGTGCCAGTAGTACTAGACTGTTACCTGCAGAGAGCTAAAACAGAATCACACCTCTCACTATACACAAGAGTCAACTCAAGGTGGATCAGAGACCTAGGAGTTAATCTCAAAACTATAATATTCATAAGAGGCAAACTGCACCAAATTTAGAAGGCCTAATCTATGGTAGAGGCTGACAAAACCAACTAGAAATACACAACTTGAAAAAGATAAAATTGATGGATGAGACTTTCTAAAGACTAAATTCCTGTGTGCATAAAAAGTTTTTCCTAATAGGGTAAACTTGGAAGAAACACTTGGCAATACCATCTCAGGCAAGGGTCTCATAACAAAAGTGTACACAATACTCCTGTGCCTCCAGAAGAAAAAGACTGATAATCAATTGCAAAATTTGCAAAAGACATGGAAAGTCTTTTCATAGAGGAAGACATTCAGATGGCCAATAGACACATGAAGAAATGCTCAATGCCACTGGCAATAAGAGAGATGCAAATCAAAGCCACAATGAGATACCATCTCACCCCGTAACAGTGGAAAAGTTTAGCATGGCAGCAAGCAATAAATGTTGGACAGAATATGGAGAGAGATGTGAAATGTCATACACTGTTGGTGGGATTGTAAAATGGCACGACCATTCTGGAAGGCAGTTTGGCATTACCTCAGAAAGCTAAACATAGAAATTCTGTATGATCGAGCTATTCCACTGCTAGAAATATACCCCAAGGAAATTAGAACTGAGACACAAATAGAATTTTATATACCAATGTTCATAGCAGACTTATCAGACCATCGTAAGATTATGGAAACAGCTCAAATGTTGAACCTCAATTGAATGGATTGAGAAATTATGGTACATTCACATGATAGAATACTGCACAGCACTCAGGAGCAATGACTTCGAAAAATACTACATAACTTGGGAGAGACTGGAGAGCTTTATGTTAAGTGAACTTACACAGTTTTATAAAGACAAATACTGCCTTAGACCATTATTGTAAAAATTGAAGGCTAACTAGTCAAACATGCGTGAGGATCCCTAGTGGGGAAGTGGTGGGAACAGAGAGGTGAGGATGGATAGGTGAGAAATCACAGGGTTGGACAATTTGTTGGGTGGAGGGAGGGGGCAAAGGAAATTGGAAAAATCTGTCAGGGACCTGAAAAGACTGGGTAACGGGGGTGTAGTCCAATGGTGATTAATTTTATAAAAAACAATGTATGGGAATGATTGTATGAAATGTAATGTCAGTGAAAGAAAGTGTGGGAAGATATTTTTTTTAAGAAAAAAGGGACATATTGCTTTGGCAAGTCTGCTGTCAAAGACCTCTCCAAACTGCTAAGGAGTAATGATGTCACTTTGAAGACTAAGATGCACTTGATTAAAGTCATGGCCTTCTCGGTTGCCTGCTGTGCATCTGAACTGAGGAATGAATTAGGATGACAGAAGAAGAATTGATGCTTGAGCTGTGGCCTTGGAGAAGAAGATTGAATATCCCATGGACTGCCAAAAGAACAAACAAATACATGTTGGAGAAAATGCAGCCAGAATGCTTCTTAGAGGTAAGGATGGCGAAGCTTCATCTAACACACTTTGGGCATGTTGTTAGGAAAGGCTATTCCTTGGAGAAGGACAACGCACTTGGAAAGGTAGAGGGGTCAGCAAAGAGGGAAATTCTCAATGAGATGGATTGACACATTGACTGCAACAATGGACTCAGTTGTGTCAGAGATGATGTAGATGACCTAGGATAGAACAGAGTTCAGATTCATTGCTCATAGGATCAATGTTTTGTTTTGTTTTGTTTTGTTTTTCAATTCAATGGCACCAAGCAACAAGAAAAATGAAATTTCTGTCTTTACTTTTTTTTAGGAAACATAAATTGTGCTATGATTGTGCACAAATTGAATGATTGTGCAAAAACCAATTTAAAAGCAAAAAAACCCCTCAAACATTTGGATATACAAAGACATTTTAATGCATTATTTCTTCGTAATTGATCCACTATATAGTAGCACTTGGGTAGCATTGGCTTGATGGAAAAGAAATCTAGTACAATGCAGTTCAATCATGTTAACAGACTCCATTTCAGGCTTAACTCGGGCTTATTAGCATAATTCCAAATCTTGAGCAAATCGACTCTGTTTCTTGCCAAGATAGCATTTGGAGAATTAAGTCTGGGTAGGGGGTCTTATGGGTGGCTCTATGGGTTTGGAAGAGACAATTTACCATGTACTGGTTTTTGTTTGCATTCTGGCAGACACATGCTAAGATATGTTTACAGTGTCCTTTTTAAGGCTGTTTTGTTTTATTCTCCTTCAGCAAGAGTAGTTGATGATCTCATGATTTATTATTTCTCATTTTTAACCAGAAACTGCTAAGCTTGCCTCTAATCTACCTTTTGTGGGGCCTGGAAAAGACCACCATAATATATGGATATAAAAAGTTACATAAATTTTTATATAATCAAGAGAAGTAGAGGTTCAGCGAAAGATAGGAAGACCCAAAATGGATTGATACAGTAATGGAGGTTCAGCGAAAGACAGGAAGACCCAAAAATGGATTGACACAGTAATGGAGTAATGGATTCAAGTATCAGGGAGGATAAAGATGTCACAGGACAGGACAGGATTCAGATCAGTTGTTCATAGGGTCACTTAGAGTTGTACGTCACAGCACCTAACAAGAACAGCAGCAACAACAATCTGCTGTTGTGGATTCTGATCTTAGTTTAATGTTTTCTGTCTTTCTAAATTTCCCGGTACTGGACATTTCATATCAATAAAATAGTAACTTTCTTTCACTTATTGATTTCATATCAATAAATTAATGGTTTCTTTTACTTTGAAGGTTCATCCATTTTGTAGCATGTGTTTATATGTCTTCCCTACCCCCATGGCTGGTTAGATTATGTTTTATCATCTTGTCCGTTGATGGATATTTGGGTTATGTCCACCTTTTGATCATGTATTTATTGATTAAATGATAATTTGAGTGAAATTTTACAAAGTGGATTGATTTTGCATTCAACCATTCATACAAATTTTTTATAACCTCAATGACAATGCCTACAGTATAATCACTCTTTATTTACTATTTCCCTGTAAATCTTCCATTTCCATTAATCCTTTTGGTTATTTTGAACAATGCTACTGTGAACATCTATGTACAAGTTTTTATGAGACATATGGTAGAAGTGAGGGTACATTATTAGGGAGCCCCAGTCCCTGGAAAGGACATCATGCTTAGAGAATTAGAGGATTGGCTGAAGAAGACTCTCAAAGAGGTGAATTGACAACGTGGCTGCAATAATGAGCCCAGGAATAACACAGACTATAAGGCTGATGCAGGACTGAACTAGGATAGGGTCATTATGAATGGAGAACAAGCAGATAGTACTCAATAACAACATGACATTTCTTTATTCCATTGCTTGAAGATCTTCTAGACTGCTTTGCAAAGCATCTAAAACCATTTCACAGACCAACGTGCAGAGTATGAAGGTTCTGCTTGTTCCTTATCTTTGAAAACTCTTATCTGACCTTTAGTATATTGTTATCTTTGTGAGTTTGGAATGGTGCATCATTATGGTTTCAATTTGCATTTCCCTCAGAATTAACAATATTTAATGTTTTTGAAGGATGGACAATCCCCTCTTATATGATTTATAGTGTCCAAAAACCTCCTGGAGGATCAGCTATGAGTTGATATAAATTTGATAGTAATAAATGAGTAAGTGAATTTCATGCGGTTGTCTAACTTTATACCTTCTTTGGAGAAATATCTATTCATAAACTGTATTTTCATTGTAACATAAATTTTGTGTTATAGGAGAAGGATCAGTAATTGGAAAACATGATCTTAGTGATAGGAATGAGGTGAAGGATAGAATGCCAATGGGCAGTCTCCTCCTCAGGAGAAGCTGTTGGCCTCAAACTGTGTGCCATTGGGATTTCAGCATAGCTTCTTGCCACTAAGCCACCAGAGGGCCAAAAGATTGGCATAGGCAAGGATTTAATTTTACTTGGATCATCACATACTGTCTTATAGAAGCAGTAGTCAATATATCAAATATCATAGTACATTGGGGCAAATCTGCTGCAAAGGAACTCTCTTTTAAAGCTCTAAAGAGTAAGAATGTCACTTTAAAACCTAACATATGCCTGAATCAAACCTTACATGCTCACTGCCTCATAGGCAAGTGAAAATTAGGAATGGGTAAGAAAAGTAGAAAAGAATCTCTTTATTCTTGCCTTTGAATTGTGATGCTGGCGAGGAATATTGAATATACCATGAGCTTAAAAACAAGAATAAATAAACCCAGTTCTTCAGAGCAACATGGATTTCCACCTTTTTAACCGTTGCCTCTTGGACATAATTTGTTTCATAAAATACTTCTGTGTCAGCCAGTTCGTTTTGGTACAGCAACTCTATGTACTCCTTCAATTTTCTTTCGATGCTTCCTGGATCATGTGATATTCTGCCTATAATATCCTTAAATATTGCAACGTGAGGCTTGAATTTGTTATTCAGTTCCTTCAGCTCAAGAGATACTGAGCAAGTTCAACTCTTAATGATTTTCCGACTCAAGCTGTTGACACATTTCATTATAATACTCTTCATAAAACACTTGGCTTTGTCTTCTGGAGCTGCCCTTTAAAATCTTCTGCTCATCAGATTCTGTTCCTGATTTCTTACCTTTGCTTTGGCTTCTCTGTGTCCTAGGCCAATATTCAGAATCTCTTCTGACATTCATACTGGTCTTTTCTTCCTCCTTTGTCTTTGTAATGACCTTTTTTTTCGGTGAACTTTTTTTTTAAATTTTATTTTGATTTATTTATAAAGTTTAAATACATTGTTTTTCACAAAAGGTCCTTCCTGTTTCCTTCACTCCACCTACCCATCGAATTGTGTAACCCTATGATTAGCACCCTACCCCCCACCTATCCATATCCTTCTTTTTCTACCCTTCTCCCCCTTGGATCCTCATAGTCATTCTACAATAATTGTTTTATACAGTATTTTATACAGTATTTTTCCTTGTGGGACTGAGTTAGTTCACTCAGTATGATGCTCTCCAGTCCCTCCCAAGTTATGTAATAATTTATAAAGTCATTGCTCCTGCTTACTGCATAGTATTCCATTGTGTGAATGTACCATAAATTCTCAATTCATTTGTTTGTGGTTGGACATTTTGGCTGTTCCCATGTTCTTGCGATAGTGAATAATGCTGCTGTGCACACTGGTGTACAAATCTCCGTTTGTGCCTCAGTTCTCATTTCCTCAGGATATATTTCAAGTAGTGGAATAGCTGGATCATATCGAATTTCTAGTTCAGCTTTTTGAGGAAGCTCCAAACTGCCTTCCAGAATGGTTGTACCACTTTACAATCCTACAAACAATGTATAAGAGTTCATTTCTCACCATATCCTCTCCAACATTTATTACTTGCTTCCCTGTTAAAAATCTTGCCACTATTATGAGAGTGAGATGGTATTTCATTGTGGTTTTGATTTGCATCTCTCCTGTTACCAGTGATTTGAAGCATTTCTTCATGTGTCTGTTTGCCATTCAAATATCTTTCTCTGTGAAAATTCTTTTCATGTATTTTGCCCATTTTATAATTCGGTTATCAGTCTTTTTTTAATGGAGGCCCAGGTGTATTATGTAAACTTTCATTATAAGACTCTTGTCTGAGATGTATTACCAAATATTTGTTCCCAGTCTGTAGGTTTTCTTTTC